>NW_004524633.1:5813314-5817441 GCF_000260255.1 Octodon degus
AGACACAAGCCAGGTGAAGTGGCACATGCCAGCAGTCCCAGTACTTGGAGGCTGAGACAGGAGGATCTCCAGTGGGAGGCCAGCTGAGGTAGCCCTGACTCACGCTAAACTGGGAAAGGCTGAGAGAAAGCCCCAAGGCTAAGAAAGCCCCTTGCCTGGTGTGTGGGGCTTCACCCGTGACTTCTGCAGTGCCCCACAGAGGAGCCCTGGGATACCCCAGGAAAGCCCCAGGCAAACCCTTGAGGGAGAGAAGAGAGGCCTGTTCCTCCCGTGGCAGGCGCTGGCGCCAGAGGGCTGCGGCTGGGTGCACACGTGCACGTGGAGGTCCGAGGGTCAGGATGTGGGCGTGTGGCAGGGTGTGTGTGAGCCGCCGGGTGGGCGTGCCCCAGCCCCGAGGCTGGGCCTCCGGGAGCTGACGCCATCTCTCCAGCAAGCACCCCCACCTTCTCTTCAGCACCTTTGCTGGTGTGAGTGGAGAAAGTGTGTTCTGTGCCGAAGCCGAAAGTGCAACACGCCCAAAGCCACCGGCTGCACCAGGGACGAGGGGGAGGCACAGCCACCGCAGCCCCGGCCACCTCGGGATGCCTTGGCCTCAAGAGCCTATTTTAGCGTCTTTAGCTTAGAGGGACACGGTCTCTGTCTGCAGTTACGCTGGCCTGGAGCCACAGTGACCCTCCTGACTCAGCCTCCCCAGTGCTCCTAGCCAGCTTAGAAAACAAGGTGAGGCCTTTTTACCAAGATGGTGCCGAAGGTGAAGAAAGAAACCCCCGCCCCCCAAAGGAGAAGCCAAAGCTAAAGCTTTGAAAGCCAGGGACCGCGGTTCAATCCCCCAGCACCCCCTGGTGGGCTGAGCTGGCCACACACACACACACACACACACACACACACACACACACACAAATAAATAAAAATTAAAAAAAAAGAAAGCCGAGAAGGCCATGCTGAAAGGCATCCACAGCCACAAAAAGAAGGTTCCAACATCACTGTCACCCACCTTCCGCCCACCTTCCGCCACCCCAAGACACTGGGGCTCCAGAGGCAGCCCGAATACCCTCGGAAGAGCGCCCCCAGGAGAAACAAGCTCTCCCTCAGGAGAGACCACTATGCCATCATCAAGTTCTGTGACCGCAGAGTCAGCCACGAGAAAGACTGAGGGCAGCAACACACTCGTGGCCAGTAAGCACCAGGCCACGCCAGCTGTGAAGAAGCTCTGTGACACTGCCAAGGTCAACGCCCTCATCAGGTACTGGAGAGAAGGTCGGCGTCCAGCTGGCTCCCCTTTATGATGCACTGGATGTTGCCAACTGGGATCATCTAAACTCAGTCCAGCTGCCTGATTCTAGACACATACTTTTTACCTCATTAAAAAGAAAGAAAGAAAGAAAGAAAGAAAGAAAGAAAGAAAGAAAGAAAGAAAGAAAGAAAGAGAGACAGTGATTCCCTGTAAGAAAACGAAAGCCACTTCAAGGCCCTTCTTCCCTTTGCGCTGGGGTTGCTGAAATTGTCACCAGGCCTATGGCGTAGCCTCTGCAGCGCCTGCTCCCTCTGCCCAGGGATGCTAAGAAGCCAAGACAGATGTGGGATTATCCTGAGTTTACAAGTAGAGCTGGAGGCTGTGCACTCACACAGCGATTGTAAGAGCCGGGCCCAGAGGTGCTGGACTCCGTCCCTGGCAAGGCTAAAAAATGAAAAGAATTGTTTGCTTCTTAGGGGCCGGGGAGATGGCTCAGTAGAATAAGCGTTTCCCTGGCAAGCTCAGAGGCCCGAGTTCAATCCCCAGTTCTGCAAAAAAAAAAAAAAAGAAAAAAGAATTATTTGCTTCTTTTTGAGACAGGGTCTCACTTTGTAGCCCAAGCTGGCCTCGAAGGCATGGGGATCCTCCTGCCTCTGCCTCCTGAGTACTGGGATGATCTGCGTGCGCCACCATGCCAAGAAGAAAATTATTTAAATATTTAAAAAGAGCAAAATGAGCTGAGTACAGCAGCGTTCCAAAACCAAATCAGAAGAAAGCAAGGCAGGGGCAAATGTCTCCGATTCCCTGCGGCCTGCCTCCCTCCAGGCAGGCCAGGCTAGTGGATGAGGGGCTCCAGGGACGGCGCAGGACTGGGAGCGTGGCGCTGGCCCCGCACCCTGGAGTCTCAGGTTTTGGGGGAGGCCTAGCCTCCAGACGGCTCGCTTCCCCCCGCGGCCGCCAGAGGGCGCGCCCGGGCCTGGCTGTGACCAGGGGCTGGGATCCAGTACCCCGGACTGTTCGGCATCCACAGGCTCAAGAGAAAATTGAATGCTGGTGCAAGCGGCTAATTCCCAGCCAGACTGCAGCGGCTGGGCCGGATGAGCGCAGTGGACCGCTCTCTGGCGCTATTCACTACCAGGAGACCAACTTAGTCCCTGAATATAAAAATAGGAATGTTTGTTTAATGAGCCAGAAGTTCAAACCAAGTCATTAGACTTTGCGGTAAGTACGGATGGAAGAAAGGGGTGATCCAAAGGGCTTTTATGTGTTTTGGGTTTGGTTTAGTTTTGAGACAGGTTCTCGCTGTGTAGTCGAGGTTGGCCTTGAGCTCACTGTGTAGCCCTGGCTGGTCTCCAACTTCCAGGGATCCTCCTGCCTCAGCCTCCCGAGTGCTGGCGTGACAGGAGTACACCACCTTGCCCAGCAAGATGACAACAAAATATTCCTTTCTCCTTCCTGGGATTACAACCTGAGAGCCACACGCCTCTGAGCCCGGGCTCCTGGCACAGGTGTCCAATTCAACTTGCAAAGTGCAGAAGTCGCTAGCATAGCTCTGAAGGTCGTGTGTGCTGCTGTGGGCGACACTGTGCGGTCCACGGACTGAAACCGAGACCCAGCGCGCCGAGGCCAAGCCCTGGCTCCCTGTGACAGGCAGTGCCGGCGCTGTGTGACCGTCAGCAAGCGGCATTTTGGAGCGAGAGAGCAGAATGAACGCCGCTGCTCTTGTGCGCCTGTGCAGGGCACATTGGCTGCGCATGCTCAGAACACTCGCGTGTGAGACTGGGCGTGGGGGCGCGCCCCTGTAATCCCAGCCCTTTTAGCCAGGTGTGGGGTGCATGCTTGTGACCCCAGTGCTCAGGAGGCTGAGGCAGGAGGATCACCTCAAGTTCCAGGTCAGCCTGGGCTACACAGCGAGAGATCCTGTCTCAAAAAGATTATCTTTTAAAAGCGTTTACTGGTTTATTTCCAAATGGTGGGCGGGGAGTGCCAAAGCGCACAGCAGGAGTGTGGTGATAGAAACGACGTGAGCCTTGAGGTCACTGCTGCTGCTGCGTGGGAGGGCCAGGCTCAAGCCCTGTGTCCTTGCAGAGCCTGGACGTAGTGGATGCAAGAGGGAAGATCCTGCACTACCAGGTGACTCTGCAGGAGACGACGCCGACAGGCACGGCCGCGCTGCACAACACCACAGGAGGCACCTCCTGGACCTGGGTCATCCCCAGCACCGGGACGTGGGCTGCAGCTGTGTCCGCGGTCAACTCCAAAGGAAGCTCCCGGCCCACACGCGTGGCCCTAGTGGACCTGTGCAGCGCAGGTGGGTCACCCGCTCAGATGTCCCTTGTCTTTTCTCCTCTCCCATCCCCTGCTCGGGCCAGGGGGAGGATGGGATGGACGTGTCGTCAGCAGCTGGCTTTTCCAGGCCACCCGTAGGCTGCCCTGGACAGGGAAAACAGCACCAGTGCCTCAGTCTCAGCTCTGTCTAAACAGAATTGTGTCACCTGTTCTAGAACACTGTGCCTGGCAGGGCTTTAAGAATGTTGGGGAGACTAGGCGTAGTGGCCTGCGCCTATAATCCCAGCTCTTGGGAGGCTGTAAATGGGGATCACTGTGAGTCCAATCTAGTAGTGTTACCCTGAACACCCTGTAGACCCTTCCCTAAAATAGAATAAATAAGTAAATAAATAAATGTTGGGGGAAAGAAAAAAGAAACAGAAAGAAATGTCAGGGGGATATCTGAATGCTGTCATCCCAGCATTCAGGAGGCTGAGGCAGGAGGATCACCCTGAGTTCAAGTCCAGCCTGGGCTACATTGTGAGACACTCTCTCAAAAAAAAAAAAAAAGAAAAAAAAAAACAAAAAAAATTAACAAGAAAAGAAAATAAAAAGAATAGAAATT
>NW_004524633.1:5817541-5847427 GCF_000260255.1 Octodon degus
AAAGAAAGAAAGAAAAAGAAAAAGAAAAGAAAAAGAGAAAACACAAAATGAAAATGACAGATGACAAGAGTTGGTGGAGTGAGAACTCACTGTCCTTGTGGAAGTCCCAGCTGGTTGTTCATGCGTGTTCAGGTACGGAGGTGTGCGTGTGCGCACCCTTGCACGCACGTGGGGTTCTATATCTGTAGGCCTGAGCCCTGAGCCCAGCGCCCACGCACACTGGGCATGCGCTTTGCATCCCGGGCCTAACTAGTTCCTTGCTAACCATCTGGCCAGGAAGAGCATGAGAAAGCTCACATGACTTTGTTTTGAGCATGCGCAGCCAATGTGTCCTGCGCAGGCGCACAAGAGCAGTGTTAGCACGTGGCCCCTGCTGGTACCTGGGGACCCGAGACAGGGACAGGGTGGGTCCTAGCACGCTCTGCAGCGAGGAGGCAGCCGAGAAGCGACGTTGTGCCGCTCGCCCCAGCGGCTCCACCACGCTGATCTCAACCCCTGTCTGTGCCCCTACAAGGGTCGCTGGCGCCCCGTGAACTCTCCACGCGCACGCAAGCTGGGGACGACATCGCGGTGAGCTGGCAGCCTCCCACGCATGGCCCCGCAGTGCAGCAGTACGTGGTGGAGTGGACGATGCTGGCCGCGCATGATCTTCAGGCCGCCCCAGGCTGGCTGCGGCTCCCCTCCTCCAACAGGTCCGCGGTCATCTCAGGTATGTTGTTGCCTGGCCCCCAGGGTGTCCCAAGGTCGTGAGCAGCGAAATCCCAGTCCATCCCAGCAGCACCACACAGAGGGTGTGGCCACACACACACACGCACACACACACACACACACACACACACACGGACTCTGAGTCCCCAGCCTGGCACAGCAAAAGAAAAAGCCTGCTGCGTGCGGCCGAGCAGATCTGCAGTCCCAGCACTCCAGAGGCTGAGGCAGGAAGATCACTGCATTTAAGGCCAGCCTGGACTACACAGCAAGACCCTGTCTCAAAAAATCCTGAACCAAAGCAAGCAAAAAAGGTAGCAGAACAGAATATGCTGCCTCAGCCATGGGGTGCTCCTCCTGCCTCAGCCTCCTGAGTGCCGGAAATCCAGCGGTGCATCACCACACCTGGCTAAATTACTTAATACTTACGTCTCAGCTTCTCCATCAGAAAAATGACAGTAGTGTCACCTATTCATGTTATTGTGAGGACCCAATAATACGTTGAAAACACCTTAGAGGGACAGTGCGGGCTGTATTTTAAACAGCAGATGGTTTAGCGGTCGTGTCATTATTTTGCCACTAGGGGGAGCTCAGAGTCTGATGGAGTTTTCAGCTCAGCATCCTAATGGTGCCCCATATGGTGAGATCAGCACCCCGCAGTGTGTCCCGAGGGTGAGGGGGCCCCCAGCGCACAGCAGCGCAGAGCTGGCCTTAGCTACAGTCACTGTCAGGGGCCTGGGCCCTCGCAGGTCCTGACCCAACCGTGCCCTCAAAGCACAGGCTGCCTGAATGGCCCAGGCTCCCAGATGGAGGCTGACGCAGAACTGCAGGGGAGCCCAGAGCTGCTCCCCAGAAACCGTTTAGCTGGGGCCAGGGAGATGGCTCAGTAGGATAAGCGCTTGACTGGCAAACGCAAGGATCTGAGTTCAATCCCCGGTTCCGCCAAAAAAAAAAAAAAAAGAGAGAAAGAAACTGTTTAGCCATTAGCAGAGAATTTCACATGGGGGACATGGGGAGGCCTGGGGCTGTCACTTCTTCCAGTCCAACTTTGTAGAGTAACAGGGTGCCTTCACATACTGAGGAGGCTGAAGCAGGAGGATCCCTCGAGTCCAGGAGTTCAAGGGCAGCCTGGACAGCATAATGAGACCTTGTCACAAAAGCAAACAACGCACCTCCAAATGTTTCTGCTGGGGCCGTGGAGAGCAGAGGAAGGCAGGTACCAATTTTGAGACGCAGCCTCAGCCCGTGACAGCACCGTCGATCCCCAGAGCTTTGTCAGCGTCTGCAGTTTCCCCTGGGGCTGTCACCCGCTGTCCTGGCAGACTGGCAGTGGACTGAAACAGCGTTCCCCGAACGAAACTGGTAGAACTCTGTTCCGACACACGGAATAGACGACAAGGAAGGATTTTTCCACACTTAGTAAGATAAAGTATCTTAAAGCCATGCAGAATTATGCATTTGAGTAAAATCGATAGGCAAGCGAGTAAAATTAACTTGGCAGTCGTGTTCCACTTAGAGGCACCAGGGCGGCGCTCGCGTGCGCAGCTCCTCCCTTCTGGAAATACAGCTTTGAGAAATGAGCCAGGCCTGCCTGCCAGGAGTTCAGCACCAGACCTGCAGCCACCCTCGAGGGCCCTCCTTCCGGCCCCTCCGCTCTCTGCTTCCCAGCCTCCTGTAGGCCAGTAGCTCTCCCTGCAGTGCGCCCTGCGCCCTTGGACCTTGGTGCCTGCTGACTGGACTAAACCCTGAGCCCCACCAAAGCCCCCCTTTAAGCTGCAGGCGGGTATTGTTTCTGTGCTGAGAGTGACTCTTCTCCTGCACAAAGGCTGGGCGCCCGCATTCACCAGCAGAGACCCACCCTGCTGCCCTCAGGACGCCGAGACCTCTGCCAGCTCAGAGGTGGCCTCACAGCAGGCACAGGAGCGAGGGCTGGCACCGGGCCTTCCAGACTGAGCCCGGCCCACCCGAGGCTGTGTGGGCCTTTCCGGCACGGGCCTGGATGCTGCCCGAGCACCACCACGCCCTGCGCTGCGCAGTGGGTCCGGCTCTCCCCCAGGTGTGGGGACTCAGCTCCAACTCCTGCCCAGCTGGGTTTCCATCTTGCCTTTCTCTGCTGCTGGAATGGCTTCGGGACAGAGCTCTATGTGCTGCCGGCTGCTGGAGTGCTGAAAGGGTGGCACGTTGTCATGTAAAATGCACTTTAGTGAGTTATTCTGAGATATAAAACCCCTCGCAGGAGATGTAGGTCGCGGTTGAGCACTTATTTAGCTTGCCTGGGGCTGTGGGTTTGGTCCCCAACACAGGAGAAAATCCCCCAAAGGAGATCTTGAACCCCGATCAAGCAGACCGTCGGCATCAAGCCTGTGGCATTGGGCAGCGCCACGGCATGCCCGCCTCGGCACCAGGCACAGGAGGGTGCAGTGCTCTTCTTCCTGGAAAATCTTTGGGACTGAAAGCTGCATCATGCTCAGCCCTATTTTCCTCGCTGCTCTTGAAGTCAGGCCAGGAAAGCAGGGAGATCTGGCAGGGAAGGGGGCTCCCCACAAGCCCCGCTCCTGGCGGAGACCACTCCGTGTGCCTGGCCACAAGGGCGGTGCCTTCCCATCCAGGCCCTGGGCTGTGGCATTGCCCAGGGCAGGGGGGGTGAGGCCTGGCACGCTTCAGGCCCTGGCTGGCCACATCCTGGTCGTGTCCCCATCCCATGTGCCATCACGGTGCCCTGTGAGTACCCAGTAGGCATCAGGGAGCAAGATGGGTCAGCCTCCCTTTCTTGCAAACAATAGATTATTTATCTGCAGAATTCCTTAAAGGGAGGTGGCTTTGCTTGTTCTGTTCCCCACCGCAGGGGCAGACTGTGTGTGCATGTGTTCGTGTGAATATGTGCAAAAGCTGTTGGAACTTGAATAACTTTGTCTTCTTTTGGGGGTTATTGTTTGGTTTTGGGTGTGTGTGTGTGTGTGACTGGGGATCTAACCCTGGGCCTTTGCACTGAGACATGGTCTCACTGGGACACTGAGTGCCCCAGGCTGAGCTTGAACCTGCAGCCCGCCTGCCTCAGCCTCCACAGCATGTGCGTCCTCGGGATGGAGCCCTGTGTCTCAATGGAAGGAGCCTCGGGTCAGTCGGGCAGTGTGTCTCATGTGGGAAGCTGGGAGCTGGGACTTCCAGAAGCTGGCGATGTGGTGACAGGATTCTGAGAATGGGTCACAGGTCAGTCCTTTATGCTGAGCCAGTGGTGGCAAACCTGCGGCACAGGTCCCGCTCTGGAAGGTTCACCATCACTGGGCCGGCCCATTCTTGACCCATCTTGAAAGGCACGAATCCGGGTGGCCGTGCACACCTGTGACCCCAGTGCTCCTGGAGGCCGAGGCAGGAGCACAGCAAGGTCAAGCCCAGCTGGGCTTCTTACCGAGTAAGAAAGGAGAAAGGGGCTGGGGGCATCGCTCCTTGAAAGCCCAGGCCCAGTCCCCAGCAGCACAAGGAAAAATACCACAAAAGGCCAAGCAGCAGCTGGAACGCTGCGAAGACGACAACTGCCTGCCCGACTCAGGGGCAGCACGCCTGTGACAGAGCCGCTTTCCCTGCAGAGAACATAGAGCCCTACGTGTGCTACGAAGTCCGCGTGTTCGCACTGTCGGGGGACCAAGGCGGGTGCAGCTCTGTCCTGGGCAACTCCAAGCACAGAGGTGAGCAGGGCTGGTGCCAGTGTCACATTGCACTGGTGGCCTGGGTGGACCCGGGCTCAGAGGGTGACGGAGCTGCCTGTGTCCTCTTCCCAGTACCGCTAAGCGGCCCCCGCATCGAGGCCGTTGTGGAGGACAAGGGGCGTGTCCTGGTGTCCTGGAGCCCCAGCCCAGCCCCGGAGCAGGTGGGCTGCATCCTGCACCTCCGGATATACTGGCGGGAACAGGACTCCAGCGCCCCCCTGGGGCTCCGGGGTAGGTGAGCTGGAGCTGCCACGGGACCTCTGTCCTTGCCTTCGCGGTGGCACAATCTTTTTTCCTTGGAACGGAGGAAGTGCAGGTCAGCAGGAGCGACCCTTACTCCCTTGGCAACCCTGTCACACACTAAAGTCCTGGCAGGTCAAGTCTGGCCGGTGGCCATCTGGTGATGGCACATGTCACCCACTCGTGTGACGCTCCAAGCCGACCTCAAATGCCCCTCTCTGTTGGGAGACTTGATCCTCAGAGGAGACCTCTGTGTCCCCGTGTGAGGGATGCCAGCTCTAAGGACTCATGGAGTTCAGGGACGGAGCCCGCCTGGACAGAGGGAGAGCCCAGTGGGCATCTGCGTCTCAGCATGGTGCATTCTCGGCGGCCATCTCAGCACCTGTTCACCACATGCACACCCCGTGGAGCTCGGGTCCACCTGGTTATCCCCTGGTCTATGCCACCAACCCCAAGTGCCCAAGGCTGCATAGCCGTGGGCACTGCAGATGCCCCATTAAGCAGATTTGTGGAAGCTGGGTGCAGTGGCACGTGCCTGTTCTCCCAGGAGGCCGAGGCAGGAGCATTGCCAAGGCTCGATGCCAGCCTGGGCTATAGAGCGAGACCCTGTCTCAAAAAAAACCAAAAAAACCCAGGGGCTTGTTGACAAACAAGTGGGGTGCCACTACCCGGCCCCCGCTCAGCCCCCAAGAGCGGAGCTCATTTCCAGCACAGGGTGGCTGCCTGTCCAGTCCCCTCAGCCTCTTCCCACCCCTCCAGATGACACACACCTGTCCCATGGCACACTGCCCTGTCCCTGAGCCGCACGGTGACCATGCCCTGGGCTGGGCTGTACCATGCCTGTCCTCTAGGCCAGAGGCACAGCAGCACTGGGCGGATCGCTCCCGCCTGACTTCCTGCTTCTCCCTGGCACACCTCGCCTGTCCTGCCAGCCGCACTGCCCACCCGTGAGGATGCGTGTGTGCATGTGTCACACACACAGCCACACGACGGTCCTGCCCTGGACAGCAGCCCGGGCGCTGAAGCTCACCAAGATGAACATCCTCCCTGCTGCTCGAGGACCAGGGCATGGGCTCCAATGGCCTGGTCAGCTCAGGCGTGAAGCCCGAGTGCGCAGAGGCTCAGCAGGCCAGAGGGCGGGGAGGCCCCACTGGGCCCTTTCTCACCAGGACAGGGACACAGTAGTGGCCGTGACAGGCACAGATGAGTGACCGCAGAGGAGGGGTGCTCACGTGCTCCCTGCAGGCTGCACACACAGGAAGCATTGGGGCAGCATCTACCCCACGGAGGGTAAACTCTGGTACCAGGCTTAAGGTCAGCCAGGGCTACACAGAGTTCAAAGCCAGCTTGAGCCACAGAGCAGCGCCTGCTTCACAAAACGAGTTAAGCCAGTTGTGATGGTGCACACCTGTCATCCACTCAGCACCCGGAGGCTGAGGCAGGAGGATCGCTGTGCGGCCGGCCTGGGCTACACAGTGACATTGTGTCCCAGGAAAACAAAAAACAAGTAAATAGATGATTAACCAATAGATCCCCAATAGTGATGAACTAGCACTACTTTTGAACAGCAGTATGCTTTCCATTTTCAATTAAGTAAACGATTTCTAAGTTAAATAGTGAAAGCCAATACTGAAGCTCTTCCTTTGAAGCCTACTTTTCTCCCTCTCGCTTCAGAGGTGGCCCCCAGACTTGCCCAGAATTCATACCCACTCTCGGGCCTGCAGCATGGGGTGACCTACATGCTGTGGATGACCGCAGTGACAGCTGCCGGTGAGGGTCCCCCAGGAAACCAAAGGGAATTTCGCCTTCAGGGTAAGTGCAGTGTTAGCCTGTGTGAGTGGAATGTGTGTACTCTGCCTCTGCAAGTCGCTCTGCCTTGGGTCCCCAGGGGTCCCCTGTGCTGGAGGCAGAGTCAGCGGCCTCCAGGCGCCATCTCAGTGATGCATACCTATAATCCTAACAATCCCAGCACTTGGGAGGCTGAGGCAGGAGGATCGCTGTGAGTTCAAGGCCAGCTTGGGCTATATAGCAAGACCCTGTCTCAAAAAAAAAAGTCCAGGTGTACCCCGACTTCGGGGTCACATGAGGTCCCTGCTGAGCTCCCTCCCAGGGTTCCGCAATGGTCTCTAATGAAACCTGGCGCCCAGCACGAGGGCTTGCTCTCCAAGTGGCTCCTCCAGAGGAGCCACGAGGCTGCGCCCCAGGAAAGAGCGAGGCCTGGCATCAGGTCGCCAGTACACAGGAGCCCTTCCTTCTGCAGCGCGCCGGGTAGTGTCGGCGTGGGCGGGCCACCAAACGACTGTGCGGTAAGCCAGGCAGCTGCACCCGGCTTCCTGTCTCGCAGTCTAGTCCACGCGTTTTGGTTTTTTATTTTATTTTTGAGGCAGGATCTTGCTGTGTAGCTCGAGCCGTCCATGCATTCACAGCAGTCCTCCTGCTTCAGCCTCCTAAGTGTGGGAGCTACTGCGTGCGCCCCTGTGCCAGGCACCGCTCGGAACTTCACGCCGACACCCTTGCTTCTGGCGTGCACGGTCGCGCTCCCGCACGTCCGCGGCACGGGCTCCGGCTGGCGCAGGCGCCCGCCTGGCCCTCGCCCTGTGCCCGCGCCCCTTGCGACGCACGCGTCCCAGCGGCTGGCGGGCCCGGCTGCTGTTCACACTCGGAAACAGTAGCTGAGTGGACGGAGACGCGCACAACGCGGGCCGGGCTGCAGGGCTGGAAGGAAGCGCCCTGGTCCCGGTTGGGTCACAGGAGTAACCAACCACCTGTAGGCCTGGAAGGCTCCCGCCTCCCGCTCTCCCAGAGCCCTGCGGAAGGGGGCGGGTCTGGGCGCCATCCCTGGGCCCTGCCCCGGCTTACGCGGCAGCACTGCCATTGCAGGGAGAGCCAGCTGGAGCGCCATCCTGATCCCCAGCGCCTGCATGGCTGTCCTCACCGTGGGCGTCTTCTCCACGCGCTACTTCCGGCAAAAGTGAGTCGCCTTTTGGTTTTTCTGTTTGTGACAGGGTCTCCCTGTGTAGTCAAGGCTGGTCTCAAAGTCTGGGAGACCCTCCTGCCTCAGCCTCCCAATAGTGGGATTACAAACTGCCTTTTAAGTGCTAACATGCGCTGCCGTCACCACCGTGGGTCAAGCAGGCAGGCAGTCGGGAATGCCGGTGGATGAGGACATGGTCCAGACGTTTTGGCTCACAGTGTTGTCAAAGTTGTGAACGTCTATATTTGACTAAAAAATTCCTATCTAGAAATTTTTCTAAGGGCCAGGGAGATGGCTCAGTAAGAATAAGCACTTGCCTGGCAAGCGCAAGGACCTGAGTTCAATCCCCGGTACCGCAAAAAAAAAAAAAAAAAGAAAAGAAAAGAAAAAAAAGAAAAAAGAAAAGAAATTTTTTTCTGAATGAATCATAGATATATGCATATAGATATATGCATATACCTAGTGGAAAGTATTTACTGAGATGTTGTTCTTTAGGACAATAATTGTAGCTGGGTGCGGTGCGCCCGCTCCTGGCACTCGGGAGGTTTGCCATAAGCTTGAGGCCAGCCTCAGCTACATAGTGAGACCCTGTCTCAAAAGAACCGAAAAGGAAAAGAAAAATATTTGAAACAACCTGGGTGCCCAGCGACTCAGGATTAGTAACTCCATCTCGATATATTTCGTAATATGTCGCCTACGCATTGAGGATGATGTCGAGGAAAATCATGTGCTGTGAACATTTGCTCATTACATTTTAAAAAACAGGTTGCAAGAAAATACATCCTACCCTTTCCTAAAAAGCGCTGCGCAAGGGCCTGAGTTCAGTCCCTCGTTCTGCCCCCCCAAAGGGAGTTGCCCCTCGCTTCTCGGCCTTTTGGCCAGGCCCAAGTGTGGCGTGTACGCTCGCTGACACAAGGTGTATTGGCTGGTTATATTTCATATAACAAAGCAGCACGAGTCCCCGTTCATGGTCCCTGAGCCTGGGAGGCCTCGGTGGGTCACGGCCGGTGTGGGCCTCGCTCACCGAACCTGGTTCTGTCTCCTGCTCTGCTCTCTGCTTGGCTTCTGCCTCAAGCTCCTCAGGTCCGAAGGCTGCGGGCGCTACAGCCATCACACCTGCGCTCCACTGCTGTAAGGGGAAGACAGGAGGAGGCCGTACTTCCCTGTGTTTATGTCCTTATTTAGGTATTTTGAGACGGGGTATTGCTACCTGGTTCCAGGCTGGCACTGAACTCAAACTTACAGTGACTCTCCTGCCTCAGCCTCCTGAGGGCTGGTATGACTGGTGTGCGCAGTGTATTATTTTATAAGAAAAAGCCTTAAGTAGTTCGTTCTTCAATACAGGCTTTCTTCAGAGGCTACGTGAAGTAATGAAAGACTTAAACGCTCAAAGCTGTTCCCCCTCCAGTCTGTCAGGCAACTCCTCACTTGGGGGAAATCCACCCTGCAATGAGGACTTTGGAGCAGGGCTCTGCAGTGTTGGGTCTCTGGGCCGGGTGTGCCCATGTCACGAAAATAGTGACTCAGTGAGGACGAAATCGCTGTTCACAGCATAAAGGAGCCGGGCATGGTGTTGCACACCTGTGGTCTCAGCACTTGGGAGGCTGAGGCAGGAGGATCGCTGTGTTCAAGCCCAGCCTGGCAACACAGTTGAGTTTGAGGGCAGCCTGAGCTACAGAGTGAGACCACCTGAAAATAATAAACTAAATTAGAAGGCTCCTTGCCACACTGTTTATATCCTTTTGTGTCCCTGTGCGCCTGCCCCTGCCCCGCCCACATAGGGTGTGGCTAGAACTGCTTCAGTGTGTGCAGGACGGCCAGTTGCGTGGCCAGGCGCCCCAAGCTCCACGCCAGGCGCTGCTGTCCTGGCCTGAATAGCAGGCGGCTCCCATGACACAGTCGCAGTCCCCACAGCCCAAGCCAGCCTACCCTGATTCTGTTTGTCCCCACAGGGTGCTTGTTCTGCTGTCGGCCCTCCAGGCGCAGTGGTGGGACCCAGGGATCCCGGACCCCGCGAACAGCACCTGGGCCAGGAGCTTCCTGCTGGAGGAGGTGAGGCTGCCCAAGGCACCAAGCAGCACCTGGGGTTTCCTGCCAGACCCTGCAGCACCCAATGCCTGGGGCCGCAGACAGAGGAAAGCCATCCGGGGCGCATGCCTAAATCTAGTACCTGAGAGGCCAAGGCAGGGGCAGCGGTGCCAGCAGTTTCCTGCTGGTGGGAGCTTCTCATATTTCTGGGGCTCCAGGGGTGAGGGGTCTGGAACAGCCACCCCTCCTGCGCCTTGGCCTGAAAACGCATCCCCAGGATGGGAGCACAGCCACAGCAAGGCAGCCTAGGCTGCAGTTGGGCTGTGCTGGAACCAGCAGGCGCACCCTGGGAAGGGCTGCTGAGGCCTCAAGGGCCCCGGTCTCGCCTCTTCCCCTCCCGGACCAGTGTTCTGTTTGCTCTGTGGTGCTAAGGATGGGCCCAGGCTGGCCAGAGAGCTTCCCCAGCCTTTTTTCTATTTTGTAAGACAAGATCTTGCAACATTGCCCAGGCTGAGCTTGATCTTAGGATCCTCCTGCCTCAGCCTCCTAGAGGGCGGGGTTGACAGGCATGCATCACGACATGGGGCTTCTCTGACCAATTCCCACTTCCTCCTGGGTGGGGGTCCCAGGGGCTGGGGCTGGGAGCCCAGGAGGCAGTGAACAGGGCCCACTGCCCTGTGGCCTCCAGCGTGGCCTCTTTCCCCCCTGCAGGAGAGGTCGCCGCTGCCAGTGGACAGGGTGAAGGCAGCTGTCTGCCCACTGGAGGAGCCCGAGCCCCTGGTCATCAATGAGGTCCTGCACAGCTGGCCCAGGCGGGTCCAGGAAGACAGAGGCCACTTGGTGCGCACGGAGGAGCTGGGGGGTGGAGGCTGCAGCCCGCCCCCCACGGGCGCCCTGTACAAGGTGCTGGAGGCCCGGGGCATGGGCCCAGCGCAGGGGGTGCCGCTCCCAGGCCCTGATGGCTACCTGCCCACCAGCCCGGGCGACAAGGCCACTGGCGGAACCCTGTTGCCCCTCCCAGAGCCCTCAGAAGAGCTGACGCCGCAGCGCATCACCCTCTCTGTCTTCACAACTGGCTCCCTGCCTCCACTAGGCAAGACCTGTGGCCCCAGGCTGACCCTGGACCAGCTGAGGATGGGCTGTGACTCACCAGTGCTCTGAGCCTGCGAGGTCACAAGTCCTGGGTGGGCAGCCAGTACAGACATCAGCTCAGCCTGTGGACCTTGTCAGAGCCCTCTTGGCAGCCTTCACTACACAAAGAGAAAACCACAAGGAGATGGGCTGGCCCCACATCACACGCCTTGGTCCTGCCTCAGTCTCCTGAGCACTGGGGTTGCAGGCAGGTGGCCCCACTCTCGACCACTGTCGCGCATGTGTACGGGGGTGGGACGGAACCAGCCTGAGCCTGGGAGGCAAGCACTGCACGCAGCGGTTGTCCCGTCACAGCTCCAGAGGAGGAGCAGCCCTGCCCTCCTTGCTGGCCAAGACTGTAACATGCTCCTGTGGAAGCCCCTTTTGTTGGGCTGGAAGGCAGGCAGCTGGAGCTGTCACACAGGCCTCTCTGCCCTGCGCACAGGGCCCCGGCCTGAGCTTGGAGTGGCTGCTGTGTACGAGCGGAGCTGCCAGTGCGCATGCACGTGGCACCACACACAAACACCCTGCACACGTACGCACCCTGCGCTCGCACACATGCCGTCCACCTGTGCCACCTCTGGGCCCCGTGCACCCTTCCCACCTTTTCTCCCTGTGCAGCCTAGAGGCTGTGTCCGCAGCGCTCGGCCTCCCTACCCCTCCGGGCAGACATCTCTCCAGCCAGTGGGGCCCCAGGGAACAGCACTGCCAGGTGTCCTGAGGTTTGGAAAGAACCCTGCGCCAAGGTGGTGGCCCCAGGCCCCGGATGAGCCCCAGGAAGAGCTGCTGCGGGCAGCAACAGCTCCTTCTGAGCTGCCCCACCCGGTGTCGCCAGCCTGCCCAGGGGCTCGGGGCAAGAGAGGCATTGCGTGCTCACTGCCCCCGGCTCCTCTCCTGACCTGCTTTAGGGATGGGGCAGCGGGACTCAGGGGCTCATCCACCTGCACACAGAGCCGCTTCTAAGCAGTCCACATTTTCTCCAGCAGCCACTGGTTCTCTCCCAGGTGATGACCCTAAGCAGCACCAAGTCCATGGCTCTTTGGCAAACCTCGCTGGCTGTCCCCTACCAGAGATGCTGGCGCAGCTCTTCCATCCATAGGCAATGGCACTTTCCTTAAGAGAACTGTTCCTTCCTGAAGACCTGTTTCCCAAATCTTTCTCATCCTCCCTCCCCCGAACCAAGACAAGGCTTTATTGTGTCATTCAGGCTGGCCTCAAAGTCAAAGTGACCTCCTGCCTCAGCCTCCCCAGTGCCGGGGTTACGGGTGTGTGCTGCCCAGATACTTTACCGGCTGTGTAGCTCCAGCAGCCCTTTTCTGCTGTGGCTTCCGGGGCTAGCATGTGCCTCACATGGGCTGCCAGGGGCCATATAGCTGTTAAGGAAAATGAGCTGCTGGATGTCGTGACCAGCCGTGACCAGCGCCAGTCTTGGAGATGGTGGTGACAGAGTAAAGCAGTGTGAGCCGCACCTGCTGTGCACCTGGATCCCACCTGGTTAACAGCGAACATGTGCTCTGGAAAGCGCCTGTGTAATCCAGGTCTCCTGTGCACTGGCCCAAAGCTCCTCAGACTTCTGAGATGCGCTCTTGCTGCGCAGCCCAGGCCGGCCGCTAGCATGGTGAGCCTCCTGCCTCTGCCTCCCAAGTGCTGAGGTTACAGGTGTGCGTGCTGTGCTTGGCAAGAAGCTCCTAACAGACTTCGGCCGGTAAAGCCTTCATGAAGACGTGAGACGTGCACCGACAGAGGGGAATGCGGGATGAAGCTGCAGCCCGAGCATTCGGTCAGGTTCCCGAGCACCAAGTGCGCAGTTTCAAGCAGCTGTCCGCCAGCTCACTCTGCACGCAGGTGGAGACGAGGGAACCCAGCTCCTGCAGTGAGCGTCCCAGACGCCAGAATGTGTACCGTCATGACAATGCCCTCGGCAGTCGGATGTCAACAAATCAACTTGAGTAAAACCACTTCCCATGCAATTTGAACATAGATCAGGAGCAGCTTGGTTGACTCACTCAAGGGAGAGGAACAGGCATGGCTGACAGGCACTCCCCGGGGCCTGGCCACTTGGGTGGGGACAGAGGCAACTCTGCAGGCAAGGCATGGATGGGAGGCCTGGGGTCCAGGCTCCAGCGCGGCTGAGGAGCACACGGAACCCAGTGCACAGCCCTGGGGGTGCCTGGGAAGGGGAGGGCAGGGACAATTCCCACACGAATGACCTCACGTAGCTCCCAGGACAACTCGGAATCCCTTCACTGCACTGCCTTGCTAGTGCACACCCTGAAAAGTATCCTGTTTTCTTGCGGGAAACGTTAAGTGTGCAAATAACCAAAATGTGTAAGACACTGGGAATTAGGAAGAAAGTGCTCAAATGGGGAGGGGAGCGGGGAGGGGTGGATTACACATCTCACACAGGTACTTTCCCTTATGATCTTTAAAGTGTACCACCAACTTTACTAAAATTAAAAAAAAAAAAAAACCTTTTTACGTATCTGGCACCAGGTCTCACTATGCAGCTCGGACTCGTGATCCTGTCTCAGCCTCCTCAGTGCCTGGACCACAGGCATGCGCCATCACGGCAGGCAGGCATGCTAGCACGGAGCACCTCGGGTTCCAGAGCCAGCACAGCATGTGGTACCAGGGACCAAAGGCTCCTTGTGCTTCCCAGGCAGGTGCTTAGACTGCTGAGCTACCTCCCCAGCCCTGCACGTCATTCTAATTACAAGTCTCTGGACCTTCTGTAACCCAGGAGTCTGGGCTGACATACTTAGTAGAAAGTGGGGCAGTCTGCTGGATCGAGCCAGACTAGTCCAGAACACCCCTGGCCTTACCTTCACCTGCACCATGGCCTGGCAACAGCTTTTTAAACCTTAGCAGCAGGTTTCTCCCACCCACTGCCTTCCGAGACGCTTTCGCAATTCAACATGCATTTAACTTCATCAGCTCCCCACAATGTTGAGCCATCTTCTCTTGCAGTTAGAAAACTAATCATTGGGATGAAAGCTCTTCCCCTCGCTCCCACTTTAAACAGAACCAAGTGAGGACATGGGACCAGCCGTCCTGGAGCGCTCCGGAGACGAACCCTGCCTCGGCAGCGCTCAGAACAGCCCTGGGCCACAAAGGGAGCGGGCCTGCGGCCTAGCTCACATCGATCAGCCCTTGCAGTCAGTCCCCTGAGCTTCAGAGCCGTTACAGCTGCCGAGACAAGGGGTCGCTCCCAAACATGTTTTGGTAACCTGATTTATGAAATACCACCTCACAGAAAATCTCCTTTTTGTGTGTGGTACTGGGGACTGAACTCGGGACCCTGCACTTCCAGGGAAGCGCTTATTGAGCTATCTCCCCAGGCCCAGAACATCACATTGTTTAAAAACTGAAGCATCATCTGAAGAGGTTAAGAACCAGGCCACACCACAGGGGCTCCTACTTGACTGCTTTTATGACTTTTAAGAAATGAACATGAAAATAAATCTTTATTTTCAGTTATTACCCAAGGAGAAAGTTAGGTTCACAGTTTTAGCTTGATACAAAGTCAGCTAGGAGGCAGATTCACACCCATCACACACAGCTCCTGGGCCAGCTCGGGCGCAGGCCGGCCGACAGCTTGGACACGATGAGCAGGACTGCTGCCTTCTGGGGACACAGCTGAGCAGGGAGTTTGCCAGGTGTCTCTAATAGCAAGTGTTTGAGTGTGTTTCACTAGCGTGCTGCCGTTTCTATTCCTGCTCTGGGCTGCATCCCTGGGGGCTGGCAGGCTGGGCTTGCTGCCACCTCACAGGGGCCCTGGGCCTGGGAATGACCACAGTGACCACGGGAGGACGCTTGCCTCTGGGCCGCAGGGATGTTCACCCCTAGAAAATGCTCAACATTAGCACCAGCGCAAAGTGTGCTCGGCAGCCAAGGACACGAAAGCCAGCGTGAGTTTACCCTCATCTGGAATGCGCTCCCCCAGCTACCAAAACCAAGGACCTAGGTGACTATGGCTGATCTGGGCCTGCCACTCCCGAAGTACACAGGACACCAAGTGGCTAAGTAGCAGGTGTGTTTTAAGATTAAAATGCTAGGGACTGGCGAGATAGCTCAGCAGTCTAAAGCGCCTCCTTAGGCAAGCTTAGGCAGGCACGGGACTGAGGTTCAATCCCCAACATTCTGCACCAGCCCCGCCCTCAGGGTGGGCTGAATCCACAAAAAAAAAAAAAAAAAAAAAAAATTAAAACGCTATTTTAAAAAACTGGACAGCACCAGAGGTAGAACACTTCCGACAATTCAATGACAGAAGTTTTAACTTTTTAAACAGAACTTCTTCCCCATGTAATCAATTGGCAGAATGAAAATAACTCCTGGTGACCCTGTTCACCGATGGTTCTGCTGTGGCCACTTTTTTTTCCCCCCACTGGGGAAAATGGACAGGAACAGCTCCCAAGACAGGGATGGAGGGGCGGGGGTGTCCTCAAACGGCTTGTCCACCAGGGATGCTTCAGTAGGTGATGCTGCTCCAGTCCCAGGTGACCCTATTCCCTAGGCCAGGAAGAAGGGACAGTAATTCTCACCCTCCACAGAACACACACCAACCAACTGAAGCCCAGTCAGTAACAAAACAGGAAACCCAGAAAGAGCACATTTCTGGCTTGTGCTTCAGGGACGGTGCTGCAGCAGTTCCGAGCTCACCAGTGAAGCTGCCTGCTTTCCAAATGCCGAACCGCAAGTCCACCTGTCTCGCCGTGCAATCCGGTGCTCCTTGGTTTCTCCAGAGCAAGGTAAAGGACTGCCAACAGCAGATACCAGGGGCCGTTCACACAAACCTCACCAAGGCCAGACACTTGCTGTACAGGAGCATCCGTGTACTGCCATTAGCCAAGGGGATACTCCACCCACTGCATGGAGGGCAGAAGCCTGCACCACAGAACGAATGCACTGCACAGGCTGGTCTGCAACAGGAAGGAGCTCAAACAACTTCTACGAGAAAGTGTCTAGTCTGGTTTTTAAGATGGGGGAGGTCACTCATTTGAAAGTTAATATAGCTGAGCCTGTCAATCAGATATAATCTGAACCTAAGGAACCATGCAGGAGAGCGAGGGTTAATAAACCAGTGTGCTTTGAGTTTGTTCAAGTACTGATATTTCTGTATATAAAGATTTAGCATATAGAACAGCTATCATGAGAAGTGAAAAAAGATCTTTCCCCAAAAATGAAAGTATTAAAACTAAGTTAAAATACATAAAGTAGTTAGTATTCCACACAGCATAAAACCTGACAAATCAAAGTTTACATGTCCCATTTGACCATGAGTGAAAATGCAAAGCAGGTTTTAAAACCAATATAACGTCCAATATTTACCATTTGTAATTGGGGGAACACCTAAATCCTTAATTAAAAAACACAAATGAAGTGAAAGCTTTTAAACTGGTACACACTGTTCACACCTATATTTCAAGTTTGGAAATGCATATATGCAAGCAGCAATACAAAAGTATTCATGAAGAATGCATAATCTCTGAAAATTATGAAAACATCCCTGCTACCAATACATTTCTAAATACAAAACTGACTACCATATTTGTTAACTTCTGTGTAGCGAGAGAAGTTCATTTTCAAAACAGATAAAATTCAGTCTTTAGGTGTGAATGGTATGAATGACAGTCTTTTTTTTTTTTTCCTTTTTAAATTTCTTAGTTGTTTGGGATCCTTAAGCATGCACAAAGCTTTGAACAGAGGGTCCGCCGAGGAACCGGGTGTCTCCAGGCATCCAGTTAGGCCAGAGCTGGGAAGGCCTCCGGGTCGTCCACATCCGGGGCAGAAGCACTCGACTAAAAAAGAAGCAAAGCAGGGTGAACCAGTGTCGGGCCCGAACACCCCGCCAGCAGGGCTTCCTCAGAAGACACCTGGAGCTGACCGCTAAGGAACACGCAGCGAAGCGTTGCTCCAGAGCCTGCTGTGACTCGGACAGCACTGCAGTTCCAACCAGTGTGGCTCTCCATTTCTGCATCCAACTTCCTCACGGTACCCTGGACGTTTTGTTTTCTAATAAACCAAACAAGTAGATTCACATGGGACTTATACTTTGTTTACTAGCCATGTACTTTTTTCCACCTCTAAGTAAGAATAGAATTGATGAGGAAGACTGAGGCAATGCAAACAGTCACGTTAGAAAAAGGTGTAGCGGGGGAGAACCCATCTGAGCCAGGTCCCCTCAGACAGAAGTTTTCTTTCCCCCAATAAATATATTCTGCTCATTAAAAAAAAAAAAGTATAGCTGCTAGTTAGGGCACTGAGTACACATAATGAGATTAAGGAATGTATGAAAAAGCCCTTTTTCGGGCCGGGGAGATAGCTCAGGAGAATAAGAGCTTCCCTGGCAAGCACAAGGGCCCGAGTTCAATCCCCGGTTCCGCAAAAAAAAAAAAAAAAAAGCCCTTTTTTATGTCAAGAAGAAACCAAAACCCCACGCTGTCACTGACGACAGTAACGCATGTAGTAACAATACTGTTGTTGCAGCCAACCACTGACAGACTGGACCAAAGTGTTCAGAATGTCTGGTCATTTACACCGCCAAAAAACTGATCCAACACTCTTGACATGTGGTAGGCTCAAGTTCAAGTTCTATCGATCCTTGGGCATCTATTACAACATTTCAGAGCAGGGCACTGTGTGCACGCCTCTAATTCCAGCACTCGGGAGGCTACAGTAGGAGAGCTACTGCTCACGGGTGCAGTGAGCTCAAGGCCAGCCGGAACTATAAAAAATACAAATAAACTCCCAACGAACCAAGTTTGAGTAGGAACTTATGTGCAAAGCACTAGAAACAAAATACAGTCCTCACAATAGTAAGAAACAAAACACAATAAAAAGACCTTACGGGGCCGGCTAGGTAGCCCAGAAGTCTTAAAGTGCCTGCGCCAGCCCCGCCCTCACAGTGGCCTGAGCTGGCCAAGAAAACAAGACCTTACCAAAAAATTCTAAAATTCTTACAGGCTGGGGAGATAGCTCAGCAGCACAAGCACGTGCCTGGCAAGCACCAACGTCCCAAGTTCTATCCCCAATACAAAAAAAAAAAAGAAAAAGAAAAAAGAAAAAGAAAAAGAAAGCACAAGAGAAGGTCTTACAATCATTAACTTATGCATTGGACACAAGGGTTCTGCTGGGCCGGAAGGCACAGAAGGCAGTGAGGAATCCCCTAAGTACAGCGAACACCCTGGCATTTCCAGGAAACCTTAGTGAGTGCCAAGATATAACTAGATCTCTCGGTCCTGAATCCTTCATCTGTGAAAATGAAGTGATCACCATAGAAACAAAAACTAGAATGTAGTATCTTTTTTAATTTTTTTCCTGGAACCAGGGATTGAACTCAGGTCCTTGCACTTGCTAGGCAATTGCTTATTCTACTGAGCCGTCTCCCTGGCCCCTTAGAATGTAGTTTCTTATGAGACAGATCAAACCTAGTGGTACTCTACTGCCAGGTCGCCCTTGTCCCTACCCCTTCATTATTCCGAGCCATCATCTCACTGGGATCAAACTCAGGGCCCTGTGCTTGCCAGGCAGACACTTACACCACTCAGCTATCGCCCCAGCCCATCATCTCACTAAACTGCCCGTGAGAACCTGAACTTGAATTCTTCTCCTGCCTCAGCCTTGCCAAGTGCAAGGATTAAGGCATGTGCCACAGTGTTCAGCTTAAAACGAAGTTCGTAAAGGCAAGGTATGTGTTTTCCTACTTCTCTGTCTTTTTGAGACAGGGTCTCCATGCAGTTCAAGTTGGCCTTGAGCTTACTTTGAGGACCAAACTAGCCATGAACTCCCAACAACCCTGCCTCAGCTTCCTGAGTGCTGGGATTATAGGTGTGTGCCACCACCACTGGCTTCGACTTCTACAGTCCCCAAGAAAACCCCAATGGGCTAGAAACAGCCTTGGAATGATTCAAAAGGTACGAAAAGCTTTTCGGGTACCTTGTCAGTCCTGCTGCCACGGTTTGGACGCCCCCCGCGCCCACGTCCACCTCGCCCTCCCCTGCCACCCCGTCCGGGGCGGCCGAGGTCTCCAAAATTGATCTCCAGCTGAGACGTGATATCATTTGCAGGCTTCCGGAAGTGATGGTCCATCACGGAGTCTTCAGCGTGAGCCTGGAACATCAACAGAGGCCATCGGGACAGACAGCAACATAGGTTTAGAAATGACCAACTGGTCTGTGCAAACAGGGATGCCCAGCACCTCACAGGCTTGGCACGGGACACCTTCGCTGTCCCCCAGTTCCTCTACTCTTGTCCATCTCTGACCTCTGAGCTACGCGCCATGCTGGCAGTCCTTGGTTAAAGGCACCAGTTAGGCCCAGAGCCGGCCAACCAACCAGGACAGTATAAAAGCCCTAAAATCTGAATCACTAAAATCAGAAGCACTTCAAACCCACGCACTGCGGAGAGGACATTCAAGCTGCAGGGTCCTTCTACATGGACTGGGGTGCCTGCCCGTGGTAACTCTGCTTACGTTAAAAAAATCAAATGTTCTTCTCCCTGCACCGGGGAGAGACCCTCTTGTGAAAAGATGAGCACTTTCTTGTAACCATGGTAACGTGTACCCTCGCCTTCCAAGGAAGCCCCAAGTTAAAGCTCTCCCTTTATGTGATGCCAAACTCAAAGGCTGCCGCAGATTCTATTATTTTACAGAAATCTGAGATATATAATTATAAATCCAGAAAAACTCTAGCAAATAAATTATTCTGTCATCTTTTTACATGCTTGTTAGGCTACATTGCAAGCATTAAGGCATTAAGTCTAAGTAAAGTTTTTTGGGCAGAGATGCGGCACGTGGAGGGTTTTGCTGCAGTCAGGGAAGTCCAGGTAATCAAGGACATCCCCTGTTTCCGGCAACTACAGAACACACAGTGCTTGCTCTGATGCAGGAAGGCTGACCTCAGCCATCCCAAGCAGTGACCTGGTCCTCCCTTCTAGAGCTAAGTTTCTTTTCTCTGGAGTACCTTCACCTGCCTCAAAGGTGTGTTCAAACGTCACATACAACACACCTGACACTGAATACCAATGAACAAGGCCAGCAAGGCCCACCTGAGAGAAGTCTGTGAAGGCACACTGACTGTGAGGCCTCACACTGATGCCTGATGAGCAAAGTGCTCTACTCAAAGTTAGAATCAATTCTGTAACGGGCAAAAATGTCTAATCATGCATTTACCATATGTAACACAGAAATCCCTCCCCCTTACCAACAAGAGATAAATCCCAAGACCATCCCCCACGGTGGACACCACAGTCCTGTGTGTGCACGATGCCTTTGCCTCCTGCCAGGCTGTGGAATGACTATTGGGCAGGTAGCATACGCTGCATGGACACACTGGCCAAAGGGAGAAAGCAGTGAGGCATGAGATGCCCCTCACAAGGCTTCCAAGTTTTGTAGACTGCTTATTTTGATAATACTGAGCTAAATGAAATTATCATTTCATGCTTTCTGATTAGTACAACAGGGCCAACCAAACAGCTCAGCAGATTAAAGTGCCTGCAAGCAGGTGCAGGAGCTGGGGGTTTGATCCCCGGGCCTGCTGTGCCAGCCCCACCCCCAGAGCATGCTGAGTCGGTGATTTGAGACTGGGCATGGTGGAGCTCTGTAATCCTAGCTCTTGGGAGGCTGTAAACAGCAAGATCACTACGAGTCTGATCTAGTAATGAGACCAGAACAACCTGCAGACCCTTCCCTAAATTACAAGAAACCCCACAAACGAAAAAAATTACTGAAACAGCAGTAATTCAAAGTGCAGAAAGTGAAACCACAGTGAAGGGGATCCTAGAATATTTATTTCCAAAAAGCTCAGCGTAAAATATTTAAAACTGGGATACAGAACCCAATTTCTATCAAATGCATGAAGTTACCTCAATTACAACTATAATGTTATGGGACAAGTGTAGCTGGAACCCAAAAAGTTACAAAATAATTGTTTTGAAGGGGTCCAGGTAAATCATTCGCATATATCCTAGTGACTTCAGTAACTCTAAAAACAGACAATCTTCCCACATGCCTTTCCTGGTTCCTCAATCAGGATTCTGTACCCACATACACGATTTGATATGTAAAATCCAAGGGGGGGGATCCTACAGAGTATTCTAACAAAAAATGTTTTTCTTTCTACATTTCACATTTAAGATAAATATCCTCCTCACTATTTTTACAGAGTAAATGTTAAAAATCATCTTCTCTAAATGCAGAAGAACATTCAGGTCTCTTTTAGCCTCAATTTTACTTTTCCAAGTTGGTCCCAGAGCCACTGCTGCTTAGGAAAATCAAGTATTTATGATCCTGCCAAGGCTACCTACAGCTTGACGGCAGAGCATGTGTGTGCATGCCCGAGGTCTGGGGTTCAGCCCCCGTCCTACCCAATGTTTTTATTATAGGACACCTTCTTCACATTTTAGTCAGCTGCCATGTTTCCAGATAAAGGAAACCCATAAGTTCACCAGCAGGTGCTCGTTAAGATCACATACAGAGCACCAGCCCCGCTGCGGCGGCCCCACCACACCCGCACGGCACTGTGCACAGCCAGCTTGAAAGGTAGGCGCTAAAAGAAGCCAGTTTTACTTTATCGTAAATGCCAACATTTCCATCTAATATACTACTCTTTCAATGATCCCCAGTAAGATTACGACTTTTAATTACCATTTTTTTAAAAAAATAGTATGTTAGGCCATCGACTGATAGCTTTTCAGGAAACAGAAATCTACCATATGGAACCTAACTATGGGTTAACCAAATAAAATTTCTCACCACAAATAGTAATGGCTTACTGCCTTTTCAGAAAATGTATTTAGTGCAGGATCTACAGGGTCTCACTACACAGATGGGACTCAGTGATCCTCCTCTTTTCAGCCAAGGGCTGGGATTACAGGCCCATCACCACAGTCTCAGTCCCGTCTCAGCACACAGTGGGGGCAGGGGCAGCACAGCACACCGGCAAACCCTGGGCCCTGCGCGGCCTAAGCAGGCACTTTAGTCCACTGAGCTATCTGGCCTGCCCGATTTATTGCCTTTTATAATTGCTTCTCTCTAACCCTACTTAAAGCTTTCTTTCCACAGTGGTGGTGGTACTGGGGGCCAAACCAGGGCCTTTGTGAAGAGCAGCAGCTGAGCCCTTTGTTGAGACAATGTCTTGCAGGCTGGACTCAAAACTCGCGATCCTTCTGCCTCAGCGTCCCAGGGTCCTGGAATTACAGGTGTGCTCCACTATGCCTAAGCTTTGTTTTTACAGAGAGTATGTCCATATCATATCCAAAGAACTGTAAGCAAGATTCAACTCATATCCAAGCATTGCCAACACCACAGATCTTTGTGTTACCTCTTCACTCTTTGATTTATGAAGAACGAATCCCTTCTTCCACTGTCCATCAGCACCTTCGTTTGGTTTCCGAATATTAAATTCTACTTTTGCCCGGTCTTTGTTTTGAATCGCCTTCCACTCATCCAAAGTCATCTCTTTTGGACCCTCTTCCTTAACCTCCTCAACTTCGTTCTCTCTGTGAAAAGATGTTTCATTTTAAGCCTGGTAAATTTGCTGCAGTAATTTACATGAAAAATTTCTAACAGCTGATGCTAAGCAAATCAACTCTGGCTGGTTGAAGACCTTTGAGGAAGACTAGCCAAGGAAGGGGTCAGCTTTCCTGTGCAGCCCAAGGCCTGTACAACACGGAAGATTCAGGAAGGCAGTGGCTTAGATCACGAAAAATATACAATTTTAACTTCTAAAGCTGATCAGGTATCACTTATCAGCCACACAAATCTGAACTGGCCTCATGAGCCCTTTATGCATCTTTGAGAACACACTAACAGCCTCTGCAGTCTTCTGAAACCCACACCTGAACTTCAACAGTTCCTCACAACATGCAGTATGCTGTATGTCATGGCAACCACCCAGGATGCCCTGGGCACCAGTGGGCCCCACTCTGCTCTTAGCCCAACGACTTTCACTTCAGGAAAAACCAAAAAGCTGAGTTTTTACAAATCCTATATTCTGGCTTTCAAAACCTGTACTGAGGGGCCGGGGAGATGGCTCAGTGGAGTTAAGTGCTTCCCTGGCAAGTGCAAGGGCCTGAGTTCAATCCCCAGTTCTGAAACAAAACACCAAAAAAAAACCCCAACCAACCTGTACTGAGGCTTCATTAATCATCGAACAGCCTGTTAAACACACTATGTATTACTTAATACTAGCCATTTTAAAATATAACTCTCAGGATTTAACTATTTTAGTTACCTGTTCTTTTAACAGAAACAACACACAGGCCCAGGAAGCCATTATTTTGGTTTAATCTCAACTTCCAATTGTCACTAAACAAGCCACTTGCTATTCTGGGAACCCTGCTTGTTTCCAAAGATAGCACAGGATTTAGTCAGTTTGGGCACTCAAATATTCCCCTCACCACCCGGCTTCTATGTTTTATCGTCTGACCAACTAGCTGAGCACTTCCCAGAGCAGCTCTATTAGGGACTTGAAGGTGTGTAATTCACTGCGCGAGCCCACAGTACAATGCAGGTTCTAAAATTGGTCCTGAGGACTTTTCAGCCGCAACACACAATGAGGCTCAAAGCTTAGCTTACCTCCGACCACATCAAGGAGCCTTGCACCTACACTCTAGGAATGATGCAGAATCAAATTGGAACAAAGCAGAAGCTCAGGAAACCAAGACATACATCCTTTTTTCTATCGCTATCACTGAGGTCCAATGCCATGCTCAGGGTCACCCTGACTATACATAGTGGCAGGACACCTCTGCTGTGATGAGGCCAATCCCATTTCATCCCTGGATCCGTAGCTAAGGATCTGCCTCCCCCCACATCAATGCCATTTTTCTGGTAAACAATTACAATCTTGGCAAGTCATCCCAAAACTGATTCTAAATAGATATCTAAAATGACTAGTTAAGAATCATGGGATACTCCATGATACTCATGGGATATATCCCACAGGGCTCATCCAATGTAATGAGTTTCACCCACTTACCACACAGAATGACTGCACATAGCTTCATGAAATTACCCAAGGACACAGTACCATTTCCTCATGAATCTACTTCCACCAGTAAGTGATCCTTCCTTGTGCCCAGCAGACAACCCAGGGCACGGTGCTCACTCTCATTAGCAGGGGGCACTCTGAAGAACGGCAACCCCGACACTGTCCTGCCTCCAAACACCGAGGCACACCAGCCAGCCAGAGGACTTCACACAACCTACACTAGAGAAAAGGCCGCCTCTGCAATGACAGTGCTGAAGATGCGGGCGACTCCAGTGCAAGGGACTAAAACTAGATTCCTATCTCTCCCTACACAAAAGCTCATCTGAGACAGTCTACCTCGAGGAAATGCCTCAGGGAACTGGTCTAGGAAAGGTTTTGATCACAACAAAAGCAAAAAACAGACAAATGGGTTATGTCAAATAAGTAACAGAATTGAGTAAAGAATTCAAAACTCAACAATACAACAAATTGTACTTAGTATCCCTGATCACTAGCAAAATAAAAATCAAAACTGTGGTGAAATATCATCACACCCTCATGTAGAGATTATCAAACATAAAAAAATAACCAATGCTGGCAAGCCCACAGAGGGCAACTTGCACAGTTAAAAAAGTGACTACTGAGTGATGCAAACAGTACCAAGTTTCCTCCAAACAAGTAGCACAAGAACCAGCAGTGTGCGTAAGCGTGCATGCACGTGTGCTAGGCCACAACACAGGATCCCAAGATCAAGGCCAGCCTGGGCAATTTTGCCAGATTGTTTTAGAATAAAAAATAAAAAAGGCTGAGGATGTAGCTCAGCAGTAGCACCTTGGTTTCAATTCCTCTGTATCGAAGAGCAAAAACAAAATACCAGGAATATACCCATTCAAACTAGGAATGAACTACACCACGAGCCAAAAAAACCTCAACCACAGGCATGTGTCCCCATGCCCAGCTTGATTTTAATCTTTAAAATACTAACCTTTGAAAAAATAAACTTCAAATCCAAGATTTCAACCTAAACTCAGGAAAAAAACACCAAGAAAACCAGCACACTGGTAGCAGTATCATCTTTGCTCCTTACTCATTTTAAAGAGCAGTGACACTGTATTTTGTTTAGAGAAAAAAGCTAGAGATGAAGCTAATTTTAAAATGGTCCCATGTCCTAGCTGTCTAGTTTTACTGCAAAACTGTCTACATTCCTCAGCTATGAACTGAAGCGTTACTAGCACTTGCTATCCCAACAACGCATTCCCTGGTCAAAGCTCTGGCTCTGGTTCCCATGGCTGTGGCTGCCCACTGCACACAAGGACTGCCCAGCCAGCAAGGGCGTAGACGCTAGCAGTCAGGTTGTTCCTGCAGTCAGAGTGGTCAGACACCCAGCCCTCCCTGGCCTTTGGGAGGATGATGTGCAGACGGCTCTGCAGCAGAGCATCCGAGTGAGCCGCTTCCACAGGGGCAGAGCCGGACGCCCCCCACTTACTTATTTTCAGTGTCTGCCACAGGGCGCTCTTCACCTTCAGGTGTTTCCTCAGTCACATTTGATTGATCCAAATCACTGCAATTATAAGACATTGGTTTCTGAATGTATTTGGGGGACTCTCTAAGGAAAGAAAGAAAAAAAGGCACAGAGGTCCATTCATATGTAGCTCAAGGGGTCATCACACAGAAACATCAACTTTCACATTCTATAAGCTTCCCTACTGGATTTGCTGCCTGCAGACCTCTAAAGAAAACAATATACTACCAACTGCAGAGAGCTCATTAGCAAGCTTTTAAAACAAACCTTAGCAAATTCTGAAGACTAGAATGCAACAGCTACAATAGAAAAGTGGAAGACACAGAGGCATCAGAATAGCCAATTCACTTCAGTGTACTATTTCAGAAAAGCTACTGCTTGTTCCCCATGAAAATTTCAGTAACATGCATGCTGACATATAGGAAAGCTAATCATCTCATATCCTGTCCCATAAAACAGTACCTCCATTCTCAACCCAGGGACAAAATTAAACATAAGAATGGATGGATCTCTAATAAGGTATAGCATAGACTAAGATTATCAATTTAAAAAAATCAGAATACCAACGTTAATTCGTCTTTGACAGTTCCCCAGTTGTGAGATCCGCTACCTCCTCGTTTGTCCTCATGCTTCAGGCCACTGTAATGTGAAAAAGAACTAACAAAACTGAGTTAACATAATACTCTAGTTCTAGAAACTCAAATTTTGCTTGTTAAATAAGCATGTTAAAATGCAGAACTTAATAACCGCCATATTAAGACTTACGATCTATCGCTTCCGCTATGCCTATCAAATTCACGCTTGCCACGAGCATCAAATCCATCTCCTCTGCTCATGCCACGGCCACGGCCACCTCGCCCTCTTCCAAGGCCACCACGTCCTCGAATAGGCCGGTCAATAATAGGTCTGCAACACAAAATCCTGAGATTATACCTCCAAGGTTTCCAGAAAAAGGAAAAAATCCATGCAAAGGCTCACAAACACATAATGTATTAGCTCATAATTCAACAGTTATGCATGCTTTAGAAAATTCAAGTCCATTTTTAAACACAGGAAACCAGAACAAGGAAAGTATTTTGGTACTCCTGAAAACACTGGTACTAGTGCACACATTTTTTCATTCTTATATGTTGTACTTGAATCCAAAGAAATTCCTATTGGCCAATCCGAGTAAAATTAACATATCTAACCCACACAATAATTCGTTCTAAGAAATTATCCCTATAGTATTGTCCTTTTAATTCAATATCTAGAGACAGCAGGGAAAAAACTGGCTACCAACTGAACTGAAATGGTTTATGACAAGGAGTCTGGGTCTGAACTGAGTCAGAAAGGGCTAAGTGAAATACGTTCAGATTTATCTCTTTAAAGCCAAGAATAATCAGCCAAACCACCCCCCCCCGCAATATTTACAGCTTTCTGTTAAGATGTAAACACACACACATGCTGACATAGCAGTAAAAAAAAAAAAAAAAAAAAAAAAAATTCGTGCCTATCAACTGAAAATTCTCCTCCTTCACCCTTTTCTTCAAGTGGTTTTTCAAATCTTCTTTCACGAGGTGGTCGCCGTTCTGGTCTCCTATCAATTATTTTCCCTTCCCCCTGAAGTTGTTGATCAGGTCTTCTTCCAACACGTCTTATTCCTAAAATGATAAACATCTCCATAAGCAAATTATGTTTGGAAATACAAAAGTTTAGGCCTAGAAAGCAAACACTGGATAGCCCATGTGTTTTTTAAAAGTTCTGTAGAGAAATTCTAAGGCAAATTTACTCTAAATGCATCTGGAGGGCCAAGTGACCCCTCCAACGCGCACCCTCAAGCACCCTCTGACCTGAACACGTCCCATCAGCTTTTCTCAACTTCCAAGATGTCAGCCTCTTAGCACAGACGAACACAGAAGCCCACACACATGCACACAGAGACTTCCAGACCCAAATTTAAAAAAAAAAAAAAAAAAAAAAAAGCTGTCTAACGTTAGGAAACCATTCACGGCTGTGAAGGATGGTCTTTTCCTAAGGTTGCTACCCGAGGGTACTTTTGTTTTCAAGGACTCTTAAAATTTACCTACAACAGAAAGGCCCTCTATGAAGCACCATAAAGTGTACCTCAGCAGCACAGCCCATGTTTAACAAGGCCCTGGATTTAACCAAACGGCAAAGAAAAAAAGGAGAAATTCATGGCACTAAGTGATAGCTGAAACATCTGACTCCTCTCTCTACATTTTTTCTGTTAATGTCTTGAAAATCAGAAAAACCAATATGAATTATTTGTGGTCTTAGAAATAAACAGACTGAGAAGGAAAACACAACTGAGATTTCAAGTAGGCTACACTTCTCTTAGCTCTGAATCTTTAAAAGTAGCTGCGAAAATAGTTTTATGACATCTTAAATTATTCCACTCTGCTTTCTAAGAAACCAGAACACCACCAGGGCACACCCACCACTCACAGCCCTATCAGGGGAGACGCATAGTAAATATAAACCTCCCTAATAAAAGTTTTAAGGTTCAGTCCCTGCAAATCCTCAGGATAGACCAGAAATGTAGACCTTAGCCAACACACTTAAATAATTTCATCAGAGGCATTGACTATTGGGTGGAGCTACATATGGAGCCAGTCTCTAATAAGGTCCAAGCCAAACACACCCAAATGAACAAGGGCTGCCTCCCCAAGCAGCATTCAAGATGAGGTCTACAGAAGATAAGCCATCACCGGGCCTGACCTGCTACAGCCTATCCACAGAACAGTCTCCACACCCTCAAAATAAGCTCATGTAATGAAAGATGGTATTTTTAAAAATGTGAACATCTTTTCATGTACTTACCTATACCTGCAAGTTAACTGTATGACATTTTAAGCTTTATCTAAAAAACACATAAACCTAGCCAGTGATATCCAGATACTCTATTTCATCAATTCTCAAGTTCTTCAGACAGACAAGCCCCAGATGAAGGTAAACATCAAATGTCTATCTAAAATCAGTCCAAAATCATTGTAATAACGAAGTAGGTGCAGCACTGTGTCAGGCAAGCCCTGTCACTTCACGTACGGAACACAGGATCGAGGCAGGGACTTTGCTACATTCCCAATCCACACAAGGCTGACAGGTGCCAAGTTCCCAAAACCCCTACACCTTGAGTCCAACATTCTCCCTACACTCACAAGCTTGTGTTTCCTGGAACCTCCGGTTAAGAGTGCTCTGAAATACGAGAAAACGTTGACAGCTAACGTCAGAGAATTAAATTTTCCCAAGAATGACTTAATTAGGACTAAGGAAGTTTGCCGTGTTTGGAACGTACACTGCGAGTGACCACGGAAGATCCTGTTTCACTGCTAAACCTCTCCATCGCAACCCTTGGTCCCTTAAAATTAGGGAACCCATCTACTTTATGCGCTCTAGATTCCCGACTTTTTCGTTTTTAACAACAACTACTGCCGACCAGAAAGACACATTTCAGCGAAGTTTAAATAGTTCCGCAGCCAGCGTTCCTGAGCAGGAATTGAACGCCTTGCTCAACTGGAATGTTTGTCACGAAGCTTAACTAGCTGAGCAGATACCAGCCCAAGCCATGCTTTCTAACACTGTCACTATGCCCTCTGCCTGCAACGCTAACATTAAGGATTGTTTTACCCACCATCTAGGTCCTAAACTTTTTATTTCAAACTCACAAGTTACGGGGAAAATATGCCTACCAAAAAACCCCAAGCCCAATAGCAGCTACCCCAAAACAACCTTCAAGCGCACGTGGCGGAGGAGCAACTTCACCTTTCCTTCACGCAGGAAGGCAGCTACTGACACGGAGCTAAGGTCCCGGCACCCGGCTCCAGATGCCGCACGCTTTTCTTACCCTCTTCTGTCTTGCTTCTCGTCCAAGAACAAATAAAGGGGCCAGAACGCAAAACTCAAGACAGCCCTGTGAAACTCAGAGCCCGGTGAAGTCCCGACGCATAAAGCGGTAAGGAGAGCTGCAAACTCCCCTAGAGCAGCGCTGCGGGGCCCCGGTGACAGCCTGCCGGCCGAGGGCACCCGCGGGCTTTCCGGCGTCACCGCCTCCGTCTCCGCACAGGTTCCCACGCCGCCCGTCTGGGGACGCCGGGCGCCTCGGCCGCCCAAGTTTGCTCCACTCCAGCAAGTTGCCGCGCGAGGGCACGCGGCCGCCGGGGCGGGGGACAAGGCCGCACGTGTGTGGCAGCCGACGGCCCCCACCCACGAGCAGCCCGGCCGGCCGCACGCTTCGCACCCAGCCCCGCGCCGCCGCGGGACAAGATGGCAGGGACGCCGAGGCAGTGCCCGCTCCGGAGCACGCGGAGAGGACCAGAGCCCGGGCGCGGCGTGGACCGCGGGCGCCCCGCTCGCTTCCCCCGGGCGCGACTTCGGGATGCCGCCCGCCCGCCCGGCCCCTCACGCGGCCACCGGGAGTCCCGCGCCCGCCGCCCCGCCCGCCCGGCTGCACCTTCTTTCTTCAGCGCCACGGGCGGCTGCGCCTCCTCTTTCTTGTCCGCCACGCCGACGTTGGGCGGCAGCGGGTTCTTACGGTCCTTCTGGGACTCCTTGCGCAGCTGTTTGCCCGCCGCGGTGGAGTTGGTCTGAGCCGCGGCCTGAGCCGCGCTC
>NW_004524633.1:5847527-5856640 GCF_000260255.1 Octodon degus
TCCGATTCGTCGTCAAATAACTGGTCGAATCGGTTGGTGACCACGCAGCCGAAGCCTTCCTGTAGGTGCCCAGGCATGATGGTGGCTCGGCGGCGCGTTCCTCCACGGATTGCAGCGGGCCGCGCCGAGCCAAGAGCGCCTGCTTCAGCTCTTCCCACAAGATGGCCGGGTCGAGAGAGGGGGGCCGGCTTCTCTTCCGGCTCCAGGCGCACTTCCGGGGGCGGCCTGTGCCGCACGGTATTACGGGTTTTGTAGGCTGGTATGGTTATTCCTACGGCGTTTGCGGGAGCCGGGCCTACAATTCCCGGCGTGCCCTGCGCGGACACTCTTCGCGCGCGCCGCGGAGGCGGGATCTCGGGCGGGAGAGCCGCAAGCATGCTGAAGGAGGGGAAGCGCCGCGGCGGCGGTGGGCGGAGTCCCGCCACCTGCTCTTGTCACCCTGAGGCTCGCAGGTCGGCAGCGGCCCTGAAAACAGGAAAACGTGACGGCATGTTTGGCTGGCGACCGCGCTCGGCTCTCGTTTCGCCCGCCTCGCGTCTGTCCACGGCTAACTTTCTCCGCGCTTCCGGCCGGGTCAAGGTGACTCGCGGACCTAGCGACGGGAGAGTTCGCAGACTTCCGGGGCGGCGGGCGGTTCGTCCAGCTCCACGCGATGCGTGTGCAGTGCCCGCCGTCTCCGCGCCGTGCCGGGATCGGCCAGGGGACAGGTGGAGCTGCCGCACGCATGCTGTGCGCCCGCCGGGGCAGCAGCGTTCCGGGACGCTCCAGAGCCGAGTCGACCAGCTCCGCACTGGTGTCCGGCTGCCACGGCTTAGGTGGCTGCGGTGTTGGTGCGGGACGCCCGTCATCCCGCCACTCGGGAGGCTGAAGCAGGAGGACGTCACGAGCTCTGGGCCAGCCTGAGCTGTGTAGCCAGACGCTTTCTCAAAAACACCCAAAAAATTAAAAAGCGAGCTAAATGTTCAGGGGCATCTCACATCCACAAGGGCAGGGAAATACATCAGGAGTAAATAATGACGAACAGCACGGATATTAGCCACGAATAGTGATTCCCGCAAGGCCTCTCAGTGTCAGCATATGCAAGCACGTTGGTAACACTCTTGCGGTGTTTCAGCCTCCCTGCATGGACACAAGATGCAGAGAAGGTACTGCCCCAGTGGCAGGTGCTGCGCGTCGTGGGACCGGTTCCGCCTCCGACCGCGATCGCGAGGCGCTGCCCAGGTTCATGCCCGTGGCGCTGGCGCAGGCGCGATCTTCCGCCCGCACTGCGAGCCCGCGCGGCCGCGCTCAGCGGCCCTGTTAGCGTCGGACGCTTCCTCACATTCCCAGTTTCTGAGCAGTTTCAGTCTATTCCTTAACAAAAGAAGACGCGGCTAGAGTTGGGGCGTGTGGCTGCCCGCCTCCCGCTTTCCCAGAGTCACTTGGGTCCCTCTGGCCCTCTCGGGCACTCTGCCGTGTGCGGGTTCCGGCGCGTGGCTCTCACCGGGACCGGCTGCGGAGCCCCGGGGTGCGCCGCCTGAGTGCATTCTGAGGGCCTCCACACTGCGCCACGCCCGTTCCCTTGCCAGGCGCTTTACTCTGCCGGCTGGGGGGCGGGGCGCGCAGCCGTCGTGGAGCGGCAGCTTGGTTCGTTTTCCCTTGGGGACGCCACAGTTTGGAGGCATCCGGAATGCTCCTTTTTCTACCTCTTTCTGGTGGCAGCCACAAGTGTCCTGTGAGCTCAGTCCTCCCCTCCACTGGCCGGGAGTGCAAAGCCGGAGGGCCTCACACAGACCTTCCTGCACGAGGCGCCCTTCCTGTGCAGCATATCTGAAGAGAAGCTAATTGGGCCACGGGCTCCCAGGGCCTGCCTGCAGTGCCCTTGCGTTCCTCGGAGAAGTTATGTACTAAGACAGCTCAAAAATGTTAGGAATAAACATTTTTTAAAATGTATTGAGTACGGGATCTTCAGAGTCTCACTCCACAGATTGAACTCGTAGTGATGCTCCTTTTTTCAACCTCCCAAGTGCTGTGATTCCAGGTGTGCGCCACCACGCCCAGTGTAAATAAATGTTGGGGAGCAGCGCAGGATCTTCTAAGAATGTTCAGCTTTCTGCTTCCCTTCTGAGATTTGGGTAATCCAGAAAAGTTGAGTTAACTATTTTCTAAGTATGTTCCCCTCTTCTAAGAACTCTTAATTACTCTGTAGGGCTGGGGGGGGCGGAGCTCAGTGGGGGAGTGCTTGCCTTAACTTGACGCCCAACACAACAGGAAAAGCACAACATGTACTCTTTAAAATACAACTAGACAGGTATGGGGACTGACACCTGTCTTTCCAGCCCACAGAGGTTGAGGCAGGAGGATTGCAATTTCAAGCCCAGCCTGGAAAACCCAGTAGCTTGGCAAAACCCTGCCTCAAAATGAAAACGAAAAAGACAGCCAGGGCAGGAGCTCAATGTGCAGACCCCGAGTTCAACCCCCAGTCCTATTAACTAAATAAACCTATTTATTAACCCTAACCCTAATAAATACTTCTGGCCACCTTCAATAGGAAAATATTGACAGAATCATCCTCATAGGAGGAAGAAAGGAGATTTCCTGGCATTTTATTTAAATGAAAGGCACACGCCTTCTAACAAGTTTAAGATTCCATTTGTTAGAAATGTGGCCTGAAATGTCAGTTCTGATGCTTGGATCACATCCTGTTCCTGCAACAGAATACCTCGCCTAAATACCCAACGAGGTGCCCGATGCCAGCAAGACCCACAGGCTGTGGCCCCCCTTACTGCCCTGGATTGCTCTGGTGATGCTAACACTCAATTCCCGGCCACCTTACAATCTTGTTTTCACACATTTCTAAATCATTTCAACCCACAGTTACTGCTAGCATAAGAAATACCTAACAACTATCCCTGCGCTGTAGACTGCCAAGTATTTCTTTTTTCTTTTTTTGGAGGGGGGGAACTAGGGATTGAACTCAGGCCCTTGTACTTGCCAGGCAAGTGTGTATTCTACTGAGCTATCTCCCCGGCCCCTTGTCAAGTATTTCACATGCTGAATTTCCATCAATCCTCAGAGTGACATGAAGTCCTAACACCTGTGCCCGCCTGTACAGATTGTGAGGCTGAGGTCATGCACCTTCCCCAGACTCAGGGAGGGCCCAGGTCAGCGGGTCTGGTAGCCTGGATGCCCAACCCTTGGACCTGGGAGGAACGCCGCCGTAGGAGGAAAGGCCTCTGGGCCTCACGCTGCTGCAGCTTGTAGCAAATAGTGTTGTTATTCTCTTTAAAGTAAGAGACTCTCGTTTTTTAGTGTGCTCTGTGATGCATTTGTAAAACCAATAGAAACAGCTCTTATGAAGAAGGGGCACGCCCCCCTGGTTGAGGGTGCGGGTGAGGTGTGGCCCTGCGGTCTTGGCTAGGGCTTCAGAGCTAACCTCCCTGCTCCTAACTTCCTCTGGAGAGCCAGTGAGCCTCCTGACTTTAGGCGTCTTTCTATAACACCCTCTTTCAAATGACAACTGGAAACAGGAAAAGAGCTGTACTGAGATGTAATCCATAGGCTACACAGATTGCTCATCAGAATGACTCTACTCAGTACTTTTCAGTCTATTTAGCCAATTGTCCTGCCAGCCCTGCTAATTTTAGAGCATTTTTATCACCTCCAAAAGAAACGCATCCCAGGCCAGCCCAAATGTGCTTTCCTTCTCATTTCTTTGCCGATCTGCGCATGGCCTGTGAACACCTTCTGGCCAGCTTTCTGCGTGTGTGGTGGAGAAAAACTGGAAAATAGCCAATAGGGACTGGACCTGAACTCGGGTGCAGAGTTTGGGAACTTCCTGCCAGTCCACTTACCCTGCCTTAATCCTTTAGTCCTCACCCCTCTCCTCGCTCCAGCTCTTGGTCCACTTCCCATTTGCAGAGGCTCTATCTCATTGTTTCCTATTATATGGCTTTTATTTTGCTTTTTGTAAGCTATATTTTAGTACAGGGTCTACAGGGTCTCACTACACAGATCAGACTCGTAGTGATCCTCCAGTTTTCGGCCTCCCAAACGCTGGGATTACAGGTGCTCCGCATGCCCATTCTTAGTCGCCCTCTCAGTGCATCCCAGGGGGCGGAGTTGAATACCTTGGTTTCTTATATGAGAGACACCATGCAATGGCTAAGCTTGTGTGTAGTAATTACCTCACTTACCGTCATTTTCCCACAAATGATTTGTTTATCCTTCTTCACGGTGGAGTAGTTCTCCACTGTGTGTAAATGCCATGGTTTGTTTAACCATCTGTGGCTACAGTTACGGGCCTTTTCCAAGATTTAGCTGTCCAGAGCTGTGCTGCTATAAACAGGTCCCTAATATGTGAGAGTCTGTAACTTCCAGTAAGATTCCTAGAAGGGCATTAGCTGGTGAGAGGAGTTTCTAGCTCTAGGTTTTGAGGAATCTCCAGCTGAGTTCCACAGGGCTGCCCTCATTTACATTCTTAGCAGCGACGCTGAAGGCCCTCTCCCGAAGGCATTTGCTGTTATCTGATTCCCTGATGGCGGCCATTCTTTCTAGAGTAGGGTGGAGGCTCAGTGTTGTTCTAATTTGCCTTTTTTTTTTTTTTTTTTTTTTTTCTCTTTTCTTGAGTCAGAGCCTGACTTTGTAATGCAGGCTGGCCTTGAACTCACTGTGTAGTCCAAGCTGGCCTCACACTCTTGGCGATCGATCGTCACACCTCAGCCTCCTGAGTGCTGGCTGGGATCACGGGCCTCCACCTCCATGCCCAGCCTTAACTTTCCTTTGTCTCACAGCCAGCTCTGGCAAATGAGTCTTCTTGCATCTGTTGACTGCTTCTGAAGACAGCGCGGGCTGCTGCTGCAGCCTGCAGTCCTGTGTCCACTTCCTCGCTCAGAGCACCTGAGATCGCATCTGATCTGATCATGTGATCAATCCCTCCTGTAGGGGAGTTTCTGTGGCTTCCTGGTCAGTGTCAGGGTAAGCCAGCTCCTTTGAAGCACCCAGGCCCTCTGTCGAGCAGCACCTCCGCATTGGCAGCTGGCCACCCTCCAGGCGCTGGCCCCGCTTCCTCGCCTTCCTTTTCTGCATGCACATGTGCAGGCCCCTGGCTCTTCGCGCTGCTGACGGCAGGCCTCCTTCTCAGGGCGGCACATTCCTTCTCACCGCGGGAGGCCGCTGCCTGCGCCCGTGCTCCGATGCTGCAGAACTGGCCACCCTGCATTCACCTCTGCGTCTCTGTTCACCCCTCCTAATTCGTAATATTGGCAATCAGGTGTCTGCTTAGCTGCCGTTCCCCAGGGCGAGGCCTCGGGCCTGGACTGCTGGTGAAGACAGCTGGGCCTGGGAGGAGGGCAGGGTCCTCAGCTGCCTGCGCCTGTGTGGTGGCGCACTGGCTCCCGAGCACATGAGGTGCAGGCATGCAGCATGGGCTCACTTAATGCTCCTCACAGTAAACACGTGAGGCCAGCGCTATCCTCGACCTAGTTCACAGACCACACCTGAGGTGGAAACACGTCTCAGACCTCGAGACAGCACGGCAAAGCCCTGGCTCAGTGCAATGCCGGCTTCTGGCTTCACTGGGCCTCACGTGACACCTGTGGCCTGAGTGTCTGCACGTATTGCTCTCTTCCCAGCACTGGGGATTGAACTGTGACCCTACCCCTTGTGGAGACGAAGTCTCACAGAGTCGCCATGTTGCTGAGAGTGGGCCCAGCATGTCGATCCTCCTGCCTCAGCCTCCCAGTATGCTGGGATTACAGGTGTGCGCCCCCAAACCAGGGTGCTTTTCAGGTAAGTGGATGAATGAGTAGAGTCCTGTCTGGTGTCTACGGGAGAACCCCGGAGCTTATTTAAAGGGAGGCAGAAGACACTATGACGTGGACGTGAAGTCCTGGGAATGGAACACCATGAGGACTGCACCACCATGGCCCCTGCCGCACAAATGATGCTCCCTGGGAAAGTGCCGGAGCCTCCTCTAATGCAGAGGCTGAGGAACTCATCACCAAGCCGCCACCCTGCTGTGTAGCCCTGTGACCAGCTTGTGCTGTCCTGTGTCCAAGCCTTAGTTTCCTTATTTGTTAAACAGGGATATAATCAGTAGGATTCCGTTGTGGTGGTGCACACCTGTCATCCCAGCCCTCAGGAGGCTGAGGTAGGAGGATTGCCCTGAGTCTAGGGCCAACCTGGACTACATAACGAGACCTATCTCAGATGATAGATAGACAGACTGACGAATGGACGCATGGATCTGAAGGTGGCTGATGCGCTGAAGCTGTGCTCCCTTCACATCTGCTCACCACCACTCGCCCACTGGGCAGCTTTCAGGGAAGCAAGAGGGACACAGGGACATGACACCCGCTGTGAGCAACTCTGAGAACAGTGCCAAGCCCCACGCCCCGGGCAGGACCTCTCCCGAGACAGCACCGTGCAGCTCTCTGTGCCACAGCCACGGTCCTCGTGGCCAAGTGGGCCACGGGGCGGCGAGGCCCTGCTCCAGCCACCTTGGTTCAGTCTGCGGGGTTCAGCACGACACACTGTTCACAACAGATGCACACAGAGTCGATCTCCGCGTTGGAAACAAAGGTGTGGGCCTGGGGTGCCGCCCTGCACCACGTAGCAGAGGACCCAAACAGAGATGAAGGGGGAGTCGCATTTTCTCATTTCTCAATTGGGGCTGGTCATCAGGACTCTGACCAGTAGCATTACTGCAGGTGCATGAACGCAGGCCGGTCATCCCACCGGCCTTATGTGTCGAACAGGGATGTAATTATGAGGACTCAGGTGTGGTGGTGCACACCTGTCTTCCCAGCCCTCAGGAGGCTGAGGCAGGAGGCTCTCTGCAAGTGGGAGCCCAGCAGGGCTACGCAGTGAATTTGAGACCAGCCTGGATTACATAGCAGGATACTGTCTCAACTCCCCCCCCCCCCCACCCCCCCCCCCCCCCAAAAAAAAAAAATGAAAGTGGACAGAGTAGGGTGGGCTGAGAGCTGAGCAGGGAGCTGCGGGAGTGGCCCTGCAGCCCCGCCAGAGCCCTCAGGCAGCTTTTCACGTCTCCCCACTGAGGTTATGCTTGTCTAGTTCAAGCTATCCCACATTAAGTCCTTATGCACTTTGCAACCGTGCTGCATTCCTGGACCTTCCTGCACCGCCCGCAGGGTTCTTTGTAAGCTGGTTCAGCTGCTGTGGACCTCATATGGAGAGTCCTCAGGACACTGCGAGCAGAAACTCCACTCGATCTCATGATCTGTGCACCCTCGTTTCACAGCAGCCAGTTCATAATCAGTGAATCTTGCAGCACCTCTGTGTCCACGAGCAGGTGAACAGACAAAGAAAATGTATTTACGCATAATGGAGTACTACTGTGCCACGAAGAAAGATAAACTTGGGTCATTTTAGGACAATGAGTGCATCTTTTTATTTTTTTATTTTTTTTTTTTTGTGTGTGTGTTTTAGTAAATGTCTACAGGGTCTACAGGGTCTCACTATGCAGATCAGACTGGTAGGGATCCACCTGTGTTCAACCTTCCCAAGTGCTGGGATTACAGGCGTGCACCACCACACCCAGTCTCAATCACTGCCTCAGTGTGCCCCGGGGCGGGGCCTGCAGGGCACACTGCGGATCGAACCCCAGCCCCTGGGGCTGCCTAATCAATCGCTTTAATCCGCTGAGCTATTTGGCAGTCCTTCGCATAGATTTCTCTTATGTGAGAAATCTAAATTATAAATGAAGAGCCAAATAAAATATAGACAACAAGAAGAAGGGAGACAGATGTTTCTCAGATGGGAAGGGAGCCAGGCGTGGCACATGCCTACCATCCCAGAACTCAGGAGGCTGAGGCAGGAGGGGCACTGTGAGTTTGAGGCCAGCCTGGCCTACAGAGTGAGCCCAAGGCCAGCTTGAACCACAGAGTGAGGCCCTGTCTCAAGCAAGCAGACAAACAAAACCAAAAAAAAAAAAAAAGAGAGAGAGAGAAAGGGACCAAGAGACACAGAGAAAGGTGATGGGGAAAAAAAAAAAAAGACTGACGGTGGCTTCCGTGCACACGCCAGCTGCCCACAGGTGGTGCAGACGCGTACTGCCGACGCGGGCTGATAGACAGCAACGATAATGCATCTAATAACGCAATCCTGTAATTATTTTGTGTATAGACAAATATTTTGCTTTTACCATGTGTTAACAAAGATGTTATTAAAATCAGCTTAAGGGAAGCACCGCCGCAGTGTTTGCACTGAAGATTATACTTGGGGGTTTATATACACATAAAGGCTCACAGGGATCCTGAGACAAGCGCAGAGACCCGGACGGACAGACAGACAGACAGACAGACATGATCACAGCTGTCAATGCCCACGCCCGGCCTGGGCTCCCTCAGCTGCTGAGAGTGGCTTAGGACCAGCTTCCCTGGGTGTGACAGCAGCACTCAGGGCAGAAATAGAGAGGGCGGAGCCAGGCGCTGAGGCAGGAGGTGCAGGGCCAAAGTCTTGGTCCCCAAGCGAATTTCCTCAGAATCAGAGAGGTGACGGGTGGATGCTGGCAGCCCTCTATGTCTCGGAGGTCCTTGCTCTGGGGATGTCAGTTTTCACCCTTTAATTACGAGGAAGGTGTGGGACTTGTCTTTGAGATATTTTCCTACTTTAATGTCTTGTTTTGTCCTGGGGGTAGAACCCAGGCCTCCCCCCGCCCCTGCAGGCCCAGTTTACTTACTTCTGTATTCATTTATTTATTCAGCCACAGGCCTCCCCAAGTCACCAAGCTGAGAGGAGAGAACAGTGGTCCCCAGTTGCTTAGCCCAAGCTTCGGCATCCAGAGTCTCACAATGCGGAGGCCACGCACGTTGCAGCCCCCGCCGTGACTCCCAAGGGGTCCAGGGCCGACTCGGGGTCTTCATGTCAGTATTCCTGCCACAAGCCTGGCAGGCCTCAGGCTAAAGGAGAAGCGGACGCTGTCGAGAGGCGTATGGACTGAGGGCTCGAACCGGTTTTTCTACTAAAGGAGCTAGGTCAAGTTAGGTCTTGCCACAGAATGAATTACAAAATAAAACAAAAGTCGCAGCCCAGCATTCAATGTTGGGAGCGTCTCAGGACGTTACGCTGGGCAGGCCAGGCCTGGCAGCCTGAAGCAGCATCTCTCTCCT
>NW_004524633.1:5857830-5862093 GCF_000260255.1 Octodon degus
CGAGGCTCTGTGAGAACACAGGACGGGAGTGGACGGAAAATGCCCAGGCTGGCCTTGAACCCTTGGCGAGCCTCCTGCTTCAGCTTCCTGAGTGCTGGGGTTACAGGAGTGTGCCACCACTCTTGGCTAAAAAGTGTGGATGGTGCTGGCCTATCAAATGGGGTGGCAGGAGTGTGGAGAAGTAGAGCCAGAGCAAATTACTGAGTCAAATCCTCTCTCTCTCTCTCTCTCTCTGCCCTTGTCCTTTGGAGAGTAAACCCAGGACCGCCCTTTTTATTTGAGACAGTCTCTAAATCAATAAACTACCAACGCTGGGCTGGAGGTTTCGATCTTCCTGCCTCAGCCCTGTGTGCTGGCATTACAGGTGTGCACCACCTTACCTGGCCCCCCATCTTTTCTCATCCTCCTCCTTTGTCTGCCAGTGTCAGAGGCAACTGAGCTGGAGGGGGAGGACGCCCAGAGCCGCACCCTCTGCATTCACAGGGAGTGTACAGCAGAGCTCCGAGCTCCTCAGCAGCACCGCACTGTGCTGCGGTGCTCACGTCCTTGTCAGCCCGGAATGGGGCCCAGGACACATATGGCAGGCCCCCAAGCTTGGTCATTGCTGATGGCGCAGGTGGGACTGGGCTCTGAAGCTGGGCACGGGCAGAGGCCACTGTCTCTGATCTTCGCTTCTCATCTGTAAAACTCTGACATCCCTCCCACAGAGGGACAGGCCAGCCACCGGGTGCAATGGCCGTGCACAGCAAGGCCTCCTGAGCTGTCCCTTTGCCTCCTGTAGGGCTGGGGCCCAGCATGCCACAAATTAGACAAAGTGGAGGAGAGGTCATGAGCCCGTTATGTTGGCCTCTGCTAGAACTTCCCATCCCTTAGATGGGAAGTGTGGCAGAAAGGAAGGATAATGGTTATTCTATTTTTATTTTGAAACATGGTTTCAGCTAGCCAGATAGCTCAGCGGGACATGACAGCCGGGACCCACCCCCAGGGCACACAGAGAAGGCAGTTGAGACTGGGTGTGATGGCGTACATCTGTAGTCCCAGCCTTTGGAAGGCTGAAAGCAGGAAGGATAGCTACAAGTCCGATCTGCGTAGTGAGACCCTGTAGACCCTGTACTAAATACATGTTTTTTTTAAAAAAAAGAAACACAGTTTCACTGTATAGCCCAGGCTGGCCCCCAACTCACAGGGACCCTCCTGCCTCAGCCGGCCAAGTGCTGGGATGACAGGCATGTGCCACCACACCTGGCACAACCCTGCTTTTAGCAGATGTTGGGTTCTAATAGGAGGGACAAAAAGAGACCAAGAAATACATGTGTCCGATGGTGCCTGCCTGGTGCCTGGAGAAAATAAAACCAGGTGAAGGCTGGGAGGGGCACAGCCTGCAGGGGCTCCACGAGCCTGCTTCTCCCTGTCCTGGACTAGGTGGGAGACAATGACGGGGGAGCGGCCTGGGCTGGGGCAGCGAGTGTAAGCAGGCACTGCAGAGAATGCCCGCCAAGCACGGTGCTGGGGTGCTGGGTTCCGCGCTGTGCGATGTGCGTTCATTGCAGTTGGGTCCTGGGTGGGGGCAGAGGCTGTGCCCCCACCATCAGGAGAGCTGCTTCCCACAGCAGAGCTGACCACGTCCCTGTCCTTGGTGATCCCGACGCAACCATGGCCAATTATGCCCTTGATGGCCTCGTAAATGCTGCTCCTCCAAGCCCTCACAGGTTTTATGGATGTGACCTAGTTCACCTCCTGCATCCCAAGGTCATCCTCTCCCAAGGACACATGCTGCCCAGGAGGAGCCACCAGGCCCCCAGTCTCACCCGGCAGAGTCCCAGGCTCAGGACAGCTCACCTCCCCAGTCCTCCTCTCTCAGGGTCTGGAGGCCACGCGTGTGTGTCGTGAGAGGAAGCCCTGAAGGCTGATGCCACCAGGCCTGCCCTGCCCTTATGTAGGCAGAGACTGTGAATTGTATGAAAAACAGAGAACAGAGGAAGGTCTGTCTGAAGGGTTTTTTGGTTTTTGTTTTGTTGGCAGGGTGTTGAACCCAGGGCTTTTGGTATGCTAGCAAGTGTTCTAGCTGCAGCCCGAGCCTGCCCTCCTATCTATCTATCTATCTATCTATCTATCTATCTATCTATCTATCTATCTGTCTGTCTGTCTAATCATCTATCAATCACCTATCAGTGCTGGGGATGGAACCCATGGCCCCCACAATGATCAACATCCCCAGCCTTATTTTATTTTTTATTTGGAACCAGGATCTCACTGAATTGTCCAGGCTTGGCTTGAATTTGTCATCCTCCTGCCTCAGTCTCGAAGAGTGATGACATTACAGGTGTAACCACCACCTCTGGTCCCCAACCCTTTTCATTTTGTATTTTGAGAGTAGGTAATTTCAAACTGCTGAGGCTGGCCTTGAACCCGCAGTCCTCCTGCCTCAGCCTCCTGAGTAGCTGGGACTGCTGTCTTGTGCTGTACTAAGTGGAAAGGGGCCTCCCAAGGAGGAAATATGCCCTCTGGCTTCCTTCTCTGCTGTCCCATCGCCTCGTGCTTATAGTAGGTGCAAACTGCGGCTGGTGAGATGGAGGATTTGTGCTGCGATGCACAGATTTCATTTTTGCAGTCACTGTCAATAAAAGCAGCACAAAAGAGCTCTTTTCAATTATTTTTGCTCCTCTTCCTCCTCTTCCTCCCTCTTCTTTTCTTTTCTTTTTTTTAGACAGTCTTGCTTCAGGTTGGCCTTGAACTCCCTATGTAGCCTCAGGCCGCCTCAGCCTCACTGTGACCCTCCTGCCTCAGCAAGCGCCCACCTTACAAGTGCACAGCTCCGTGCCTGGCTAAAAGGTCTCTTATTTTTGGGGTCCCTTTTGCTAGGGGAGCCTTTTGCATCCCTGAAGTGTTACTCAGTCCTGACAACAGGAAAAAGGACTGACTGCACTCTGAAAATGAAATAAGCTAGTCAAGAAGTTAAGCGCTTTATTGAAGTCCACTTAACCAGCAAATGCCATAGGTGGGGTTAATGTCACACCCCTGTACAGCCGAGTCTCAGCATCTTCCAAGAAGCCCGCAGTCGATTCTCATCGTACCTGCCTCGGATCCCGAAGTCTGACATCCACTGCGTCCTGCCTGGCGCAGGGATAGACAATATCAGCAAAAACTACAACGAAACACCAAAGACACTTAAAAGAGCTTGCCCATTTTAATCCCATTAAAGCTGGGTAAGGTTGGGCCGGGGAGATGGCTCAGTGGAATAAGGGCTTCCCTAGCAAGTGCAAGGGCCTGAGTTTAATCCCCGGTTCTGCAAAAAAAAAAAAAAAGAAGAAGCAGGAGGATCGTCCTGAGTTTGAGGCCAGCCTAAAGTGAGACCCTGTCTCAAAAATCCAGACTAAAAAAAATAATATATATACATACATACATATATATATACATATATATATATGTATATAGCTCAGTAACAAGGGAAATAAACCTAGACAATCTGTAAACTGCAAAGCACCTATTTCCACTAACCACATAAAGAACAAAAAGACCCATTCCTTCCTCTTCCCCGGCCCCTTTCTCCCTTCTCTCCTTCCTTTCCCCTCCCTCCTTTCCTTCTTCACTCCTTCCTTCCCTCCCTTCCCACCTCCATCTTTCCCTTCCTCCGTCCCTCCGTCCCTCCGTCCCTCCGTCCCTCCGTCCCTCCCTCCCTCCCTTCTTTCCTTTCTGGAGATTTAATCCAGTAGCTTTGCCCTGAGCTACATGCCCAGGCCTGCTTTGTTTTTGACACAGGGTCTCACTGAGACTTATCTTTAAAAACAGCTAAGGTCCAAAGCTTCCCAGCTCCAAAACATGTGTGCTAAACTCCACCGACAGCCGTACATGTTATGGGCTGCTCTGTTCCAAGAAAACTCACTGTGACCCAGCCCCGGAGCTGTTCCCGGCTCTGTGCACGTCCTCCTGCGCCGGGGGCAAGGGCTCACCGCCTGCCCACCTGGCTATGTTTGCCAGGTCATCTCTGAGCGCCCACGTCCTCTGCTGTGCTTGTAACTCATTTATGAGCCGCCAGGATGGGTCGTCCTCCCAGCTTGCGACTCCATCCAGCCTTGCCACCCCCGCTCCTTGCTCAGGGTGCCCCTCTGGCTCCTGGCCACGCGACCTGGCCCCACGCCTTTGTCAGAAGAGGCCATCTGAGGGACAGGTGCCCCTGCCTTGGTGCCTCTCTAACAAGAAAGAGCTTGTACATGCATTACACGCCTTGACGTGGGGACCGAGATGCCCTCTTTTAGTCTGTCT
>NW_004524633.1:5862289-5863178 GCF_000260255.1 Octodon degus
GATAGGGTCTTTTGTGCAGTTCAGGCCAGCCTGCAACTCACAGTGTAGCCTAGACTGGCCTTGAACCTGCAGGGATCCCCCTGCGTCAGTCTCCTGAATGTTGTGTTACAGATGGTGTCCCTGTGCCCAGGTCTCTTTGCCCTTTGGGGCAGGGCTGAGGGTCGAGCAAGGGCCTGCAGGAGACTGCTGTGGACAACAAGCCAGTGCCACCTCCTGCTCCCTTCCGTCCTTTGGAAGCTAACGTGGCCTCCCTCTCCTTTCTCCCCAAGCCACCCTCATTCTCTCTGTGGGCTGATACTGAGAAATGCAAGCTTTGGGTCAGCGAAGCTGCCCTTGAGACAGAAGTGGCTGGCGAGAACCAATGAGGTACCTGCGCTGCACAGGGCGGCCCTTGGGTTTTCCTCTCCTGAGCTGGCAAAGCCCAGACAGCCGGTGGCTGAGGCCTCCCCAGGACGAGCCAGGCCACAACTGGCGTTGTCAGCGCAGGCACAGAACTCAGGACTGATGGGCACCACTCCGGGGCCTCCTGGGGCTGGTGGACCCCAGTGCCTGGTCGCGCCCTGACCTTGGCCTCCACAGTGCTGTGCGGGCAGGGATGACGCCATGGAACACCAGGCCACCAGCCCAGGGTCTGTTTGGCATCTGGTCAGGTCACGGCCCTGAGTTTGTGGAAGCCTGGGATTTCGGACATGTGTAGCTACGGGTCCCAGGATGATGACCACAGACGCAGGATGACAGCGGCTCAGCCGACTAAATAGCTATCCTGCTTCTGCCTTGCTGTGAGTCCTCGGCTTGCTCCAGGAGACACCTTCTGACCTCCCTGCTCGGCTGCAATGTGGGGCAAATGGCCTTCACCTTTCTCTGCTCCAATTGTATCTCTGATTTCTTT
>NW_004524633.1:5863473-5887063 GCF_000260255.1 Octodon degus
GCCATGAATTCAAGGCCCAATCTACATTACAAAGTAAGACTTTGTCTCAAGACCGCCCCCCCAAATAGTTTCTTAAAGATTGTTTAGGCATCCAGTGCTTGCTGTCTCTGCCTCTGTCTACTTATGTCCGTGAAGCCTCTCCAGAGGCCCTTTCCAGATCCCCCACAGAAGGATCACAACCGTGGCAGCTGCCCTCCCTGGGAGAGCGGCTCAGCGGGTTTGCATCTGCACGTTCACACAGCCTCTGAGACTTACCCAGCACGTGGTCCTAGAATTAGGGAAGAACCTTTTCTTAATGAAGAAGGACCTCAGAGACCTCTGCTGCTGGTCACAGGCCTCTGCTGTGAGGGAACAAGGGCGAGAACAAACACATTCTGGAAGCTTCTGAGGCTCAAGCCGCGCCATGGCTCAGGGGCACAGCTGTCTATAAATAGCCGGACAGCATTCGCCTGTCACCTCCCTGGGCATTGTCTGAGGGACACGGGCCAGCAGGCAGCGGGAATCAGTGGAGGGTGGAGAGAAAGAAAGGAAGAAAGACGGGATGGGAGTGAGGGAAGGAGAGAAAAGTGGCTGATGTGGTGGTACACACCTGGCATCCTAGCGCCCGGGAGGCTGAGGCAGGAGGGTCGCCACGACTTCTGAATTGGAGGTCATCCTAGGCTATAGAATCTGTCTCTGAAAACCAAAACAAAGCAGACACACAGAGAGAAAGACAGAGACACACACACACAGAGATGATAACCTACTCCTAAGCCAAATGGAGCTATGAAGGCCCACGTGCTCCAGGTGGGGCTAAGTGAGCCGCACAACCCCACAGCAAGAGCCAGCGGCTGGGCTTTGGGGAGGAGATGCTGGCAACCATCAGCCAGGACTCCCTGGCACCCGGGCTGAAGCCTGGGCCTGGGGCGGCCGTGCGGGGCTGTGTGTCCTGTGCTCGACTCATTCTGAAGCCCAAGCCCCTAGGTCAGGCCGGAGCTTAATCAGAGCAGGGCCAGCACATCTCCCTGCCTTGCTGATAGAAGGGTTGGCGCACAGGAGGCAGCGTTGGAAACATCTTATAATGGGGCTGCAGCTCGCTGGCTGGTCCTGCAAAGGGGTGACCTCCCGCCTCCGCCCAGTTCCTGCCAGGGCTTCCAGAGGACTGAGAAAGGGGCAATTGTCTTAATTAGCTTTCTCAATCCGGGCCAGAGAAGAGGCGGGTGTGGGGGTGGCGTTGACTGCTGAGCTAGCACACAGGCAGCGCCTCTGTCCACGTCTCAGCGCTGTGAGCCGAAGCCACTGGGCCGGGGGCTGTGTAGACACAGAGTAGTGGCCCAGGGGCCACGTGCCTTTCCATGCCAACCTTCCTCTCAGGCCCTCACTTGTCCACCTGCCTTTTCTTTTTTTTTTCTTTTTTTTTTTTAATGTATTTCGTACAGGGTCTCGCTCTGTAGAACAGACTTGTAGTGATTCTCCTGCTTTCAGCCTCCCAAGGGCAGGGATTGCAGGCATGCCCACCATGCCCAGTCTCAGTTGCCAACTCAGTGCACCCCAAGGGCAGCTGGGATTGAACTCCAGCCACTGCACTCTGCCTAAGTAGGCTGTGTAGTCTGCTGAGCTATCTGGCCGGCCCTTGCTGCTTTTTTTTTTTTTTCTTAAAGAAAGGACTTTGCTCTATGGCCCAGGCTAGCCCTGGGCTCCATGGCAATCTTCCTGCCTCAGTGCTGGGATGATGGGTGTGTGTGACCAAGCCCAGCACTTTTTCATCTGGAATCAGGGCTTAAATTCTGGGACCCTTTAAGTCTGCCAGCTCTAGGAAACTGTAATCCTTGGGAATCAGGTCCTGGCCCTTCCCTCCCCTCCAGATAGCTTGCTTCAATCCTGGTGCTAGTGGCTCTGTGTGATTCATGCCGGGATGAGATAAAGAGCAGAAGAAAAAGTCACAAACACAGTGATCCCGGGAAGTAGCTGTCATGCTTCTGTCTAAATCCTCCTGTTTTGTGTAGCTCTTTTGAGCTGGGTATAGTGGGTGGTCCAGCTGTAATCCCAGGCTTCTGGGAGGCCGAGGCAGGAGGATTACAAATTCAAAAGCCCAGCCTGGGCAGCACAGTGATTTAGTGAGAACCTGTCTCAAGGTTAGAAAAGGGGTGGGGGGCTGGGGATGTAGCTCAGTGCAAGGCCCAGCGGGACCAGAAGGGGGAGGGGGAGACAGCCAGAGCAGGCAGTGTCTCAAATGCAAGGGGGTCCATGAGGCCCTGAGGAGCTCTGGTCTTGGTCTCCTGCTCTCTGGATGGGCTGGGTCCTGCCTGTCTGCATCGGGGCCTGTCATGGCAGTGCAGAGGCTGCTGCTCTGTGGCCAGTGTTCAGGGCAGCAAGGTCACCTCCAGATCTTGGGCAGAGCAGGGCGCTTGAATTCGTGTGGAGCAGATACGTAGGGCTTCCAGCATCTGCGGGCTGAGGTGCTCACTCAACCCCGTTCTGTTGGTCAGACTCGTGTCTTTTTCTTGTATTTTGAGACAGGGTCCCACTGTGCGGTTCAGGCAGCACTTGACCACTGTTTAGCTTGAGGTGGCCTCTAGTCCACGGGCCTCCTCCTGCCTCAGCCTCCTGCATACTGGGATTACAAGTGCATGCCACCACATTTGGCTCCTCGCCCATCTGCCTACTGTTGATGTCACTTGAATGTCCCAGGCTGATGTCACCCACACTTCCCCTGGAGCTCCTCCTGCTTCTGCCCATCTGGCGATCGCTATCTCAGGGAACACCTAAACCTCCGCCCAGCCGCCTCAGCAAAGCGCAGTTCTTCTTCCGGTCCTGGAGCCCTGAGCCTCCTCCACACCTTTGGCCACCAGTGCCCCAAGGGCCACAGCATCTTGTGCAAGACTCCCCAGACTGGTTCGCACTGGCTACTGACGTTGGCAGCTGAGGTCTGCAGGCCTGGGCAAGCCCACCCGCTGCGGCAGGTTGCAGTTGCACCAGGGCTCAGGGACCAGCACGCAGGCGCCTCCGCCCTTGGTCTTCAGGCCCTACGTCACCTTTTCCTTTTTCTTGAAACAGGATCTCTCCTTGGAACCCAGGCTGGCCTCAAACCTCGGACAATCCTCCTGCCTCAGCCTCCCGGGTGTTGGGCTCCCGCGAGGTTCTGAGCCCCCTCTTGCTGCCCGTTCCTTTCCCCCTCATTGCAGTCCCTGGCTCTTGGCCCTGGCTACATATTAAAGTCACCTGGAGCCTTTGATGCAGCTGGAGTCTGGGCAGATCCTGGGCCTGCGATGAGCACGGGCTGGGTTGCCAGGGGCTCCTTGTCCACCAGGCCCTGTATCTGGCTTTCATCCCTGCTCTGCTCTGGCTGGGTTGAACCCTGTTCCTCAGCCTCACCTGTCACGCTGTCGCCACGGGCCACCACGCCCGGGCCTGAGCCTCCCTTTCACAGAGCCGCCACACCAGTCCCTCTGCTGGCCCTGAGCCGCTGCCCCCAGAGCACTCCCTGTGCGTTGAGGACCCACGTGCCCTGCGTCCTCTGGACCCCAGCCAAGTCCCGCCATGCCCACGCCCATGCCCACGCCTGCCCCTTTGCACCGCCCTCTGTGCCTCTATCTGGATATCTTCTAAGAAGTGAGGATCTGCTCCGTGTGGAAGCGGAGCATCCAAAAAAGAATTCGGATTGTGTGCTGGCTCACACCTGTAATCCCAGCCCTCTCGAGGTTGAGGCAGGAGGATCTTTGCGAGTTCAAGGCTAGCCTGGGCGGCTTAGTGAGGTCCTGCCCCCCCAAACTGCTGTAAGCGACTTGGCAGAAAGATAAGGTGCCCCCCAATCCCACTGGTACCAGCTGCTCACCCTCAGCACCGCCAGCCAGGGGCCGCCCATCTGCAGTGAGCCCTGTGAGCCCTGCTCGGGACCCGTCACCTCCACGCACAGGAGACTCGGCTACCGTGGCTGTGATCCTCCTGTCACCCACCATAGTTCAGCTTCCTGCACCCTGGTGCCATGTAGTTCCGGGTGGAGCTACAGAGAGTTCCCATGATGGAGCTGGTTATCCTGAGAATATTTTCCCTGGGGATGGCCTGGGAGCATGTGGGGGAGGTTCTGACCAGTGATGTCAAATCTAGGACCTCGAATTTTATCTAAACACTCTCATTTTCTCAATTATTGGCCCTTTTTTGGGTGGGGGATACTGAGGATTGAATCCAAGACCTCGTGCTTGCTGAGCACGCACTCTGCTCCGTGCACATCCCCAGCCCTTTTTTTTTTTTGAGACTGGTTGTACTAAATTGCCCAGACTGGCCGCAGATGGGCAGTCTACCTGCCTCAGCCTCTTATGTGCTGGGATGGCAGCCATGCTCCATGTCTGGCTTAATTTTCATTTTCTTCAGTCTGCGTCTGCAGAACATAAGGACTGCATTCACATGGGGAGCTGCCACACACACGAGGCACACAGTGCAAAGAATTAGCTCAGGCTCATCCCCGGCCCAGCTAATATGTCCCTGCAGAACTGGTCTGGCTGTGACCGCCTGGGCTATGCTCCCAAGGGGCACCCCTAGCCTGGGTTCCTGCCTCTCCCAGGGCGTGGGCAGCAGGCTTAGCAGGCACAGTGTCCACAGGGACATGCGTGGAGCCAAGCGGCCCTGAGGGCAACCCAGGAGGCCGGGGTTCCGCCAGCTCAGGGGATACGAGTTCACTGTCCCTGCATTTATTCTCCTCTGAGGTCCGAGATCATGCTTAGTGGGACTGGGACTGTCCAGGCTGGAAAGGAACTGGTGATGCATGATCCAGCACAGGTCCTGGGAGAGGCCCCGAGGTCTTGGGCCAGGTGTTGCCCACGTCTGCTCGGTGTGGGACAACTAGCGCTGTGCCACACTCAAAAGCCAGTGACAGGCACAATCCCTGTAGATTCAGAAAGTGTCTCTCTCAGGACTTGGGTTTCTGGCTGGCTGTGACGGGTAGATCGGATGCCCTGGGGACTGCAGCGGTACGCTCTGCACCACGTGGATTGGGCTATTCTGGTTTACTTTTAGTTTAGTGCAAACAGAAGAGGCTCCCTTTCTCGAGGGTGTTGTGCTGCCCTAAAACAAGCTGTGCTGCCTCGGACCCCATAAGCAGGCTAGGCAGCACCCTAGGGTGGTGGCCACCAGGTCACTCTGAGTCTTGCCATCTGCACATGGGAAGGAAAAGAAGTCAGATCCTCGCAATTATTACCTCCCCCCCCCCAACCAGGGATTGAACTCAGGACCCTGCACTTGCCAGGCAAGTGCTTTTTCTACTGAGCTCTCTCCCTGGGCCACCAATAGTTGGTTTTAATTTAAAGTTCGAGCATGCTCCAGGCCTAGCCTGGAGGCACAGCCGCACGGTGACAAGTGAGCTGTGGGTCTGCCCTGCCAGTCAGGTAGCTCCGTAAGCTTGTGGTTTTGTCTTTTTTCTTCTCTCTTTTTTTTTTTTTTTTTTTTTTTTTTTTTTTTTTTTTTTTTTTTTTTTGTGGTACTGGGGATTGAATTTAGGACCTTGTGCTTGCCAGGCAAGCACTTAGTCTACTGAGCTGTCTTCCCAGCCCAGTCTTTTTCATTTTGAGACAGCGTCTCTTTAGATTGCATAAATTGGGCTTGAGCTTGCAGTCCTCTGGCCTCAGCCTCCCAGAGTGCTGGATTCCAGGCCTGGGTCGCCACGCCCGGCTCTTGGGTACATTGAAGCAGTCATCTGACCTTTCCAACTCCCCCATCAGGAAGTGCAGATGGTAGATTCTTTCCCCCTTCTCTCCCTTCCTACCTCTTTCCTTCTGCAGATTCTTTCTTAGACTCTGCAGCTGCGCAGTCGAGCTCTGGGAATGAAGGGCATGCAGCAAAGTGCTGGGCTCCATGTCTGGGTGAGACAGGAGTGGGCGGCAGGGGCTGGGGTGTGCGGCGGGGCTCAGCTCGCTGTCCGGGCTGCAGACTGGCCGGGACTCAGACGTGCTGGAGTCCGCAGTGGCTGCAGGCAGCAGTGTCAGGCACTCCAGCGTTCCCAGGGTCCCCTGCGTGGACAGAGGCCCTATGCTGTGTTGCAGGGCCGCCTCTGTCTACGACCCAGAAAGCAGGAAGGAGGCCCCAGGCTGTCCCCTTTCTTCTCTTACATCTCTCCCCTCCAACTGCAGACTGAATCCAAATTGAATCCCTCTTTAATTTTTATTTTGAAACAGTCTTGCTAAGTCACTAAATTTCCTAGGCCAGGCAGGAACTCGAAATCTGCCTGCCTCAGCCTCCCAGAATGCTGGGATCCCGGATGACACCACCACACCTGCCTCATGGCTGGCGTTTCTTGAGCACATGCTCTATGCCAGGTCCTGACAGACACGATACAGACCCAAGCAGTGGGCTCTGCAAAGGGGAGCAAGCAGGATCCCAGTGTGAGAGCAGCCCCTCGCTCCGCCCTGCACCGTGCCATCTGCCTGGCGCCGGCACTAATCACAGCTCTGGGCCGCGGCACTGATAGTGCACTCTTAACCTGGGATGGTGACACTGCTGTGGTGCGGTCCGTGGGTCGGGTGGCTGACCAGCTCCTGGCATCTGAAGCTACAAGCAGAGCCCAGCGCTGCACCCGGTGGCCGTGTGGCCTTGGGAAGGCACTGAGCCTCTCTGCGCCTCTGGCTTCCCCTGAGCCCTCGGGATGGACAGACAGCCTCCTCCAGGGGCTCTATGAACTGAAGTGGCATCACATATCCGGATTGTGTGTGCGTGTGTGTGTGTGTGCGTGTGTGTGTGTGTGCATGTTGTTAGGGGCCTCACACCAGTTGAATGGAAATCCTTTACTCAGCCCAAGTCTTACCTCCTGGGTGAGGTCATCCATGCACTCAGCTCTGAGGCGTGGAAAGCAGGCTGGTGCCTTTCCAGGTGAAAGTGCAGCAAGAAGAAGCAGGAGCGGGGTGCAAATGGAAGCCCTGGTGACAGGTGGGGATGGGGGACAGGCCAAAGAGGCATGGAGGGTAGCCACGTCTTACCTGTGAGGCCAGCTCTGTGGAGACAGCGGGACCGGCAACTACGAGCCGGATCAAGGGAAAGGTGGACACAGGGCCCAGAGCTGCGGCCTCGGGCTCCTGCTCACCCTCCGGCTCCCTGAGACCCAGAAGGCAGCCTGCGGCCCTGAGGAGCCCACAGCCACACAGCAGGGACCTGGTCCAGCCTCCTAGTTTCCTAGACTGCAGTGGTGGCCACCCTCTCTTCCTGCCTCAGCCCCAAAGGCAAATACCTGAGCATTTGCTCATCACGCCTGGGATCCCAGCACTCGGGAGGCTGAGGCAGGAGGATCGCTGCCAGCCCAGGCTACGCATAGAGAGCCCTGATCTCAAAAAACAAAAGAAAACATGCCGCTAGAGGACAGATTGGTGGGGGGAATGTATGCAGTCGGCAAGGATTAAAAAGGAAGTAATACTAACTCCCTTTTCATGACAGCAAAAGGGACTCTTTATAGACACCCCGGGCGACGTGGTCAGGAGCTGTCTGAGGGAGCCGTGAGCTCACAGGTGGAGCGTTTTCAAAGTGCGATCCCTTGACTCGGCAGTTTCGTGTCTAGACGGCCATGTGTCCGTTTATAGTGTTTCTAGGTTTTATTGATTTGTTTGAAAAATTAATTCTAGATGCCATCTTCATAGACTTTCTCATGGTACCTGCAGAGTGAAAAGATGAACAACATCGGTGCCGTATTTTACAGTCATTGGCAGTCGTTGCTTCCACAAGCAGGGAGGGACTGGGCACCCCCCACGCGTGAAGCTAACTCAGGATTGCCAGGGGGTTGCTGGGGAGCAGAAAGGGGGCTTCTCAGAGGGAAGCTCGGAACACACGTGTGCCACCCGTTATCAGACACAGCACCAAAACAGAAACGAATGCAGCGGCAGGCAGCTGGACCATCTGAACGAAGGACTTGGGGCTGCCTCGCTGGTGCACACCCATAATCCCAAGACCTGGAGGCTGAGGCAGGAGAATCCCAAGTTCAAGGCCAGCCTGTGTGACTTAGTGAGACCCTGTCTCAAAGTAAAATTTAAAAGGGCTGCAGGTGTAGCTCTGAGGCAGAGGGCTTGTCCAGCTGCCAAGGCCCTGGTTTAATTCCTACTAGGGGAAAAAGCAAGAATGAAGCAAAAAACGCCTACAGGGGCTGACCAGGGAGCTCAGCAGATTAAAGTTCCTGCTCAGGCAGACACAGGGCCAGGGGATTCCATCCCTGGCCTGCCGTGCCGGCCCCCCCCCCGGGGCGCGCTGAGACAGCGATTGAGACTGAGTATGGTGGCTGCGCCTGTTATCCCAGAGCTTAGGAGGCTGAAAAACTGGAAGGATCACTACAGGTGTGATCTGTGTAGTGAGACCCTGTAGACTCTGTACTAAATACATTGAATAAATAAATAAGCAAATAAATAAACAACCTAAAAGAAATGCCTACAAGAAGCAAACAGGCCTGGGGAGACAGCTCAGCCTGCTAGTCTCCTAAACTGCAGCTGCAGCCACCCAAGTCCCAGCTGTGTAGCAAGACCCTGTACCCAATACATAAATAAATAAATAATTTTTAAAAAAAGACTCAAACATAAACAACTCCTTTCCTACCACTACACCAGGCTCAGAACACAATGAAAAACAACGCTCTTGCAACTCAAAGATGAAAAGATAAGTAATATAATTAAAACACTGGAACAGGTTCTGAGGAGCCGTAATGGAGGTGAGGTCTGTTTAGCTCAGTTTGGAGAGGTTTCGCCGGTAATCGGCCGGCTCTGAGGCAGGGGCCATCACCAGCAAGAGCTAGTTCTTGACAGGCCGGAAGCAGCAAAGCAGCAAGGGACCTTTACAGCACCTTTCTGCCCCTGTGTCTTATCCAGACCTCAGAGGGCAGGTAGCACTCACACCCTGAATTAACCCTAGCACCCTGGATCCTGGCACTGCACCACAAGTCGGTCCCAGTGTCACACACACTAGATCCAGCCACCTCTGAAAATGCCCAACTATGACCTCATGAGGCTTGGGGGGGGGGGGAGCAAGGCACAAACCAGAGCAGCAGGTATAAGAATGTCTAATACATTGCAAATGAGCAGGCCTATAATCCCAGCGTTCAGGAGGCTAAGGCAGGAGGATTGCCATGAATTCAAGGCCTTGCTACATAGTGAGAAACTGTCCTAAAAAAAAAGTAAAAGGGCTGTTGTTGGTGGCTTAGCCCAGCAAGCCCCTCCCGAGGCCAGGGGTGGCTCTACTTTTGGGGCACAAAGGTGATCAGGAGTCGCAAGCAGTTGTCTGTCTCCGTGGTGGACACCGAGGCTCACTCACAAATGTCTTTATGAGGAGTGATCAAAACTGCAGCGACTGCACTACCGGCACCATCCAGCAGAAAGGCAGCTTGTAAAAATGCGGCGCTGTGTCCTCGTCCACCTTAGTCACCAGATCTGGCACCACGCGACTTCTGGCTCTTCCCCAAAGCCAGCACGACCAGGACAGGCCAATGTTCTGAGTCATTCTGAACATCAAGGCAGCCGGCATAGCGCAGCTAAAGACCCACAGGAGAGAGGACATCAGAGCTGCTGCAGGCAGTAGCTGGGACGGTGGGACCAGTGTGGGGAGCCAGGGAGACTCGGGGGCCGGTGGTGGTGATGGGCCTTTCAATGTGATGTATTTCTAAAATGTAAACACTCGCTGTGTTTTCGATGGTGCTCACAGCGCCCCTCAGGAGGGAGGTGGCCGGGGCTCAGGTTCCTGGCTCCCGTGCTCACAGTGAGCTGGCAGGCAGGCCTTGAGGCTGCTGTGTGCTGAGGAAGCAGGGCTTGGGCGATGGCAGACACCCTGCTAGGGCAGCGGTCACCCTGGGCCTCGGGTCGCCAGCTCCAGAGGAAGCCAGCACTGTGCTGCGAAGGAGCTGGGGCCACTGGGCCGGGGAGAACCCAGGGGGAAGCCCAGGCCTCCGCCAGCTTGACTGAGAGCAAGTGTCCCCATCTCGGTCCTGCTGGGGTCACGGCAGGGGTCTCCTCCGCAGAAGCTGCTGCTCCTTTAGATGGCTGGAGGGCCCCTGTGGACGTGTGTGCACACATGTGAGTAGGTATTGGATGCTGTGGGTTGAACCCCGGGCTTTCACACTGCACTGTAGTCCCACTTTTTTTTCTCTTTTTGAGAGATGGTTTTGCTAGGTTCACAAATTACCCAGGCTGAGCTTGAACTTGTGGCTATCCTCCTGCCTCAGCCTCCTGAGTGCTGGGATTATGGGCAAGCGCCTCCATACCTGGCTCAGAGAGCTAGTTGGGGACCCCTGCAGCGGGCAGCTCACCTGCTCACCTGCCACACGGGGCGCTGTGTGCTCGGGAAGCCAGAAGGACAAACCAAGGGTGAATTCGAATCAGCCTTAGGTGCCCTTGTTTTGCTCGTTGCATGGCTTCCTGAGGTAGGGACAGAGTTCTACTGTGGTGAGGGACAGCGAGGGTTGGGCTGAGTATTTACTCCTTGGTCACGTACCAAGCTGTCCCTTCAAAGCTCACCTGACCCTGAGAGGTGGCTGGATTGCAGTGCACCCGCAGCCAGGGGCGTGGTCTGCCAGGAGGGGCGTGGCGTGGGCTCCTCCCCCTCCGGCCCCTCCCTTCTCTCGCGGCTGCCTGGAGCCCTGACTTGTGAGCCGCTCTCCCCCACCCCCAGCCCTTCTACCGGCACCCTGCCTTGGAACAGCAAACCGCGGACTGAAACTTGAGCCCCAATCAATGTCTTCTCCCTTCGTTTCAAGGTGTATTTTTTGTTTTGTTTGTTCTGAGACAGATCTAGCTTTTTGGTTCAGGCTGGCCTTGAACTCACGGCACCCTACTGCTTCAGTCCCGAGTGTGCAGTTACAGGTCTGCACCACCATGTCATAATGGGCTGGGATTAGCATCCAGTGTGGCAGGTTCGCGCACTGTGAGGATATTTGCTGTCAACATAAAGCATCCGCAAAATAAAATTAGAGTTTCTGATGAAGGGAGTGGAGATGGAGTTACATTATGCAGCGGAGTTCTCTGCCGGAAGGAAAGCCAAGCTTGGGATGTTTCCAGCCGAATGGATGCATCTTAAGCCCGTACTCTCAAGTGAAATAAACCGGACACACATGTTTAGAAAAAATAAAGTTGGGTTTCAGCAGTCTCCCGGCATCGCCCGTCTGAGAAAGCGCCTCGCGCTTGAGCGGATGACGAGTTACAGCCGGCGTGCAGGGCTGCGGGTTCCAGGTCTCCTCCGTCCACGTGTGCAGCCAGGCAGCTTCCAAAGCAGGACTCCGCGGGCCGCAGAAATCCGGGGCTCGGCGCTGCGCTGCGCGGGTTCCTGGCCGACTGTGAATTCCTGCGTTCCAGGGATGCGCGGGCCGGCCGCCGTGCCTCTGGCCTCGGGCTCCGCAGCGAGCTTCTCCTCGGACGGTGGCGCCCTCTCCCGGCTCGGTGGCCAGCTGCGAGCTCAGCAGCTCAGAGCCTACGCGGCCGGATCCTGTGTACGCTGAAGATGCTCGCGCTGAGCGCACAGAGTCTATGTGGAGCCCAGGGCCTTAGATGTGTTGCGTTGCGTTGTGTTGTGTTTTCTGAGACTGGGCCTCGCTGTGCGGCCCAGGCTGGCCTCAGGCCTTGGCGAACCTCCTGCCTCAGCCTCCCCAGTGGTAGGAAGACAGGTGCATGCTGGGCCAGCTCTTTTTTCAGAGCCCTCCCTGGCACTGGGTTCGGCCTCCTCCCCCAGGTGTGGGTGCTCCAAGGCCGAGGTGGGGCGTGTGGCAGGTTGCGCTGTTGCGACACAAGGCGGAGCCAGGCGCAGTGGTGTGGAGAGGCTGGCCGGCTGCAGGCCGTAGTCACTTCGTGTGGTCAGCACCGGCCCAGGCTGGTGCTCCCGCCCGGGGTTCACAGCAGGAAGAAGCAGAGGAGGCCGCAGATAGGCGGGCAGGTGCCCCCATTGCTGCGGAGTGCGGGGAGGAGAGGACACGCTGGGAGGACCTCGGGAGCCGCAGCCAGGGGCTTCCCTGCCGAGGGCTGCAAGTGTATTGTCTCCGAGGTGGACGTTAGGTGACCTGTCATCGCAGCACTCTGAGGGCTGAGGCAGGCGGATCCCCACAAGGTCGAGGCCAGCCTGGGCTCCATAGTGAGCTAAAACCCACCTGAAGGAGACCTTGCCTCAGAAAACAAACAAGCCAGCAAACACAAAGCCCGGTGGAAGTGAGCAGACACCACAAAGCAAATCTCACTGCCCCGAGGACCCTCCAGGTCCCTGCCTGTCATCCCAGCACTGTGGAAAGCTGAGACAGGAGGATCACAAGTTCAAGCCCAGCCTGAGCCACTTAGCCACTTCATGCAGAACTGTTTCAAAATAAAAACAGAAAAGAGGGCCGAGGAAGCAGCTCAGTGTGCAGCCCTGGGTCTAACCCTAAGAAGCAAAACACAGAAGGAAAGACAGGAGCCCGCTGGGGTTTGAGGCCCCTCTCTACAAGCCGGGGAGGCCTTGGCCAAGCTGACTGCTGCAAGCTGCTTGTTCCCGGCTTCCTATCTGCATCTGTGTGATGGCTTTGAACAGTGTCCATCTCACCAGACTGTGGTGACCCTGAAAGCCAGGCCTGGCACCCCCATACCCCAGGTGTGTAGCCTGCATGCCCTCGGCCTCCTTTGGAAGAGCAGAGACTGTGTTCACCCTGAGTGCAGGCTCCACCTCCGTTGTTGGACTCCATGTAGAGGCCGGGTCTCTGAGCTGTGCTGCGCCCCTCACCAAATGCCAGGCCCTCTGACCCTCTCCGCACCCCGAGGAGGCCGGTGCTGCCCCCCTTCTTTGTGGCACTAAGGTTTGCTGCTTTTCTTTTTAGATGGTGTCCCTCTGTGATCCAGGCCAGCCTGGAACTCAAGGAGATCCTCCTGCCTCAGTTTTCTGAGTGTTGGGATTATAAACTGGGATTATAGCTTCTGACTTCACACTTCTGACTGTGTCTCGCTGTGCCTCAAAGCCTCAGGTGGTCACAGGCGGGGCTCCTTCAGGGGTGGCCAGGTCCAGCGTGTGGGACACTGGATGGATTTGTGGTACAGTGCCAGGCACAAGGGCCCTAGGGGACAGGGTGTGCGTGACGCCACCCTGAGCAGCTTGGATGAGTGAGAAGGACAGATTTGCGGTTGCGCTGTCGCTTTTCTGCCTGCCTAGCACGGCTCTCTTCTGGATGCCACCCTGCCTCGGAGCCTGGCGACTGTGGACCGAACTGTGGGCCACCTGGGAGCTGAGTAAACCTTTCCTCCCTTTACTCTGAGGATCGGGTATTTTATCTCAGCAGTGACAAAAGACACCCGCCGTGCCCAGCAAAAGCCACGCAGGCTTTTCAGCAGGTGGGCGGTAGGTGGCGGCCCGTGAGCGGCTGGGGCCGGGTGAGGTCCCTCTCTGCTTGTTCCGTTTCCATTTGAGTTCTCACCTACAACTCCAAACTGAAATGCTCTGAAAAGCCAGAAAAACTTTTGGTTGTGTTTCTGGTGGTGCGGATGGAGCCCAAGGCCCTGAGCAGTGGCCAAGGCTTCCCAGCCCAGAGACCCCCTCTGCAATCTAAGAGAACTCAAGGGGCAGTCGAGTCCCACATGGGCCGAGGTGGGGCTTCCCGCTACACCCATGCAGGCTGTTGTGAATTGACTATGCTATCTGTCCTTATGGAACAAATCACCCTGAAGCTTCGGGGCTCAAGACAAAATTTTATTTTACTTGTTTTTTGAGGCAGTGTTTCCCTATGCAGTTCAGGCTGGTCTTGAACACACTGTGTAGCCCAGGCTGGCCTCCAACTCTAGGCAATCTTCCTGCCTCAGCCTCCCTGGTGCTGGCACCACAGGCCTGCAATACCATGCTCAGCAGACAACATTTATTACCTCACAACTTCTGTGGGCTGGGAGCCCAGAAGCAGCTTCTGGTTTTGGCCCAGAAGCTGTCTGGAGGTGGTTGTCAGGGAGCTGAGGGTCCCCTGGCAAGACGGATGTCACAGAAGTGGACTCCAGACCTCTTAGGACCTTGCTTCTGAAGCGTCACACTGCTCTTTTTGCTTTCTCCAGTTTCTTAGGAGAGGATCACAGAGTTCCTCTCACACTGAAGGAGGGACTTAGGCCGGTGCTGTGGTGCACACCGGTAATCCCAGCACACTGGAGGAAGAGGCAGGAGAGTCTGCACAAGTCTGAGGTCAGCCTGGGCTCCACAGAGAAACTTTGTCTCAAAAAAGAAAAATAGGGCCATCCAGATAGCTCAGCAGATTACTGTAGGAGTCCCTTCCAGGTCCTCGTCTCAGTCCAAGAAGCCAATGTTTATAATCCAAAAGTTTCATTATTGGAATACCATCAAGTTAATTCCAATCTACCATTTTCAATGCAACCCACGGCGAAAAAAAAAAGACAATAAATTATATTTTCAATCATTGTGGAGTCAAGGAGCTCTAAGTTCAGCCATGAAGATGGCTTTCTGGAACCCAGAGTGCAACCCAGGGCCTCACCCAGTTTTATTCAGTGGGTAGTGGCTTGAGGAGGATTGACTGAGAATTGTGGGAAGAAGGTGAGTCTGTGAGCTGAGCCAGGTGGGTGGCCTACATTTACCTCCGGCATATGCAGAGAGGATATGCAGAGAGAGTAATCTGCATTACAGTGTTATACCATGGAGATACCATCTAATGTTTTGGGGGGTCTGGTGCTTCAGCTTTGATGTAGTCTTTCAAGCCCCAGGAAGTCATAGCCTCTATCTCGAGGCTTGATCCCAGCTGGTAATGTAGAGCATTAGCTCTACCGTACTGTCTTGACCCGGCTCACATTAAAGAGCAGCAGGTGTAGGTTACCAGGGAAACACGCACGCCACTGTCACCAGCACCTCAGCTGGACCAATACACATTGCTTAAGGCCAGTTGAAGGATAAGCAGAAGTCCCAGCCAGCTCTGTACAGAACGATATGAGGAAATAGGGTCAGGCTCAGTCAAGATGGAGACAGTCGCTCTTCTTTCAAGGATGTTGCTCACGACCTCGCCAGCAAGGAAGATGCAACAACCAGCTCTTCCTTCAGCGGTTTATTCAGGCCCCTGATTACAAGCTTCTTCTTCTCCAATCCCCCAGCCCTTGGCTAATATATACTCCCGAGCCCAATCCCAGTGTGCCACGTGGGGATCGCCCATGGGTCCAGCATATGCGGAAGCGAATCATGACTGCAGCCCTGGCCATATAAGGAGTTGTTGTGCACAGAGAGCGCTCACCCACGGGGGGTGGAAGGCGGAAACCAGCGCCATCTTGTAGGCGCGGTCCTTCGCAGCTCTCCACACAAGGAGAGCTGCTCAGGTGGTCCTCCACGGATTACAGCACCTGCTTAGGCAGACACAGGGCTGGGGTTCGATATCCAGTGTGCCATGCCAGCTCCGCCCCTGGGGCGCACTGGGATGAGATTGAGACTCTGTACTAAATATATAAAAAAAGAAAGAAAGAAAGAAAGAAAGAAAAAGAAAAATTTTGGAAGCCTCTTTGATGCAGCACACAGAGAAGCTAGGGAGACTTTGGCAAAGGGTCAGGTACCAAGCACAGGTGTCGTAGGAACCGGGTTCAGATTGGGGCACACAGGGGATCGTGCAGAGGGCGCACATGTCCCTCCTACCTCATCCTTCCCTTGTCCTCTCCCTTGCATGGGGCTCACAGCCAGGGCAGTGGGGACAGAGTGAGGCAGGAAAAGTCACCCAGGGCAGCTGCACAGCCATCTGTGCCAGAGATGGCATCTACTGTCAGGGCAGGAAACGCAGCGAGTGCAGTGGGCTGGAGCCCTATGCTCAGCCTGCTTCCTGCCACCAGCGGTCCCTGCCCAGCCTGGCTGCCTCACGGGATGGGACAGCTGGGGATGCCGTGAGGCAGGGACAGTGACCTGCGAAACCCACGGGGAGGCACGGTGGAAGAGGGACAAACTCTGGTGCTGGCTCTGGTACTGGTGCCAGGTACTTGGTGCTGTGTGCTGTGTTCTGGGTGCCAGGCGCTCCTGCAGCCAGAGGGCACTTGGTGCCAGCCGGGCCTCCAGCAGCGAGCACTAGTGCTTCAGTGGTGCCAACTGTTGACTCAGCCCTGGGACCCAGGCAGCTGCTGGCACTGATACTGAGCTCTGTCCAGGGTCGAGGGCACCAGCCGGAGGTGCCATGCGGGGCCCCAGGAGGTGCCGGGCGATGGCAGAGGATGAGGTCCACCCCACAGGGACAGGCTGGGCTGAGAGCACCCAGTTCAGCACCAAGTTCAGCACTCCTCGTGGGATCCAAACTGCAAGGAGCACACCCACTGTGGCTCTGGACAAAGCGCTGGCTACACCCCGAGGGCGGCGGGTCCAGAGAGAGCCACAGCAGCTGGGACGGTGACACCTCTGAAAGCATGCAGGGCACCGAAGGCCAGGTCTGCCTGCACAGGCCCAGGGAGCCAGCCTGGTGACACCGCTCCACCCAGGCTTGGGTGACCGCCGCAGAGTGGTCAGGGCGAGGAGAATGTGTGGTGCGTTTGCCTGAGTGACAGCAGCGCACCAGCCTGGTAGAAGCTGCCTGCAGCCCAGTGTGATGTGCAGGGCAGAGGCCTCTGGGTGGTGACAGTGGAGTCCTGCAGGGCCCAGAGGGAGTCACCTCCGGTGGCCCTGGCTCTGCAACTGTCCCTGGCTCCTTGCAGGCCCCGGGCTTAAACTTCAAAGCAACTGGATGGAGCAGGGCTCCCCAAAGCCTGGTGCTCTGACTTCCATGCTTTCAACTTTTAAGGTTTGTGAAAGAGTTTCACTGTGTGGCTGGCCTTGAACTCACTGTGGAGCCCAGGCTGGCCTCAAACTTGCAGGATCCTCCTTCCTCAGCCTCCCTAGTGCTGGGATGACAAGCATGCACCCCCACGCCCGGCTTGTCTTTTCATCTTTTGATATTAGTAATTGTGGTAGGTGGCACGAGGCATTCCCCAGAGTGTCCCATTCTAGTCCCCAAGCCTCCAAACATCACATGCATGGCCTAAGTGACTTGGAATACTCAGTAACTGGAGGAATTTGCATTAGGGAGATTTGCTATGACAGGATCCTTAGTAGGAGAGATTGTGGAGTCAAGGGGTGGGGAGACAGACAAGAGAGAGGGACTTTAGGGAAAGAAAGGAGGTGCCCTTTGGTGTGGCACCCACCTGTGCTCTCAGCACTTGGGAAGATGAGGCAGGAGGATCTTCACACGTCTGAGGCCGGCCTGGGCTAAGGATTCTCCCCCAGGGCGTCCAGAAGCCCGAGGCCCCGCCAAAGCCTTGCTGCTGCTCACAGCTACCACTTTCCTGGCCCGGTCTTCAGGACCTGAGCGATGTCACCAAGTGTTTGTGCTGTTTTATCAGAGCAGAGAGGGAAACTAAGGAAGCTACTTCAGTCCCTCCCTGCAGCAGGGTAGAGTGGAACCCACATACACGCACCCCACTTTGGGGGAAGAGGGCAACTCACTGGTTGGGGAAGCAGGCAGAGGCGGTTTTGGGGTGCAGGGGAGAGGGCACTGGTGGGTGGCAGCCATGTGATATAGTGGCCCTTTGGGGCCCTCATGCCTTTTTTTTTTTTTTTGTGGTGCCAGGAATTGAACTCAGGACCTTGTGCTTGTGAGACAGGTGCTTATGCTGCTGAGCTATATTCCCGGTCCATCTCGTTCATTTTTTCCAGGTACAAAGAGCCCCTGAGGGTAAACGTTGGTTTCTCAGAGGCTCACAGGCCTGGGGAGCAGGACGGGGGCTATGGCTGTGGGATGTGGGGCTGGACCCTGGAACCCACCATGCCCCGGGCCTTTCAGAGTGCAGAGGAAGCACAAGGCAAGGGCTGCCTGGAAGGGACCAGGCTCAGCCGCTTGCAAGTGGTTCCAACAAGGCCACATGGCCAGGAGCCCAGCACACCCACCCCAGGGGCCCTGCCACTTCTGCAGCAGCTCTGCCGTTCTCTCTCCTGAGGGTCTCTAGCTGCGCCGTCCCAGCTGCCTCAATGTCCTGAATCCATCAGAACGCTTCCCTTTCCTGGTCACTCTGACTTTGGAGAAGCTACCTGGTGCTGGGTCCAGGGACTAAGGTGGCTGAGACCACGCTGTCCTGGTTTTAGGAGCTGCCCACCTAGCAGGCGGCACCAGGCAGCGGCTGTCACCGTATTTCTGATCAGCCCTGCCAGGACCCTCAGGAGAGAGCGCTGCAGAGCAGTCATAGATATGGTGGGAACAGCAGTGTGCGGCCACGCCTGAACTGGGGACCCTGGGAGGCTGAGTCAGGAGGAGCACAGCGAGTCCAAGGCCAGCGTGGGCTCCACAGCGAGACCTTGTCTCCAAAAACCGAGAAAAGGGCAGAACGGAAAGCGGCAGAGGCCGGGCGAGTGCCTGCCTAGCCAGGAAGGCTGTCGCCTTCGGGGTGGACAGCGTCTCCTGCCTCTCCCCCAGGACCTAGGGACGACCGGTCGCTGGACCGGCTCTCGGGCTTCGCGCGCCCCCTGCCGGCCGCCGGGGGCTCTGCACTGGCCCGCGTTTGGCGTCGCGCTGCGGATGGGAGCTGCGGCGGCCGCTGTGCTGGGGTCGGCGTCGCTGGAAGAGGCTGCGAAAAGCGGAGCAGTCACGAAAGCGCGGCCACACCGGCCGTGGTCGGGCTAGGCTCGCACCTCGGCTGGGCATTAGACCCTGCGCAGCTACAGGGAGCCCCGCGGGCGTCCTCCTGCCTCCTCCTGAGTGCTGGGATGACAGGCAGGCCACTGTGACTCCTTCACCTGTCCTTGCTCTACGTCCTGTTTCAGCTGCAGGACTTCAGGAGGGGCCCGTGGGAGGGGAGGCGCTGTGTGGGCGGCCAGGCAATGGAAGGAACGGAGGGCCAGGGCTCCAACGCCCTGCAAGGGCGACGGAGGGGACAGGGAGCGGCGACGCGCAGGTGGGCACAGGCCTCCCGTGGGTGTGGGGAGGCTGAAGCAGGAAGGTCACTGGGAGTTCGAGGCCAGCCTGGGCTCTGCAGTGAGACCCTGTCTCAAAAACCAAGTCTAGAGAACCAAGGCAGTCTCTCTCTTGAACTTTTTGCCCTCCGCTTGACCTCGTAGCTGCAAGGTGACCCTGTCCCAGGTCTGCTTTGCAAGTTGCCCCTGCACCTCCCCTCCTGGAGACCTCAGGGCCTTTTCACTCTTGGGCACGGCCCCCAGGAAGGGGGAGAATCTATTGCGGGGTGCAGGGCAGCAAGACCGGTAGGCACTGCTCACCAAGGGAGAGGAGGCCTCTGCTGAGCCGCAGTGTCTTCGTTGGATAGGGAGGGTCAGATGGGGCAGGAGAGCCAGGCCTGGAGGGGAACAGGGAGGGCGCACAGCTGTCTCAAGCGGGCCACGGCGGGGGCGGGGTCCACAGAGCCTGCAGGTGCCTCTGTGGCTTGCTGAGGCAGGAGGACGGCTGTGGGTGTGAGGCCTGTCTGGGCCCCAGAGTGAGATCCTGACTCAAAAACAAAGCAAAATGAGCAGAGGGAGAGGGATAGAGAGAGGGGGGAGGGAGGGAGAGAGGGGAAGGGAGAGAGGGAGGGGGAGGTGGGGGGGAGGAGGAGAGAGAGTGAGAGTGAGAGGGAGAGAGAGAGAGAGAGAGAGAGAGAGAGAGAGAGAGAGAGAGAGGCCCAGCTTTACCTGCTGAGTACTCATGTACGTTTGTGTGTTCTGCAGTAGTGGACAATAAGTGTGGACAAGAAGTGTGACTCCGCCTTATCACTAGGGAGACGAATGTTTAGCTCACTCATGGTCCGGGGTGTCCTTGTTTCTTTCTCCAGTTCTTCCTCTCTTTCTGCAGCCCAAGGGCTGAGACCCCACCCTGTGCCGAGCTCTTCCCCAGCCTTTCTCCTTAAGCCACTAAATGGCCCAGGGCTCAAACTTAGATGGCTCCTGGATTCGTGCTTGTGCTTGTGCGGCAAGTTCTGAGGAGCTTAGCCATGACGCCCCCTCTCCGGGTGCTGCGTGCTTCTGTCCCCGCAAGGAACAGCAGTGCAGGATGCAGGGAGTGCACCCGGAGGTGGACAGGCTCTGGAGGTGGCGTGCCTGCCGAGGCTGGGTCGCTGTTGCTGCTGGCCCCTGCGTGATCCGAACCACCTTCTGGGCCTGGCTGTGCTGCGGTTGGGGCTGTGATCTGGCCAAGAAGGGGGCCCGGGGGCTCAGGAGGGCACAGGTGGCCGACGGAGAGGCTGAGGGGGCTGCGGCAGGGTCGCCCCTCCCCACCTGCCCAGCACTGCCCCTGCTCTCCCTTGCAATCACGGTGACCCCAAGCCTTGCTGTGATTTCTACTCGGGAGGCTGTGACAGGAGGATCACAAGTCAGAGACCAGCCTGGAATAAGAGTGCCACCCTGTCTCAAACACAGCAGACAAAGTGATGAGTGACAGAGCCACCAGGAAGAGACCTGGAGCCCCCCAGAGCTGGAGAAGCCCTGGAAGGGCTGACTATTCCGAGAGGCTGAGGCAGGAGGATCCTTTGGGTTTGAGGCTAGCCTGGGCTACACAGAGAGGCACTGTCTCAAAAAGCAAAAACCAAGGAACCCCAAAAGCCCCCTCCTCAGTAACCCTGCTATCTATGACTGCGTGGAAAGCAGCCTGCAGGAAAGGCCGTGTGGACCACTCCTGACACGCATGAGGAGCTGCGGCCTCCCTCAGTCCCCTCCTGTAAAGAGCTGTCTAAGGGGAAGAGACTCTGCAAGAAGGCCCCTCCTTTTTATTTCATTTATTTATTTACTTACTGCATCTTTGAGACAGAGACTCACTACGTAATTCAGGTTGGAACCTGCAGTGATCCTCCTGCCTCAGCCTCCTCAATGCTAGAATTACAGGCGTGAGGCACCACCCCGGGCTTCCTTCTCTTTAGAGTCAGTTCATACATTGGCCCAGCAGCTGGGGCCCTGGAATTTCTGAGAAGTGAGTCAGGGGCCAGCCCCAAGCCTGGGCTGCGGTGACAGTGGCCACCCCGGGTGGGTCCTCCTGAGCTCCAGATTGGCTCTGCAGGACCCGATAGAGGCCACATCGTCCTGCTGCTCTTTACAGGTGAGGGACTGGGAAGGCCCAGGTCAGCAAGTGGGCGGGCACACGCTGTATGATGTCAGTACTAGAGGTGTGATCAAAAATATGAGGAATGTGCAAATTAAAAATGTGTATGACAGTCAAAGTCATGCTGCCAGGAATCCCCTCCAAATCCTCCTCCTGGCTCCTCACACGCCCGTCCCACCGTCCCCCACTTCCTGCACAGCTCCAATGTCCTCTCTCCTGAGGGTCTTTAGCTGCACTGTCCCGGCTGCCTCCATGCCTTGAATTGACATCATTTTCCTTTCCTGTCATTCTGACTTTGGGGAGGAGCTAGAGGTCGCGATGGTGCCAGCTCTGGTGAATAGGGTGGGCAAGGACACAGTGCCAGATCTTAGAGCTGCCTTTCTGTAGGATGGCGCTCGGCAGTGCAGTCACCACGTTTCTAATCACAGCTCTTAAAGACCCTCAAGAGAAAGGACGCCAGAGCTGCTGCAGGAGGTGGCAAGGACGTGAGGTGGGTGTGTGCGGAGCAAGAGAAGGATCTGAGGGGATCCACGGCAATGCACCACTTACTGTGATAAATTTATAAATTATTTTGGAGATAGGATCTCACTGCACAGTCCAGGCTGGCCTCAAACTTGCGGTGATCCTCCTGCCTCAGCCTCCTGAATGCTGGGATTACATGTATGCACTAACACTCCCAGCTAAAGTTTGGAACATTTTAAACATACACTGGAGCTGGGGATAAAACTCAGTGGCACAGCACCTGCCTGGCAAGCACAAGGTCCTGAGTTCGATTTCCCCATGAAAAAAAAAAAAAAAAAAAAAGGATGTGTAGTAGGAGTGGCGGGAGCCTGCCTCTTCTGGCTGAAGATCACCATGCAATGGGAAGAAGCCCTAGTAATTCCCTTATTGACAGAACCATCAAGACAAGAAAAGAAACTGAAGCTAGGAAAGTGGTTTTAGCCTGGGGCCTCCTAAATGTGTCTACGGCTGGAATGATACATGCGGAAATGACTGGAAAATTGATTCGTTCGTATTATAACGCGTCGTGCTGGCCCCTCTGGGGTACAGAACTTGCTCTTGCCTCTCTCTTCAGCCCTAATGCCTTGGTTGATTTTTGGAGATACTTCAAATATACTGTGGCACCAGCAAGTCTCATTGTTAGTCCTGGACAAGACACGTCTAGGATTGAGAACAGCTGGTGGTGTACAGACTACCCCCCACATGACCTAACAGCCACCCGGATCCCTCCCCCTGCCCCTCCTCCTCCCCTTTCCCCTCCCATTCAGGGGCACAGTGTGTTGAGTTACAGCCCATCCCGCTCACCAAGTGCCAGTCCCAAGTTCACCACCAGCTGTATAACTGGATACAGCCCGCAACTGCAAAGCATGTCCTCAGGCAGTGGTAGTTCAGACAGCCCTGGAGTGACCTCCTCACCTTATAGTCAGAGGTTATAACAAGTTGGCAGGCCTTAGCTCCTCTCCTCCTCCTCCATACCCTGCCACGGCTGGCCTAGGGGCCAGCAGCGGCTTGAGGTCCCGCTACCGTTCTTCACCCAGCGTCTACAACTCACCTACTGATAAGGAGGGCTACGTGACTGACCTGCGTACTCTGGACACTTTTCTCAGAAGTGAAGAAGAGAAACAGCGCCGAGTTAATCTGGGAAGCCCAGATTCTACCTCTCCTTCCAACAGCCCTACGTTTTAGAACTACAATCATTCTGTGGGAGATTACGCACAGACTTTAAAGAAGTTCCAGTATCAGCTTGCCTGTAGGTCTCAGGCCCGCCCCTTCGGCTAACAAGGATGAAGCTGATCTCAGCTCTAAGCAAGCTGCAGAAGAGGTTTGGGCACGAGTGACAATGAATAGACAACTTCTTGATCATATGGATTCATGGACAGCTAAGTTCAGAAATTGGATCAATGAGACAATACTAGTGCCACTTGTGCAGGAGATTGAGTCTGTCAGCACCCAGATGAGACGAATGGGTTGTCCAGAGCTACAGACGGGAGAACCTAGTGTTACCAGCTTGGCACAGGCTGCCCTGGTCAAAGCCCCTCTCATTCCAACTCTGAATGCAATCGTGCAGTATCTAGACCTCACACCGAATGAAAAGTACTTGTTTGAAAGGATCCAAGAACTTTCTCAGGGTGGCTGCGTGAGCTCATTTTGATGGAACAGAGGTGGAGACTTCACAGGACGAAGATGAGATACTGACCTGCCCACTGATTCTGCAATTGTCATGCACCTATTTTGTACCTACCTCGATTCCAGGTTTCCTCCACACCCTAAGTACCCTGATGGAAAATCATTTACGTCTCAGCATTTTGTTCAGACACCAAATAAGCCAGATGTTAGAAATGAGAATGTCTTCTGCATTTATCAGAGTGCCATCAACCCCCCACACTATGAGCTCATCGACCAGCGACCAGACCAGCGACATGTGTAAAATCTTCCAAAGGGCAGAAATGATACGTTTCATACATTGTTAACATTTCTCTACATCATAAAGATGAAAGAGCCAGGAATGCTTGGGAGAGTTAATCTTGGTCTGTCTGGTGTGAATATTCCATGGATTTTTGGGCTAGTCGTAGATCATTTAATTCCCAACATTTGGACTTTTATGGAAGTAGAAGTTGAATCTAAGCATCTCTTAGCCACTGCTTGAAATAAGCCACA
>NW_004524633.1:5887438-5892147 GCF_000260255.1 Octodon degus
GCCCCACCACGCCCAGTCTAGTAGTGAGTATTGAAAATGAAAGAAAATGTGCTGATTTTATCTCTGATCCTTAAGTTTACTGCAAATCAGTCTAGCTCCTGTATTCAAAGAAATCAATTTCTAAGTCATGTATTAATTAATCTAGGTCTATATTTTAGATATCAAAAGAGGCTTGACAACATTGGCATTTTAAGAAGTCAAACACTCAGATGAAGTTGAGGTGGCAGTTAGCCAGATTTTGGTTGAGACTGTGGGTGGAATGCTGCTCCTGTTGGTTGTAGCAACTCTGTTGCACTTTTCTGTTATATTGTATTATTTTTAGGGTTCTCTTTAGGATCTTAGAGATGTCCTGCCCCTTTAAAAGTTTTAGAAAACAGTATTTTCATAATACCCAGAGAGTGAAAGATACCAAGTTACGAGAAGTAGCAGCTGGCAGCTACCTTGTGTGTATTTTCTAGATAAAGTTTTATAGGGATTACTTCATTACATTCACCTAAACCTGGAAATGGCCACACCCACTGTCTTCTGAAGTACTGTATGTGCATCCCTTTTGTAAGGCTTGTAAATTTTTCAGGAAGTTTTAAAAAAGTTTTTGTATTTTAAAAGTTGATGTTCAAAGGAAAAGAGCTTTTGTGTTTGCTGTGTTAAATCTGTTTGGTATGGTATTTTAAAAGAACATAAAACTGAAATATGCTAAATATAGGGTCATATTGCTATTAAACTGTAAGTTGCATATGCTTCTTTTAAGCATTAAAAAGACATTTTAATAACTATATAAAGACAAAAGTATTAAGCTGGTTGTGGTGGTGCATGCCTGTGATCTCAGTACTCAGGAAAGCTGAGGCAAGCGGATCTCTGTGAGTTTGAAGCTAGCTGACCTGCGTGGTAATACCTGTCTCAAAAAGACAAAAAGATTAAAAAAAAATTTTTTTTAAAAAGCAGAAGTCGGGGCTGGTGAGATGGCTCAGTGGTCTAAAGCACCTACTTAGAACAAGCACAGGGACGGGTTCAATCCCCCAGCACCACATGCCAGCCAGCCCCGCCCCCTGGTGGGCTGAGCTGGCCACACACACACATAAATAAATGAAAAAATTAAAAAAAAAAAATAAATAAATAAATAAAAAGCAGAAGTCTTTTTCTTTATCGGGCTTAAGGTAGCTTTTAGTCACATACCTAGATGTTTTTCTTACAGTACTGGGGTTCCAGTCCAGATTGCACATGTTAAACAAACAATATACCACTGAGCTACACCCCATACCTTGTATTATAAGGAAATAAGGCTGCATAGTAAAAGTAAAAGATGTTTTGTGTGTTTAAAAAAAAAAATCTCAGCCGGGTATGAGGGAGTCCCAGAGCTGAGAGAGAAGGCAGGCGATGAGCTGGAGCTCCCCCTGCGTTAGGGCACCGGGGACCAGGGTGGCCACCGTGATGCTGTGTGGGGGTGGCCGGCCGGGCTCTGTCGCCGCAGCCCAGCGCTGCAAGGATGCCTCAGAGCTGCACAGGCAGAGACCAAATGCGCTGGGCTCAGGGCCACCAACCTGTGGTGTGTACAAAGGCAGGGACTTCATCAGCGCGAGCTGGGACCCACACTTGCTGGGAATTCCTCGTTCACGGGGAATAACCGCAATCCCCGACCCCATCACGAATGGGGTCCAACGCTTACCCGCTCCTGCCAGCGTAGGGTAGGCACACGCCGAGCCAGTCGGTGAAGTACACGCGCAGCCCTGGGCACTAAGGGCGTCACAGGCCTGTTAGCGCTACGTCTCGGGTGTCTGAATGGCGGCCACCAACTGGAAGGAGCCCAGGTGGCCAGAGGTCATTCTGGAAGCCTGGGCCTCACAGCAGTTCACACACTGCCCGCAGGCGCTGGGCTGCTGTCCCATATGAGGCGTCTCCGCCCTAGGCTGTCAGGTGCCAGGCTTCCAGGGACCGCATCCTTCCCAGGCTGGTCAGGGCGCCGTGACTTCCAGGCCGGGCAGCTCCAGGGCAGGCTGCTGTGTTTGGGGAAATGAGAGGGGCGTTGCTTGGTGAGGGTGCTCGAGGCCCTCCCTGCCCCTTCCCTGCTTTGTTAAGTACAAGCAGCTCTTCAGTGCAGGAAATAATATAAGCCACACAACGTCAGGGGAGAAGCAGAGCCTTCTGCGACCTTCCAGCTGGGATTTGGCTGTCACCGCTCGCTGGAGCTGGAACCCAGGCCGTGCTCATGGTGGGCCAGCACTCTGCCCAAGCCCGAGCGACACCCACAGCCCCGAGCATATTTCCTGTAGACATACTCTCCAAAAATGACACACATAGTCTCATTTACAGGCTCGGCGTGTGGCATATACCTGCAGTCCCAACACCAGAAGGCTGAGGCAGGAGGGTCGCTGAGAGTTCTAGCCCCACTGTGGCTATATAGAGTTCAAGGCTGGCCTGGACTACATAGTGAGACCCCATCTGACAAACAAAACAGAATAAAACAAAACAAAGCAAAACAAGTTCTCACAGAAACGAGATTATTGTGGGTATCTCAGTTACCCTTCTCTTGTTGCTGGGACAAATACCCAACATTCAAAATGAAGGAAGGAAAGGTTTGTTTAGCTCACAGTTACTGGAGGTTTCAGTCCACACTCAGCTGGCTCCACGGCAGAGCGGCACACGGCAGAGGGGCGTTGCTTGGTGAGCAAATGGGAAGAGGAGTAACAGCAACAGTGGCTACAGAGAAAGTCTGTCTCCCTTAAGCTGCATTCAGGCTGTCCGGACCAGGCTGGGTGTAGCACTCACACCCATAATCCCAGCAACGCTCACACCCACAATCCCAGCAGCGCTCACACCCATAATCCCAGTGCATCACGAGTTAATCACAAACTCTAGAAGTCCTCTCCATGACTGTCCACCACATGACTGCATGAGGCTTTGGGGGGCACAACTAGACACAAACCATAACATTCTGTCCCTGGACCCCCAAAGACTCATGCACATCCCTTTGTACAAAAGGCATTTTAGTCCATCTCTAAGAGCTGCCAAAGTCCCAACAGTTTCAGCATTGCTGAAAAGTCCAAGCCCCAAGTTTCTTCTAAGATCTAAGATCTAAGGCAAACTTAGCTGTGAGCCCCTGTACAAATGAAAAGTTAAACACTTCTCACGTTCAGTGGCACAAGATAAATATTACCATTCCAAAAGGTACACACAGCAGGATACCAAGCATTGGGACCAGCACAAGTCCAAAATCCAGAAGGGCCAACATGAAGTCCTGCAGTTCCATGTGGGACATCTGAAGCAATCTGTGGCAAACTGTGAGCTCCATGTGGCTCCACCCCTGTGGCACTCCTGGTGGTAGCTCCCATGGCTTCTGTCTTAGGCCTGCTTATTTCCTCCTTGTATTTTCCCTAGATGATCCACGTTCCTGGCTTTTCCAAACTTCTGGGGTTTCCACTGAACAGGCTTCTCACTCACAGCTTCACACACTGCCCTCCCAGGGGCACACCGCCTGGCCTCCCAGGCCTTCTTCTGAAATCGAGGTGGAAGCCTTCTGAACCTCAGAACTCCTGCGTTCTGCATGCGCCTGAAACCAACGCCGCATGGATGAGGCCAAGGGCTGCTGCCCGCTGGAGCACTCGCCAGGCTTTCCTCTCTCTTGGCTGTAGGGGTCGAGTGCCTGGATCCCTGAGCGCTCTGACCCTGATTCTGACGTATCAACTCTCCATAAGGGCGCCATGTGGAACCTGGGGTGGCTGCCACTGCCATTCTGGAACATGGCAGGCTGAGGCTCTCCCCTCCAAGTCCTTCTCCCTTGCAGTTCTGAGGCTGCAAAGGGTGGAGTCCTACCACCTTCTCTGATGCCCTCAGGCCATCCTTTCCATTCTCTTGATCCTTCCCGGCAATGGACATCTCTTGGCTCCATCTTTACACTCCACAGCTTTATTGGAGCTTGCTTTCTGGCCAAACTCACAACGTTCTAAATCATCCTGCTGGGCTCTTTGCTCTTGATTCTCAACATAAATCTGACTAAAAGATCCCAATGATAGCCATGCTGCTGTCTCAATATTCAGCTGCTTTGAAATTTCTTTTGAAAGATGAATTAGTCCACCATGCTTAATCTCAGTCTCAGGCAAAGTCTCTGGCCACGCACAAAATTCAGACCAAAACTTTCTGCCATTCTGTAACACAAGTCATCAATGTGTCCACCAACCAATGTGGTCCTTCTTCCCAGCAGAACCCCCCAGCCTGGTCATTACCGGCATGATTTCTATCCGCCTTCTGGTCTGAGCTCTGGCCAGAATCTCCCAAACAGAACTCTTAAAGGTGACATCTCCGAACCTTTCCTATCTCTTCCCATAAACCATTCCCAAAAGCTCATAATCCACACGGTCAGGTTTAGCCACAGCAATGACCCCACTTCTCTGGTACCAAATTCTGTTTTAGTTACTCTTTTCTCGTTGCTGGGACAAATACCTGACATTCAAAATGAGGGAAGGAAAGGTGTATTTGGCTCACAAATACTGGAGGCTTCAGTCCGTGTTCAGCTGGCTCCAAGGCAGAGCGGCACACGGCAGAGGGCAGCAGTTCATGGCGGCAGAAGGCAGCAAAATAGAGCGAAAGGGAGGGGTAGCAGCAACAGCGGCCACAGAGAGCAAGCGAGTCTGCCTTATGTCGCATTCAGGCTCTCTAGCCCAGGCTGCGTGGAGCACTCACACCCATAATCCCAGCAGCACTCACACCCATAATCC
>NW_004524633.1:5892257-5901204 GCF_000260255.1 Octodon degus
CCATAATCCTAGCAGCACTCATAATCCCAGTGAACCATGACTTAATCACAGACCCCAGAAGTAGTACCCTGACTGCATGAGGCTTTGGGGGGACAACCAGACACAACCATAACAGTAGGCCACATTGATTCGCACTGACTTAAGTATACCCTGGGATGACCTAGGCATGCCTCTCCACACCACACGTGCACATCCGTGTCACCCTTGTCAGTTCTGGCCTTGCCTGCTGTTGCACCTTCAAGAGTTGCTGGGTCTGGTTTCTGTCTACTCGTGACCACATTTGTCCTCTGCAACACGAGCACAGCCACATCGCCCTCCCGAGCGCCCCTTCCAGCCTCCATCTCTGTTTCCTAGCACTAGGGATTGAACTCAGGCCCTCATGTTTGCCAGGCAAGCGCTTCTTCTACTGAGCTATCTCCTTGGCTCTGTGTAGGTCTACTCTGGAGCCCTGGCTGACCCTCAACTCTGGGCAGTTCTCCTGCCTCAGCCTTCCAAGTTCTGCCTTACTCTGATTTTCCTGTCACATAGCTGTCTCCTCCCTTTAGGTGAGGTCTTCAAGCCACTGCCTCCTGCCACATCCAATGAAAGTGAGAAGGACACCATGGCCACCTTGAAATTCTCTGACGGGTGGTGTTGCCATTGTCCCCACACTACCTCTCCTGGGCCTCCCTGTTCCCCATCATGCTGGCCCCAAAGCTGTGAGTGTCCTTGCAGCTATGCCTAGCAGGCCACCATCCCCACCAGCTGGGTCTCTGAGTGCTGGTTAAGTCCTACGGCTCATTCCCTGGCTGGCAGTGTCCACAGAGACGGCCCACTTTCCCGTGCTCAGGGAGCTTTTTTGTGACCAGGTCTCACTGTGGAGCCCAGGCTGGACTCCAGCCTCTCAGAGATCTTCCTGCCTCAGCCTTCTTGGTAGGCGTGCACCACCACGCCCAACACTGCTGCAGGTCTGAGCAATATCTGGCAGCCCAGCCCTCTGCCCGCTGAGCATGGGGTCCTGTGTGACAGGTGAGGTGCCCGCCACAGCCCTGCTCTCCTTGCTGCCTTTTGTGCACAGCGTCAAGGACACTTTTCTAAGAAACCCGGACCTGACGCGTCTCCTCATCACCGCTACCTCCGGCCCTATCTCTCTCTGGCAGAGCCAGTGCCTGTGCCCGGCTCACTGTCCCTGCGCCCCGGCCGTCCCCCTCCAGCGCGGCGCCACGGCCTGTCTCTCCTTTCCCTGCAGGTGCTGGGTCTGGTCCTGGTCACAGACCTCCTTGAGGGAGTTGCATGTCCTCAGGACCAGCAAGCGTCCCTCCAGGACGAGCCCGCAGCCCCTTCCCAAGGTATCAGGGCCAGAGCCTCGTCCTCGTAGGATCCGAGAGTTCTGGAGTCAGAGCCACCGATGTGGGCGGCAGCAAGAAAGCAGCTCCCGCCCTCAGCGGTACCCCCGCCCCCGTCCCTCCCATGAGGACAACACGGTGATAATCTGGCATTGCTTTCTTTTTTTTGCAGAACCGGGGATTGAATTCAGGCCCTTGTGTTTGCCAGGCAAGTGCTTATCCTGCTGCGCTATCTCCCCGGCCCTTAATCCTTAATCTGGCATTTCTATTGGTGTCATCTGGTTGTTTTTTTTTTTTGGAGACAGGGTCTATGTAAGAGTTTAGGCTGTCCTTGAATTTATTGCACAGCGCAGGCTCACTTCGAAGTTGCAGCGATCCTCCTGCCTCAGCCTCCCGAGTGCTGGGACAACAGGCTCCTTCTCCTTTGGAACGACCTCAGGCCGGCCATGCCTGGCCCTAATGGCTTTTTCTTCTCTACACATCATGCCTCAGATGATGGCTCTCGCCAGGGCGTGGGGCCTGGGCACAGAATCTGAGCACAAGTGGACCCTGATTCCGCCCTGGTCTCAACTGGACTTGTGTTTTTCAGGGGAAAGCAGGTGCTAGGAAGAATGTAGATTTTTTTTTTTTTTTCATCAGGAATTGAACTCAGGACCTCACACTTGCCAGGCAGGCACTCTATAGCTGATCTACATCCCCAGCCTAAGTATAGATTTTCATAGGCGTATAAAACTCTGGCATCCTTGGAGTGACAGCCAGCCTGGTTGCCCTGGGCTCAGCCTCCTATACTCTCCTGGCCACAGTGGGACCCGCAGCCCAGCTGTTTTCCTGGCTGTGGTACCTGGGAGGTCTGAGCTCCCAGCCCCTATGGCTCAGTGCTGGGCAGGCTCTCCCTGTGCCTTGGAGGGACAGACTCTGGCTTGTCCCCAAGTCACCTGCCCAAGCTCACTGCCTCCAGGATATGACCCACCAGCTAAACACAAGCTTGCCCAGCCCAGCTCCTGGAAAGCACTACAGTGCTGGTGCCTATGAGCTCTTTGAGGCTGCTGCGGCGCCTGCCTCAGGCTCGAGTCCTCTCTCCACATCTCCTGTGCCCTTCTCCTCCTTTCTGTGAATGCTGACCCTCTGGGACACCCTGAGGTAAATGCCCTGCTCCCTAACCCATCTCCGAGTCCACTGCAGGGTACTGGGCCTACTGAAGATATACCTGGGGAGAAAGGAAGTGAAGGCTGCCTGGGACAATGGTCAGCCATAGATGCCGGCAACTCAGCCAGAGAGAGAAGAGGCTCTCTCTGTGGCTCTCTCTTTCCCCAGGGGGTGTGAGGAGCTGCAGGACCACGCTTCCTCAGAGCCTCAGGGGCACCTGGGCTGGGCGTGGGCCAGCAGGGCAGGTACAGGAGGAAGATGCTGCCCTGGCCTAGGGAGCCGGTGGGGCCCAGCCCCGCCTGGCAAGAGGAAGCAGCACCTCCCCCAGACATAGGACCTGTGGTTGGGTGCAGGCTGGTGCTGCAGGAGGCGCTGGGATGTGTGCGGGGGTGGGGTAGCAGGCACGGCAGAGCCACGGGAGGAAGAAGCCACACCCACCATGCACCACCTAGTCACCTTGCAAGGGAAGCAGTTTCACTTCCAAGGACTGAGAGTGGGAGCCATTGCGTAATCAGGGGCGAGTTCAGGGTGCCCTGGAGGGAGTGCGATCCGGGGCTGCTGGGTCCCCTGAGCTCTGAGCCACACAGACGGGTTCCCCTTCTGTCGTGCTCACATCTGTGTGTTGTTCATGCTTCACCTCCACGAGTTTAGCTTGATGGCCTTTGGCGTGGGCGGGGGTGGGGGGTACTGGAGGTTGAACCCAGGGTCTTGCTCTGAAATCCACCTCCAGCCCTTTTTTGAATCCAGATCTTTTTGGGTAGGCCAGGTTGGCCTTGGATTTGATCCTCCTGCCTCAGCCTCCTGAGCGTGGGGAGGGCAGGCATGCACCACCATGCCTGCTACACCATGAAATTTAGGTAGGAAGATCTCTGCCTCTGCATCCACTGCCAGCTACTGGGGCTCCTGTCACCTCCCTGCCTTGGCGGCCTCACCCCTGTCATCGCACCATTGCTGTGTGCGTTGCCGTGCTTTTACCTAAGCAAGCAGAGCACCATGATTCTTGCTCCCGTTGTGTGTGTGTGTGTGTGTGTGTGTGTGTGTGTGTGCGCTGGTACCTGTGTGCACCAGGGACACACACAGATGCAGGCCCACGTGTTCAGCTGTCACTGTGGCCCACTGGCCGCCTCCCAGCCCTCTGGCGTTCCCTCCAGGGGATGTGAGCGCTAAGGGCTGTGCTTTGGATCCCTGCTCGGCCCTGAGACCCACCCCCGGACCTCAGGGCTCAGTTGTCACGGCCTCTCCCTGTGTGCTGTTTTGTTTTGATAAGATGGGAGATAATATCAGCTTTAAAAAAAAATTACACTATATAGTGGTTGATACATCGCGTCCACTTGAGAAGTTTAGAAGTTTAATTACATGACTCAGCAAGGGGCCAGGGTTCGTTCTTTGTAAACATCCTCATTCTGTGCAGGAGGAGAACATGGGGACATCGTGTGAGCTCTACACCCTCACCCCAGGGCAGCCTGCTTCTGAGTTAAGGAGGGGAGGGGGCTTGCTAGAAGTGCAGCTGCTGCCGCTCCTCTTGCTCTTGGCTGTTTTCTGCCTCCAGGAACCGTGTTACTCTGTCCTGCAGCCAGCCAAATACAGACTGAAACCTCCACTAACTGAGCTGAATAAACCTTTCCTTCATTAATTTTGGGTGTTGGGTATTTTATCCAAGCAACGAGAGAAAGGTAACCAGGACATTTCATTGTTATTTTGGGTGTTTTGAGACAGTGTCTTAATGTGTGGCCCAAGCTGGCCTCAAACTCGGGATCCTCCTGCCTCAGCCTCCCTAGTGCTGGGATGTCAGGCATGGCCCCTCGGCCAGCTTTGTTATTTTAATCTTGGGCTGTTTGGAAGGAGGGAGTGCAGCCCCTCCTGAGCCCATGCCTCAGTATGTGAACATCCCAACACACCTGACTTCATCCTGGGCCCTGCACTTGGGCCCCAGACAAGAATGGATGGTTTAGGAGAGAATGCAGGAGAGGGCCAGGCTGGGGGCAGTGCGCGAGGCTGCAGAGGCCTCCCTGGTGACAGCAATACTCGGGCGGCAGCTCTGGCTTGCCCCCGTGGAGTTATAAAGTCGGTTTTGACCTTTGAGGGGATGTTGTGCTAGAAGTTTTGTCTCCGGAGACGGGACCCACTGTGACCCGAGTGTCCCGCAGAAGCCCTGGGGCCAGCTGTGCCTGAAGCCCCTGGATCTCGTCCGGGAGCCACGTGTTGCAGCTTCAGGTCCTGGGGCGCTTCCATCAGGCCTGGAGTGGAGAGTATTTGTCAGGGCAGGTCCAGGGGGCGGCGCCTGCAGAGTCTGAGCAGGCCTGGCTGAGCGGCGCCGTTGCTGAGGGTGGGGGCACGGCGACTCCTTGCCGCTGTGGTTGCCACGCAAGGGCTGGCACAGTGCAGTTCCAGGAGCACCGGCAGCTACTCCTGGTGCCGCTCTGGCAGCGGTGGGGCCCATCGAGGGTCCGCTGCAGCTTCATCTCTGGGTTCCTCCATGGAGTGAACAGTTTTCATGCTTTTTCTCTGTGTGTCTCAATCCTCCCGCCCCCAGAAAACTGCTTTCATTTGGTGAGCTCTGGCCCTGTGCTCTGAGAATGGACTCTGCCCTGGCCAGGGGGTGCAGGGAAGTCACCGCTCGCGTCCTTGTGTACACTGGCTGGCTGACACCAGGCGGTGGCGCCAGAGAAGCAGCTTCTTGCTTGCAACCCCAGGTCTGAGGCTTGTCCCTGGCTGGTCACCAGGACCATTGGGAGGTGCTGCAGAGGGACACGCATTCCCTTTGGGGAGACACAGATGGTCCTCCGAGGATGTCTGTCCCTGGCACTCCATGCTGTGCATGTGTTTGTCCCCAGCTGTGTTGTCAGCAGTTGTTAATGCAGGTACACATGGGCCCACGTGGAACTCAAACGCTCTTACCCTTGTCAAGTCAGAAGGACCCTCTGGTGATGCACTGGAGCTGGCTGGGTGGGCCACACGCACCTCTATATTGGATCTCCTTGTAGCCTGGCATGGCCCCCACCCGTAATCCCACACTTGGGTTCAGGCAAGAGGATTGCTGCAAGTTCAAGGCCAGCCTGGGCTTCCAAGTAAACTCAAAGCCAGTGTGGGCTACATAGTGAGATCTTGTCTCAAAAGCAAAAACATACTTGATCTTTCCAGCCCTGGCTGTGGGTAGAGGCAGCCATTGGCATGTGTTACACTTGGATGTTACACCCAAGTTTAATACGAATATCCAAGTTCCCTCTGGGAGGCCTGATTTGGAAAAGCTGGGGACCACAGACCTCGTTGGAAATTCCAAACAGCTGTGCAACAGGTGCCACTGCCATCTGCAACTTACCCCCCAGGGAGAATGGAGTGGCCATGGGGTTGCTTAACTGGACCAAAGTCACAGGCAGCCCGGCCCTAGGGGTCCTGCGCCCCTGACCTCAGACCGAAGCCCTGGCCTTGGCTGCCTTGGGATTCTGAGGAACTTAGAAAAAAGTAAAAGCCAGATATTGTCACTGCCAAGGAAGAGCTAAGAAGTGAAATGTGTTACTCGGATGGGGGTCGGACAAAAGACGGCATTAGAGGAAGGCTGAGAAAAGTATAAGTAACGCATGAGGTGTGACTGAAAACTAGTGAATGTTTAAATTTAAAAACTTATGACGGTAAAAGACGCGTTGCCACGAATCCTCCTCGAAATCCTCCCACACACTTTCAGCACACCCGTTTCACCGTCCCGGCCACGTCCTGCAGCGGCTCTGGCGTCCTTGCTCCTGAAAGTCTTCAGCTGCGCTGTCCCAGCTTCCCTGATGTCCTGAATCCGTTCAAAACGTTTCCCTGTCCTGGTCGCTGTGATCTGGGGAGGAGCCGGAAGTTGCACGTGCCGGATCTGGATCCGGCAAATGAGGTGGGCGAGGGCGCCGCGGTGGGATTCTATAAGCCGCCTTTGTGCTGGAGGGTGCAGCAGCAGCAACGCTCAGGAGAGAGCACTCCAGAGCTGCTCAGGAGGTGACAAGGACGACGCGACGAGTGTGCTTCCAGCAGGGGAAGGGCTTTGGGGGATCCATCGCACTTTTACTGTAGTGAGTTTTCTATGTAAACACCGAATATTGGGGTCCCCGTTGTGGAGACTTTAGTTCATAATGGTGCATCATAGTGGGTCCCTTAATTATGGCAGATGGATCACACTAAGAAGTTGAAGTGAAGGAAACAGATGTAGAATACACAAGAACTCTCCTCTGTGCTTTTTTTTTTTTTTTTTTTTTTTTTTTTTGCCGAACTGGGGATTGAACTCAGGCCCTTGAGCTTGCCAGGCAAGCGCTTATTCTACTGAGTCATCTCCCCGGCCCCCTCTGTGCTATTTTGTAATAATTCTGAAATGTTCTTAAGTAAGAAGTTTATTAAAACAACCCATGAAAGCTGGAGTCACACCTCCAGGCAAATCAGAGCAGCTGTGGTGATGTTGAGGAGCCCCAGAGGGCGCCCTGAACGCATCCGGAGAATGAGCCTGTGCCTTCTGTTCTCAGATCAGTCTCCTCTGAAGGGATTAGGTGGAAGCTGCTGTGTTGCCAGGCAGCCAGCGGGGCAGGCAGGGCTGGAAGCCCTCCCTGGAGGATCCTGAGGCCCTGCAGGGGAGTGTTTATTGGCCAGGGACTGGCATCCCCAGACCAGGTTCACAACCTGGGGTTCTGTAACCATGTGGCCCTGGGGATCAGGGTGGTGCCAGGCTGCTGCAGGAGGGCCCTACAGTTGAGTGCATGCCTAACCTCTGTCCCCGCAACCCCCACCTGCGCACCTAACCTCTATGCCAACCCTGCACCTCTGTGCCTAACCTCTGCCCGCACCCTCAGGTTTAACTGTTACCCCCCCACCAGGCGGAAGACACAGCTACTACAGCAGGAAAAGTGCCCACTGCAGAGCTGGGTGGCGAGCCGGCACCCACATCGCTGTCCCTGCAGTGGGAATTATCACAGAGCTGCTCTGAGAACTAACTGAAGGGACAGTGTGCAAATGCTGACCTCCACTCTCCAGCCACTCTGGGTTCAGTAGGTGCTGGGACAGTCCTCACCCTGCTGTCTGCTCTGCCTGAGGCTGGGGGCCCTGGCATGTGGCCGGCCGCTTCCTGGAGTTCGGCAGGCTGAGTCACCTTGGTGCTGCCCAGTTGAAGCTGGAGGAGGCACAGGACAAAGTCTGGAAACCCCAGTCCTGCAGGCAAGCGACTTCCATGTCCCTGCAGCACCCAGACCTGTCCTTGCTGGAAGGACAAGACAGGCTGGAAGAGAGAGGGCCGGATAGCTCAGATGCAGGAGGATGAGCACCAGCAGCCCACTGTGCTTCTGGGACCACTTGCCAGTCCATCCCCTGCCAGCCCTCCAATGTGACAGCACCACTGGACACCAGAGGGACATGGAGCCAAGGCAGGCTCTGGTTGGAGCTCCACAGCCCAGGGCTGAAGTGTGTCAGATGGGTGGTGACTCAAAGTTCAGGTTGGCTGCTCCCAGCCATGTTAGGTGGGGGAAGTTTCTCATCCTATCGGTGGAGTCTGGCTTCCTCACTGTCACTGACCAGAGCTCATGGGTCAACTTTAGGGATAAAGTGAGCAAACAGACACCATTAGCTGCCTGAAGCAGCAGCAATAGCTCTGTGACAGCAAAGCCCACAGTATAGTCCAGGGCACTAGCACGACACACTTGGTGTCTGGGTGGGTGGCAGAGGGCCGACTCAGGTACCGTGTCCTGTCTGCCCTGGCCCCTTCCTCTCAGGGGCTGTTTCCTGCTCTGCTTCCTGTGCTCCCTGAAGCGAGTAGCTCTGCTGTACCACGCTCTCCCCCTCGACGTGCCCCCTGGGGCAACCACCTTGGACTGAGTCCCCTTACACTGAGCTGAAGAACCAGTTCCTCCTGGAAGTTGTGGGCGGCGGTCATTCATCCCAGTGGCAGAGGCTGGCTGATGCCTACTATTGTTATTAGAGAGGAGGTGGCCACGGAGAGCTGCTGTGGCACTGGGTGTGCTGCATGCGGTTCAGGGGTAGGGACACATTGGAAGGCGGTGCAGTGGCTGGGAGGGGATCGGGAATGTGGTGCATGCAGAGCCTCATGGGCGGCTGGAGCACAGCTCTGTGCTGCTCAGTGCCCCAGGAGCGGGAAGCAGAACAGCTGGGAACAGAAGGACCCCGGCCACAGGTGGAGACCTGAGGACAGATGTCCTTGCCTGCACTCTCAGCACTCAGGAGGCTGAGGCAGGGGACTTTCTGAGAGTTAGGGGCCAGGTCTGGACTACAAAGTGAGAGCCTGTTCCAAAAAACAAACACAAACAAAAATGACGTCTTATGTGTATGTTACCAACTCTCTTCGAATGGAATCACTATGTTCTGCAAATGGGAACTAATAAAAATAAAAATCAAACACTTTCAGGTCTCAGAGGGGCACCCACCGCGTGAGGCGCTGTGCAGAGCCTCCTCTCACTCCCCCGCCCCCCCCGCCCTGCCCCCCCCCCCCCCCCCCCAGCATGCTG
>NW_004524633.1:5901304-5961871 GCF_000260255.1 Octodon degus
CCCCCACCGCCGCTCCCCCCAGTACCCTTTCGCAGGAGTGTCCAGCTGGGGGCGCTCCCAGCACTCAAGGAGCCCTGGTGCCCCTGGAGGAGCCGCCCCCCCCCCACAGGGACGCAGCGCTGACCCGGCCCGCTGCATGCTGAGCTGAGGCTTGTACCCCGACCGTTTGTCCTTGGAAGGCGTGGGGTTGTCACCGCTGTGCTGTCCCTTGACTGATAAGCGGAGCTCCTACAGAGCAGGCGCCCGGGCCAGGTCGTTCCGGGCGGAGTAGCCCGCTTCCGTCTGAAGTCCCATCCGCCTTCACACTGGGGCCCTGCACTCCTGCGCGGAGGAATGGTGACGCCGATGTTTGGAATATTTCAAATACCGGTCGGGAACAGGCTGTAAACAGAGAGGCGGCAGAGTGGGGGGAGGAGGAGGGAACGGGATGAGCCGCGGCCACTGGCACCTGTCCTCCCGGCCCATAGCCCAGCGCAGCCTCGGCCGGCCCCGGGGACACCAGAGCCACACACTTGGCAGGCTCAGCCCCAGAGCCAGGCAGCAGCTGCGGTCGGGGGATGGGGGGGGCAGAGCCGGCGCAGCAGAGCCCCCAGGCCTTTGATTTTTGGCACAAGGTGCACTTTGCACAGCACAGCAGTGCCAGGCCCTTGAGGACGAGTGTGCATGCCTGCTCGGAGACAGGTGGCTGCTGTGACACGACCACAAGGTATCACTTACTGCCCACAAACAGGTGCGGCCCAGCTCCTCTGCCCCAACTTTAGTAGCCACATCCCCAGGCGCCTGGCATCAGGTGCCATGGGGCAGGGCAGTGTCCGTAGGTCAACTCCTTGGACAGAGCCATCGGCCCCCGTGTCAGTGACAAGATGGCTGAGTGAATGTCCACACAGAGGGACCTGGCTCAGGGCAGCAAAGGGCCGTGAAGGAGTACGCTGTGCCAGGCTGGGACTGGCAGCTTGAGGCCAGCTTATCAGGGACAGGGACAACATGACACGGTTACGCCTGGTCTCTGTCCTGAGCTCTGCTTGCTGAGAGTGCATGGGACAGGCCCTGGATCTGCCAGCTCACAAAGTGACCCAGAAGACGTAGGTGCCCGAGGACAGACAGGCAGAACCAGGCTCTGGACCTGGCCTGGAGGGTGCACAGCCCCAGGCTCAGGGAGGGGCTCTCTTCCACCACCAAGTCCTCCATGCTGGGCCCACCACACAAGCCAGGTGCAGGTCTGCGTCCCATGCACAAAAAAGTGTCAAAGACCCAATCCTCCCCCAGTGAGGCCTGGCTCTGGGGAAGGCAATGTCATCCCTCCCAACAGTGTCACGGTGTGGCATTTGTCCCCTCAGGGCCCATGGTCCTCATGACCCATCTGGGTCCTGGCCCACTGGTATCATACCAGAACACACAGGTCCGATTCCCATCTTACAGAGCAGCATGACAGGGTGCGGGGATGGCATGCAACAGCCTGGGCTGCTAGCTGGCAGAGTGGCTGGACCCCAGGGCCTCTCCCTGTCCACCCGCCCCACGCCCACCTCCTGCTGCTGCCCCTTCTCAGAGCTTTGACTTCTTTGGCTGCCAAGGAGGAGGCTCGGGCCAGAGTGACCATGATCTTACTGCTTATGAAGTTCACTCTTTGCCAACCGCAGCCTGCACGGTGCCGCCCAATCCGTTCTCACCATGTCCCTGGAGCTCCAGTTGTAGATATAGGGACCCAGAGCACAGAGAGGACAAATAACTTCCCAGGGCCACAGAGCCAGTAAGCAGCAGGGTTCAAGATAAGGACACTAAGTGTGCTCTATTACACCCATCATCCCAGCCCTTGGGAGGCCGAAGCAGGAGGATCACCATGAGTTGGACACCTGAGCTACATAGTGAGACTATCTCAAAATAAAAGAAGTCACTACCTCTTCCCAACCCTCTGCCAGGCACAAGCTTACACGAAGAAAAGCTTCAGAGGTGTGGATCTGGTCAGCCCTATCCTGCCTTCTGGTCCTCTGGCATGGTGTGTTAAGGTGCCCTGCTAGGGTTCCAGGTCACCTGCACCTGTCCTGGGTGCCCCAGAGTGGCCCAACTCGCTCTCTGAGGATTGCTATCTTGTTACCCCTCAGGAACCAAGGCTAAGGCCTTGCGTTGCTCCTCCTGCCTCAGCCTCCCCATTGCTGGGGTTACAGGAGTGCACCACTGTGCCAGGCAGCAGCAGGCCTTGCCTGGTTTGCAAGCCGCCGGCCATCGCAAGGAGGCTAAGCGGGAGGGCCTTTAGTGTCTTAGTTGGAGCCGGGCTGAGTCCTAACCCTGCCTCCTTTCTGGCTGTGCACCTTGAGCAAGCGCCACACCTTTGGCCAGCGCCGTTTCTCACGGTCGCCATGACGGCAAGTTCTTGGGGCTGCTCCAGCGACAGAGGGCAGCAGCTTCTGGGGTTCTGGCTGCGTCCTGGGCTCAGCCACTTCATGACTCCTGGGTTCCAATCAGGATTTGTGGTGGCACAAAAGCATTGCTGCCACCCAGCTGAGGACCCCAGAAGGCGCAGGAAGAATCGCGCGGGTGCAAGCCAAGGCCAGGCCGCACCCCAGGAGCTGTGGTAGAGCTGCTGTTGCCCCAGGAGCGGTGGTAGAGATGCTGCTGCCCAGGGGCTGTGGTAGAGCTGCTGCTGCCCCAGGAGCGGTGGTAGAGCTGCTGCTGCCCCATGCCCCGCGCTCAGCTGGGAGCGCCTTGTGCCACCTGTGACCGCAGAGGAGCCCGGGTGGCTGCATCCAGCCCTGCTGGTGGCCAGGGCCTGGGTGAGAAATCGCCTGCTTTCTTGCAGCTTCTCTGGACCCACAGAATGAGCCCCCTCTCCTCAGGAAACAGCTCAGTACCTGAGGGGTCCAGGCCTGTCCCATCAGTGACAGGTGACCTCGTTGGACCCCGTAGGCAGCGACCACACCTATGTGATGCAATTGCCGTTAATGTTAATGAATCAGAGAGTGCCTTAGACTACCAGACAGCTGGCGCTTAGGGAGAAGTGTGGGTTTTTCCAGTCGGTGTGGTACCTCTAATCCTGGTACTCGGGAGGCGGAGGCAGGAGTATCCCAGGGATTAAGGACCAACCTGGCTTACATAGTGACAATCTCCCTCTAAAAAAAGTGGGATGAAAAAGGAAATGTGTTTTTCGTATGACAGACTGGCCATTAGGGATGGGCTAGGGGCCATGCCTCCTCTGTCTTATTGAGTCTCCCAGCTTAGAGCTGCTGCGGTCCCCGTGGTCCCCATGGCTCGGTGCTTCCTCTAACATTTCAGCCATCGGCACGCAGGGCACAGGCTAGGAGCAGAGAGCGGCCCTCCTGGGCTCAGGACTGTGAGGAGGTCACTGCCTGTCTTTCTCGTCAATGCATGGCTGTGCTGTCCCCCTCCACCTCCACACACCCTTTGGGGGCTGATGTGCAGTCTGGAGCCGCTCTGCAGGTCGGAGGCAGTGGGTGGGGCAGCCTGGCTCCCCCCCAACACAGCCTGTCCGGAAGGGTGTGCTGGGACACACTCGGGACACTGGTGACTGCAGGGTCCAGCTCACAGAGGGACTCACAGAGGGACTCCAGCACTCTGTGTTCTTCGCATTTAGTTTCAAGGCCGTCTCAGGTGCTGTGTGGGTGACGAAAGAGTCCAGGAGTCCAACCTGCAAAAGCTGATCACTACGTCCGTCCGGCTGCTGCTTCTCCCCAGCAGAGACAAGACGGCCTTCGAGCCAGGGCCTTCCCGGGGCTCATCTGTCTCCCCCTTCCTGGCCCCTGGCCTCTGGGCCCCCACTGCGGATTGTTAGCCTGGAACACTCAGCCAGCTCTGCACACACAAGGAGGATAACATGACCTCCTGTGTCGAATACACACACACAGAAGCACATACACAACACACACATACACACCCCTACAACATACACACATGCACACACAGAGGCACATACGGCACACACGCATGCACACACACACAACACACACATGCACACGCACACTGTTTCCCTGACTTCCCAGCATAGGTTCAACTAAATTTCAGCCAGATGGGTGTGTCCCCAGGTACATTTGTCCTTTCTCACTTTTCCTGCAGAGTGCTTGGGGGCCTCTGGGCGTGGGTTCCTGTCTTTCACTTGCAGCATTCCTTGTGTCCTGGGCTTCGCTGGAGCTCAGACTCGCTGCAGTCGCCGCTCTGTGGGGTTTGACTCCTGGAAGGGGCTTCGCAGTCTTCGCAGCCCAGGGCTATACTAGGGCTCAGGCCTGGGCCAGAGCAGTCATGGGGTCCCCTGCTTCCTGCAGGGCTGGCTGCTTCCTGTTTGTCCCGTGATGTACAGGACATCTGTCTGCACCTGAAGGAGCTCGGCCTGGTGGGGTACACCTGTAACCCCTGTACTCCGGGAGGTTGAGGCAGGAGGATTCCAGGTGAGAGCCCAGGCTGGGTAATGTAGCACGAGACCCCCTATCTCCAAACAATAGAAAGGGCCGAGGCCCTAACTCAGGCCCAAGGCTCTGGGTTCCACCCAGCCCTGCGCCCAGCAGCCAGGCCAGCAGCGCCCCTTCAGGAGGTCTGGCCTCCCCGGTCTTCACACTCCCCCAGCATTTATTTTTGCGAGACACGCAATACTCTCACTGTACAATATTTTTGTCCTGAAATAATAACTTGCTGAAGCCAAACGAACTTACGCGCCCCCTTCCTACTTTCAGGGCACCTTGTGGAAGCGCCAGGGACCAAAGCATTTATTCTGGGAGGTTCAACCCGGGTATCGGGTTCAGCTGCTGGCTGCGCCCTGCATTTGAACATCACAAGAGGAAACCTGCAGCCTTCAATAAATGAAAACAACCCGAACCAGATGCAGTGGTGTGGTGTCCACTGCAGGCACAAGCAGGCTCGTGGGCTCTCTGAACCAAACCTCCCGCAGCTAAAATTAGCCTCGGTCCCTCCAGGAGACTGGAGAACAGGTCCAGCCTGCTGCTTGGCCCTGGGCTGCACACACGCGAACCTCCCAAGCAGGGCCAGCTCTCAAGGTCTCTGTGACAGCTTCAGGTGTGGGGACAGAGCCGGGCTCTGTGTGGTGGGCCTGTGCTGGGGAGCAGGTCTCACTACAGTGGGAATCCTTCCTCTCTTTTTCCCTCCTTCCGTCTCCTTTCTTTCTCCCTCTCCCTCCTTCCCTCCGCCTTTTCTCTCCCCCTTCCCTTTCCTCCCTCCTTCCCCCTCCTTTCCTCTGTCCTCCTCCTCCCTCCCCCAGTCTTCCCTTCCTCTCTTCTTCCTTCCCTCCCTCCTTCCCTTCTTCTCTTGCCTTCCTCCATCTCTTAGTCCCTTCCCTTTGGGGGAAGCTCTCCCGGTGCCTCCCCCGCCTGCGCCTCCTCCCCTCCCCCCCCCCCACGCCTCCCCTGCCTGCGCCCCTCCCCCGCCTAAGCCCTGTGTTTCCCTTGGGCACACAGAGAGCTGGTCTCTGGCTGAGAAGCTGAGCCTGAGCCATGTGTCTTCTCTGTCTCGCTCAGTGCGGTGGTCTACTGGTGCGGTGACACTTGTGCCACAACTGATGGCGTGGCTGTGTGCAGAGCCTGCTGTGGCCCAGAGCAGCGTCCCTGGGGGCCCTGCAGTCCAGGCCAAGAAGCAGATGGGAGGGCTGAGCTGGAGGACACCAGGGCTCTCAGCGCTCCTGCTTGTCCACCTTGTCATATGCATGACACCCAGAATGAAAACGAGTCCTGGGACCTGCGCTGTCCACCACCCCTGTGACCCTCACCACATCCTGTGGCCCACATGTCCTTGTCACCACCAGGCTGTGTGGCTGAGGACAGCGAGGCTGAGGAGGTAATGGAGGAGGCTGCCCTGGTGCCAGCCCACTCTGCCCCATGGGCCGCTGGATCCATTACGGCTCACAGGACCGGACGGCTGGAAGGGTCTGCTGGCTTCTGCCCTTCACCTGGCAACCTGACCTGCAGTGGCTCCTGCCTGTCCTGTGGGGAGCACATCTGTGCGACAGACACGCGGCGGCATAGAGCTTCTGTGTCACTTGAGAAGCTGGAGTAGATGGAGAGCCCAGCTGTGAGAGGAAAAGGTGCGGTTTACAGCAGAGGAGAGAGAGAGGAGAGGAGGGGGGGAGGGAGAGAAGACACAGAGACAGAGAGAGAGACAGCGCATGTTGGGGGGGTTGAGGCAGGCACTGAGATGGGGCTGCAGCCACACCTCCTGTTGTCATGGTGACCCAAGGATCCTTCCCCAGCTATTAAAGGGGTTTATTTTTTTATTTTTATTTTATTTATTTAGTGTGTGTGTGTGTGTGTGTGTGTGTGTGTGTGTGTGTGTGTGGCCAGCTCAGCCCACCAGGGGGCCGGGCTGGCTGGCATGTGGTGCTGGGGGATTGAACCGCGGTCGCTGTGCTTTTGCTTAGCTTAGCTTGTTCTAAGTAGGTGCTTTAGACCACTGAGCCATCTTACCAGCCCCTATTAAAGGGGTTTAATCAGAGAAGTGACCCCAGCAGATCACGTTGAACTTCCTGCCCCAAATCAGAGTCCCAGAAAGTTGCCTCTTCCTGTCCATGCCGCCCCCAGACACTGGGCTTTGCCCTCAGCCCTGTCCTGGGAGGGACAGATTTCTGGACTCCCAAGAAGCTCCTGACTTCCTCTGCCCTTCATCTCCAGGGAGCACACCCCATCCCACTGGCCCTCCCTGGCCCCCATTTTCGGCCTCCCAGTGCTTGTGCTTGGGAGACAGGGAAAGGCTCCTGGTGGGATGTGACCTCCCGGCGGCCCGCAGCCTGCACAGTGCCCCACACTGCTCTCGGAGGCGCTCTGTGGGCAGTGACAGACTGAGACCCAACCTCCTGTTGCGGAGCCCAGAGCCCCACAGCGCCCTGTTCCTGGCCGCTCCCAGCTGCTCCCGGCTGCCCCCACTCGGCCTGTGCCACTGTCACTGCTCCTTCCTGCTCTGGGGGGCCTGTGCTCCCTGCTAACAGCCTCCTCACTCTCAGCCCCATGAGCATGTCCCTTCCTGGGGGCACCTTCCTCAGGCTCCACCCTGAAGAGCCTCCTGCTACCATCGCTTCAGCAAGTTATTCTTTCAGGACAAAAATACTGTGCAGTGAGAGTGTTGCGTGTCTCCCAAAAATAAATGCTGGGGGAGTGTGAAGGCCAGGGAGGCCAGACCTCCTGAAGGGGCGCTGCTCGCCTGGCTGCTGGGCACAGGGCTGGGGTGGAACCCAGAGCCTTGGTCCTGAGTTAGGGCCTCGGCCCTTTCTATTGTTTGGAGACAGGGGGTCTCGTGCTACATTACCCAGCATAGCACTCCGGGGACCAAAGCCCGGTCCCTGCGCCGGCCTAAGCAGGTGCTTTAGTCTGCTGAGCTATCTGGCCAGCCCTTTACTGAGTCTTTTAAAAAGTTGGATTTTAGTTTTAAAAAACCCAAAGTCTCTCCCTGTTAGGTTTTTTGGTACCAGGGCCAGAATTACTCTCCAGGAAAACGTGTGAGTCCCTGGCCCTGCACCCGGGCCACTCTTTTCCTCCACGAAGCTGTCACCTCTAGTGTCACTGGACCAGGCAGGGTCCTGCGTCCAGTCAGTTTCCTAGGGAGGCACCATGTGTGCAGAAGCGGCCTTCCTCCAAGGGTTCCTCTTACGTATAGCCCTGCAGCTGGGCACCAGCAGCCACGGCCAGCTCTGTGAGCCGGAGGACAAGGCAATTCACAACAACGCATTGGTACTCTGATCATTTGTTACATGTGTATAGTCACCATATTTTTGATCACACCTTGTACATTACTGGCACCTGAAATGAGGGTTGCAAAAAGCTGGAGTAGAGATAATGGAGAAATGGAAAATAATTTTTAAAAGTGACAAATGTTGAGCATTTTTAAACCTTTGTTTTAATCTTTCAGTACAGCTGTAAGCTCCTATCATTGTTTATTATTGGCCAATGTCATGAAGATCCTGAGGATGTGACAAAGCTCTGCTGGGTGTGGGGAAAAGGGTGAACAGAAACTAAGCAGACTGGGACATCAGGGGACTGGGGGAGGGCACAGGGACAGGCGCTCCACCTGCTTCCTGGGCAGGGGGTGAGGACGGGGCGTCCCCATGGTATGGTTTCTACAGGCCTTGAGGAACGTGTTGCCCAGGTGCTCTGGGGGGTTCTTGCTTCTTCTCTGGGGTCCCTGACCTGTAGCCCAGTTCATGCAGGTCCAGGGGCCTGCTCTCCCTGCTGCCATGGCCACCTTGCACCTGGCCCCCACTCCCAGCTCATGCAGGGGGGACCAAGGGGAGCCTGCCGAGGGCATCTGCCTTGGCCGGTGGACAGCAGCCCCTGCCCATCAGCCCATCCTGGGGTTCCCTTTAGGGGCTGCTGCCCTGGAAATGTAGCAGGGGAGGTCCATGCCCGTCTCTGCTCTGGGAAGGTGAGCAGCACAGTCAAGGTGAGCAGGCAGGAAGTGACGAGGCATAGGAGCAGGCCAGGTGGAACTGGTTTCAGGTGGAGAGGAGCCGGCCCAGTCAGTGATTAACTGTGCTCAGCACCCCTGGAACCTGAACCATGGCTGTGTTTGGGAGATCTGAGGGGAGCCGGGTGCCATGGGGTTACCAGGCACGGACCTCCAGGTGGAGATGGTTTAGGGGCTCGGCTCCTGCTGCTAGGGCACAGGAGCCCTGATTTATCTCAAACTGGCAGGGCTGTCACCAGGTGCCCTAGCAGGGCCATCTGTCCTTGCTTTGGGCACCCACACAAGCATGGCCAGAACTTTAAACATTAACTTCTTTTACCAAATGGGGAGAAGCATGTTGCCCTGCCCCCAGCCCGGGACCTCAGGCCAGGAAGCAGCTGTCTTCTGGACCTGAGGTTGAACAGGACAGACTGGATGGGGAGAGAGACTATGGGGTCTCTGCAGAGGGCCTGGGGCAGCACCCTGAAGTGAAGCAAAGACCCCCAGGCCAGGGTGGCAGGGCAGGGGGCTCCTGGGACAGATGGGTTCCAGCCTCCAGGTGGCTGGGGTACCCCCACTGTGCAGAGAGAAAGCAGGACGCCTGCAAGGGTGGGTGCAGGCAAAACCGGAGGCTGGTGTCCCTGGAAACAGCAATAAAAACCCCTGTCAGACCCCAGGGACACGGGATAAGCAGGACCCTTGCTCCGCAGAAGCCCCTGAGCCAGATGTTCCCACAGCCCCAGCCCATGCTCTGGCCTAACTCCATCAGGCCCGTTTCCCGTACCCGAGAAAAGGACAGGGAAACCCCAAACTGACAGCCTTTCATCTCGGTTACCCTGGGCATTCAGTGCAGTTACCCCTAAAATGCAGACAGTATGTGAGGAACCCGAAAGATCCCAGGCACTGGGAGTGTGGCTGGGGGAGGGCGCCCCTGGGCTGAAGGAGGTTGGGGACTCCTGAGGACAACCCGGTCCTGGGCATGCAGTGACAGCCACTGAGGCTGCGCTAATCCCTGCCTCAGGAGGAGGCTTTGTCCCCTTTTGAACAGGTTCCCTGGGCCAGGGATTGTAAGGAGCTTTCCCAGGACCACACAGCCAGTCTCTTCTGAGACCAGCGTCCCCTGCAGGAATGCAACCCTGTTGGCTACAAACACAGCCGTGGGAGCAAGGCTCTTCGTGGGTGATAAAACCCTGGGAAGCACAAGGCGGTTCCTGAGGGGATGCGACTGAGGCCCTCATACATAGGACACTGACAGTGTGCATCCCAGTCAAAGACGAAGGCAGACAGGGTGACGCATAGGCAAGCCCACGCACGCCAGGGTGGTCGGGGACCCAGGAGTGGACACAGACTCCAGGCTCCAGAACTGTGGCGGGACAGTCAGTTTCTGATGATCCAGTCACCCAGTCTGTGGCCCCTGGCACAGGAACATGTGGCTGGCTCCAGGGCTGTGACAGGCTATTAAGTCCCACGCGATCTGCAGCCTCCACCCTCCTAACTCTGTCTGCTCCCAAGCCCTGGGCACTGTTTGTGCTGCACCTTTCTCCAGCTGTTCACTGCAGTGCCCGGGGCCCAGCCACCCTTCAAGCCGCACTGCTGCCTTGGGACCCCCAACGCTTTCCTGTGTGCCCCCCTGTCCACTTGTTGGTCCTTCTGGCCCGATGGAGTTTTCTGTCCCGTTAGCAGCTCTAACACATGGGCATTGCGCCCTCCCCCGGGAAGACTCCGAAGTCCTCTGCGGTCCTCGAAGTCATCGTGGAGGCCAGTAACAGCCGGTGCTTCAGGAGGAGACTCAGACCTGGGCCTTTCCTCCCTGTTGGTTCCTCACGCTTGCTTTCCCACAGGGGGCAAGTCGTTGTAACTTTCTACTTGAGGAGCATCGGTGCTGTGGACAGATTTTTCTGTGTTTCCACCTTCCCGTCTCCCTTCCTTCCCTCGCCATCCCTGTCATTCACCAAGGCTGGTCCCAGTCAGCACCCTGTGTAGCCCCCAGTGGAGCTGTCAGGCCAGGCGACAGTTTTACTTTGGCCTCTGGTGCCTCCTGGATGTGCCGGGCTCTGCCTACAGCAGGAGTGTGGCCCTCATGGACACCAGCCCTTAAAGGCCACACCGCTGACTCCTGGCTCCCTCGGTGCCTTAGCCGAGGTCGGGTGACCCGGGCTGCCATGGGTGCCTCTCCAGGGAGCCTCTCTCAGGCCTCTGCATTCTACAGGAGCTGGCTGCAGAGGCCTGCACTGGCTTGACCAACGCAGGAGGTGACAAGAATATGCTTGCCACGGGCCAGCGCAGCCCAGGGTGTCAGTGAGTGCCGCAGGCATTTATGGGCCCCCGCAAAAGCCTTCAACCTGGGGAAGGCCCGAAGAAAAGCAAGAAGGCTCAACACTCACAGGTGGTTTGCTTTTCATCCTTACTAGACAGCTCAGCCCCTGGGCCGATGCAATATCAAGGCTCTCAGGCTCAGGAGCTTGCGAGATGGAAATGCGGCTCTGCTTCAGGAGGTCTTTGGAGAGAGGTCGCAAGGGGAGACGGAAGTGCTTGCCTAGGCCCATGCAGGTCCACTGGCCAAGGGCCCAGTATGGTGGCCTCAGGCTACCAGGTATGCTGGGAAATGTAGTTTCCAGTGAGCACCAGGTAAATCTACACTCTGCCCAGGAGAAACAGAGGTGAAGGATGCAGTAAGCCTCGGACAACTCCCTCACTTGGCAATTATGCTGCGCGACCGGTCCCCACTCCCCGCTCTGCACTGTTAAACACTTTTTTTTTTTTTTAAATTTTTTTTATTTGTGTGTGTGTGTGTGTGTGTGTGTGTGGCCAGCTCAGCCCACCAGGGGGCGGGGCTGGCTGGCATGTGGTGCTGGGGGATTGAACCGTGGTCCCTGTGCTTTGCTTAGCTTGTTCTAGGTAGGTGCTTTAGACCACTGAGCCATCTCACCAGCCCAGCACTGTTAAACACTTAAAACCCACTGATGCAGATGACCATACACTTTGCCTTATATAGTGTCATCTGCGGGTATGGTGTGGTCAAAAAATAGGAGGAATGTTTAAATTAAAATAAACATCATAGCAAAAGGTTCAGTCTACCACCCCAGCCACTTCCTGCAGCAGCTGTGGCCCGAACCTCTCTGAGACTTTTTTTTTTTTTTTTTTTTTGGCGGAACCAGGGATTGAACTCAGGCCCTTGTGCTGAGACTCTGTAGCTGCACTGTCCCGGCTGCCTTGATGTCCTGAATTGACTCAGAACGTTTCCCTTTCCTGGTCACTCTCACTTTGGGGAGGAGCCAGAAGTTGCTCAGTGCCAGTTCCGGTGACTAAGGTGGCCCAGGACACAGCATCGTGATTTTATGAGCTGCCTTTCTGCTGGGCTGTGCTGGCAGCAGCCTTCACCATGTTTCTGACCGCTCCTCCTAAAGGCCCTCAGGAGAGAGTGCCAGAGCTGCTGCGGGGTGGTCGGAGGATGGGAGGAGGGGGCAGAGCAAGGGGAGCCTCTGAGAGGGGTTTGTGGTGACGCCGGCTTCACTGATAAACTCCTAAGTTTACATGCTCTTTGCAGCTCACCACTCCCTGTACCCACACATGGTGCCCAGAGGAGAGGGTGGTGGACAGGCGTGGGGATGGGAGATGGCAAGTGGGACTTAGGGCTGCAGGGTGGCCTTGCCCAAGCCAGGCGAGAGGGAAGGAAGAGGAGGCTGAGGTGAGAGTGCCTCCCTGCCTCTCTTGTCCTTACTCTGGTCTTTCTTTTCCTCGGAGTGTCAAAGCCCCCTCCCTCTCTGGACTCTAAGCATCAATTGCGCAAGGTCAGGAGGGGGCTGAACTTTCCTCCTCTTCCCAGAGGAGGCTGGCCCTCAGGCTTTGCAGCTCGCCTGCTCAGTGACTCAGCAGGGAGAGGGTTCTTTGACCCAAGAGGATACAAAGTTAAACTTGTGAGTAGGCCTTGGCTAGAATAGAAGACAGAGAAAAATTAACTTTTATTTATTTATTTAATTTGTTTATTTTTGCTTTTCCAACTTTATTTAGAAAAACAAATGGGGGGGCGGGGAGATTGCTCAGTGGAATAAGCGCTTCTCTGGCAAGTGCGTGCAAGGGCCTGAGTTCAATCCCCGGTTCTGCAAAAAAAAAAAACCCAAAACAAAAAACCCAAATCCAGACCCCAGTACTCCCCAGCCCACCCAGCCATAAAAAAATTAACTTTTAAATGTAAAATTTTCCCAAGATGGAGCCAGGCACCATGGTCCCTGCTTGTAGTCTCAGCTACTCAGGAGGCTGAGGCAGAAGCTGGTACCCAGGAGTTCTGGACCAGCCTGGATGACTCAGTGGAGCCCTGTCTCGAAAACTAAGGAGTGCTGCTCTGAAGACGGTTCATGGTAGCACCTCCTGGTTACTCCCTCTGGGGAGTGAGTGGCAATCACCACACGGTTCTGTAGCTGCCCCTGCCCGTGGTCGTCCCATAGGCCTCCGAGCCAGAGTGGGCATGGTGGTCGTGGGCAGGGGCCCTATGTGGGGCCTCCTCTGTGCAGGTGTCGATGACTGGGTCCTTTACCAGGTGCCCCCTGCAGGGGCGCGACACCTACAGGAAGGGCAAAGGCAGAGGGACCTGGCCGAGGAACCAGCCCTGGGGATGTCTCTCCTGCATGCCTGTCTCGTCGCGGAGGAGTGAGACCCGGGGTCCCGGAGGAGGGAGAGTGGCGAGGAGCTAGTTCCCAGGAGGCTCCGTGAGACAGTGGGACAGAGCGGCCACGGCGGCGCACACGTGTCACCCCATCCCTGGAAGGCTGAGGCACGAGGATAGATGTGAGGTGGAAGCCAGCCTGTGCTCCGCAGTGAGTCCAAGGCCAGCCTGAGCTGCTTAGTGAGATCCTGTCTCAAAAAGACAAAAATAAATAAATAAATAAATAAATACATAAAAAGCTGCTCCTTTGTCCTGTACCCAACACGCAGCCGCCCGCAGCAGGCACAGCACACAAGCCTGGTGCTCGTGCCAAGCCAAAGTCTACCCCACTTGGGGCCCATCGAGGCTTTCGGGAGGAGCGCGGCACCAGCTCAAGTTTGGCGGGCTGGGCTCATTCACCTGGAAGCTGCTGGCCACTGCAGGGTCCCCAGCGCTCCAAGCGCCCCAGGGTACTGCTGCGGGTGACCTGTCCCCTGCGGCCTGGGAGCCCCGGCCGCACACCTGTGCCCCCCTGCGGGCTTTGGAGCGCTGCCGCAAACAAGGCCGGCAGGAAGTGCCGGCCAAACAAACTTTTGTTTTCCCAGCTGCCCGCGCACTCGCCCCACACCGCAGCCAGAAGACGGGGGCAAAGAAAACAGCGGCTGGGCTGGGCGGCGGAAGCGTGACCTCAGCGCCCGGGTTCCTGGCTCTCCTGAACTCTCCGGAGGGGCAAACCTGGAGTCGCCAGAAGGCGGGCAGAGCGTCCGGTTTTCCTTCTTGTTTCTTTTGGATTTTGCAGGCAGGGTCTCCCGTGTGGTTTGGGCAGGCCTTGAATTCTGCCCAGCCTCGCCTGGCCTCCCACACGCAGTGACCCGCCCGCCTCCGCCCGGAGAGCTGGCCTTGCAGGTGTCCTCCTCCAGCTCGGCGCGGTTTTGCCTGTTGGAGGGCTGGTTGTGCTGTTCCTCGGCGGTGTGCGCACTTTAAGAGCTTCTGTGCAGCTCCGGGATTGTCACACCACTTGGGGTCACCTTGGGGTCCTATCTGGCCACACCTCGCGACCCCTCTGCCCTCCCTGCCTGCTCTGGCACCTTCCTTGTCTGGTGGTGCCGTGGAAACCTCGTGGCCCTGCAAACGCTGCGAGCTGGCTGAGCCCCAGCGCCAGCGTCCGACTCACTGCTCAGGATCGCCCCAAGACACTGTCAGCATTCCTGTAGCCGCGGAACCTCAGAGGCGCACTGCGTGTCCATCCGCAGATGAGTGGATAAAGAGAATGTGGTCCAGCGCTGGGGAGGCTGAGACAGGAGGATCACTACGAGTCCGAGCTGCATAGCAAGACCCTGTACCCGTAAATAAAAAAATATTTATTTTTGTTAATAAATAAAACATTATTTTATAAATAAAAGATATAAAATGTTTTGGCACACCACGGAGTATTACACTGCCATAAAGAAGGGCATAGTTGAGTTAATTTCAGGAAAATGGATGCCCCTGAGACCATAGCATTAAAGGAAATAGACACCCGAGCTTCAATGTCACATGGTTTCTCTTAGACAAACCCACGGTACAAATAAAGAAGAAAACAGGATAGGAGTAGGGACACAGCTTTTTCAAAGGGAAGGGGCTGAAAGGAAGAGGAGGGAGGCCCCTTGGTGGACCAGCTCCACAAGGCCGTGGCGTCAGCATGCACCACAAATGTGGACTGATAAACGTGTTTTAAAATCACATAAAACCTAGGAAAATTAATCAGTCATTAAATGTGCCACTGACTGACTATCCAGAAAAGGTTAGTTCTCCTCCTGCCTGCCCTGGGACTTGCATGCTCCACAAGGCGCTGTGTCACCATACTTCCCTGTCTCATCTACGTGTTCGCTGTCAGCATTCTGCCCTGGAGACGCTGCTGGGGCCTGGGGTCCGGGTGTAAAGGTTCTGTCCAGCGGCTGAAGTGGAAGTTTGTCGGCGAAGTCTGAGCAGGATGCCAGGAAGTCAGAGCAGGGCCACAAAACCAGAGCAGGGCTTCCTGAAGAGGGGGTCACTGGGATTCGGATCCTCCTGCCTCAGGCGCCTGAGTGCTTCAATTATAAAAATGCACGACCAACCCCACTGAGAAACATACGTTTAATAAATAAATATGCCATTTAAGAATGTGTCTGGACCCTTCAGGGAAGTCAGCTCTTGGCTATTGTTGGCGTTTGGGACCTTTCCAGAACTGTGGGAGGACACAGTCTACCTGGGTAAGCAAGTCACTACAGCGGCGCACTTTGCTGCCTCTCACCCAGCCTCCTGGCGTCTGTCTGCTGTGCCGTGGTGCCACCCTTCCTGGGGACTTTGTCCTCTGGGTGCACCTGACTTTGAAGCTCACAGCCCCGTTCCTGCCTTGCAGAGGGATCTGACTCCGGGGACCACTGGGCGGTGGAGTCGGTAGCATGGGGTCTGCCAGTGCGCAGGGCGTAGGGCAGGATTCGGGCGGGGTGAGCTGTCACAGCAAATGTTACGGGGGCCGTACCCCCCACGCCAACACAGACCTGCCACGCTTTGCCTGAGCCACCATCCAAACCTTGGAGAATGGCATGTACCTCCTCCATTTTTAAAGTAGACATAAAAAGTTTCCTTTAGGCTTAAGCCGCAAAGGGAATGCTGATGGCACATTACAAATACTGTGCTCTAAAAATAAAGGTTTTGGGCTGGGGAGATAGCTCAGTATAATAAGCACTTGCCTGACAAACTCAAGGTCCTGAGTTCAATCCCCGGTACTGGAAAAAAAAAAAAAAAAAAAAAGGCCTTACCAAGGTGCGGTGGCACACACTGTCATCCCAGCACTTGGGAGGCTGAGGCAGGAGGATCACTGGCAGTTCAAGGCTATCATGGGCTGTCTCAAAAAAGAGGAGGAGAGGGAAGAGGAAGAAGAGATGAAAGCCCTTGTCAGGTGTTGTAGCAACTGCGAGTGTTTAAGTATTTTCTGAGTTTAGTTATTATCAGCACATAATTAGTCAAAATAAAAGATGACTTACAAATTTTGCTGCACAATAATTAAATAAAAAGTATCTTTAAAACAAGAGCAGCTTGTGGGGATTCCGGCTGTCGCCAAGCCGAGTAATAGTCCCCTCAGTTGCTTCGTCTACTCACTGGGAAGTATTGATCGCTGGGCTATGATGACGTGCAGCGGTCGTTCTGTTTCCATTTGTTATTTTTGGGGACCTAGAGATTTAGTTTGAGTTTATATTTTTATGTTTTGTTTTTTTGACACAGGGTCTTGCTATGGCGTCAGAGCTGGCCTTGAACTCACTGTGGAGCCCGTGTGCCCTGACCTTGCAGTGGCGATCTTCCTGTCTCAGCCTCCGGAATGCCGGGATGACACATGTGCACCACAGCGCCCAGCTTGGATAAAGGAATTTAGAGACTGTGTTCACAGAAGTAGGTAGGCGGGTGGAAGGGAAGGTCCTGCAAGGCTGAACTCTTCGAGGGCTGTGAGATGAAGGTCATAGGGCATGTATCACAAAAAATAAAAAACTGCTCTAAATGATTTCTCTGCCGACAACTCGATTGGAGAATCCTGCAGTTCTGCTAAGGGAGAATTAGGAACCATAAGACTTGGGAAGTGCTCCGTTGTCGTGAGAGTCCAACTTACTTCTGCGCTTCCCATCACGCCTGTCCCTCACGGTGGTGCCTCCCCCATGGAGCAAGCGGCAGGCAGGGTTACACAGCCCTCCGGGAAGCCCCCGAATGGGCCTGGCCCGCAGCCCTGATCCGGGAGGCAATCAGATCTCTGCCAGAGACTGCCTCAGGCACCTGGAGGCAACCTTCATTGGCCCCGGATTAGAGGGTCAGCCCTGCACTTGCTCCAGGGAGAGGCCTGATGGCTGGGGTTCACATAGCCGAGATCCTTGCAAGCCCTGGCAGAGCAAGCGAGTATCACCGTGGCTTTTTATTTTTTAATTTTTTTTGTATTTTAGGGAGAGGTCTACAGGCTTTTCAGGGTCTCACTACTAGATCGGACTTGTAGTGATCCGCCTGTTGACAGCTTCCCAAGAGCTGGGATTTCAGGCGCTTGCCACCACACCCAGTCGCCACCACACCCAGTCTCAGTTGCTGTCCCAGCACGCCCCGTGGGCAGGGCCAGCAAGGCAGGCCCAGAGATGGAACCACTGGACCTGCGTCTGTATTTTGATTCAATTACCCATGCCAGCGGGGCACTGGAGACCCTCCTGACTCAGCCTCCCTGTAGCTGAAATCCCAGGTGTGGACACCATGCCCGCCCAGGTCTTGGCCTCTTCACCTCAGAGCTGCTCCTGCGGCTTGGGGCTTTTCCTTTCCTGAGCTCTGGCAGATGCAATGCTGTGGCTGCCTGTCTTCCGTTTTCATGACAGAGATCCCCGGTGGAAGTGGCCTGGAGCAGTGCTGTCTGCACGGAGCTGGGGTCCCAACGGGTCCACAAGTCCCTCACTGCCAAGCAGGTACTTGGAGCTCACATCTGGCCAGTCCAGGGGTGTGTGTGTGTGCACAGGTGTGAGAGTGTGCTTGAGCACAGGAACACTGGCCAGGTTGTTCAGTGACCAAGCGCAGGACAGTGCTGTCTGTGGCTGGAGAAACCTCTCACAGCTGATGTGGGGTTCAGTGTTTAGATCTGGTAGCCCGGGCAGCACTGTGGTGTGTGGGTGAATGCGGCAAGGACAGTGCGAGGCGTCTTCCTATGTGACCGGCACCGTTGCCATTGTTAGTTTCTCAGCAGCACATAGCCCAGCACCCCGGAGGCTGAGGCAGGAGGGTCGCTGCCAGTTGGAGGCCAGCCCAGGCTACACAGTGAGACCCTGTTTCAGAAAACAAGCAAACAAAAAACAAAAACAGGAAGGAAAGGAGAGGAAAGGAACCCACAGCGGTCAGCGCAGCCTGGCTGCCGGAGTGCAGGTCCTGGCGCCCGGGGAGCAGCGGCCGTGACCCTCTTGTCCTGGTTGGCACCGTGTGTCCAGCTAAGGAAACTCTTGGTTGGTTTGCTTGCTTTTTGCAAGGGGTCTCTAGCAGCCCGTGACCCGGGGTGGCATTTTCCTCCAGAGGTGGCCAGCGGTGCCCGTGGGTTTCAGTGTTCGGTGTCGATCCTGCCCCAGGCACTGAGGTGACTCTGGGCCTGGCTTGGCGGCTGGGGTTTGTCTTGGCTCCGTTGGTTAAAACTTCTAATTTTACTGTGCTCTGCCCGGTGACTGCGGCCTGGATAATAGCACTTTTAAAAAATGTGTTGCTGTTTGCTTTGGGCGTAGAACAGAGTCAGATTCGGTGAGCTCTGTGTGTGCTGAACTAGGGGAAAGTCTGCGGCCTGGGTCACCCTGCGGCCTCCGCCTCGCTGCGCGCAGAGCGGGAGGCCCCGGCCCTGTGTGCAGAGAGCTGGCCCGGCTCTTCCGCCATGAGCAGGGCAGTGCAGCCAGCAGATCGTGACCTCCCTCCCTTTCCTTCGTCAAATCTGCTAATGCAGGAGCCTTAGGCTTTGTGGACACAAAAGCAAGTAGCAGCCAGACACGGTGACCCCTGCTACGTAGGGAAACCCAGTTGCTAGCGTAATAATAATAAAATAACATTACATACACATACACCATTCTTCATAAGATCTCTGTCTGCACTGGGGGCTTTAGAGCATCAGGGACGAGCCGGGCTGCAGCGTCCTCAGGTGCTGTGATGCGGCTGTGCCCGGGCCACTCCCACCCGACCATGCCAGGGGTGGGGGGGTGGGGCTCAGTCACCAGGCACCACTGGACCCGGCATCACGTGGCCGGCAGGGCAGGTTCCCAAACATGTCTAGGGTAGCGACACCTGTGGAGTGGCCATGGTTGGGGGAGAGCGGGCACAGATGGGGATGTGGACACAGGTGGCCCTGCTCACCCAAGTGCTGGTGACACTGGCCTGGGCTGTGTGTCTGCCACCGTACTGGGCAGGTTCCTGAGCAGCTGTGGTGGGCACCCAGTGCTTCCTGTCTGGTCTTTGTCTGCTACAGCCTGACCTCTTGGTGTTGCCAGCTGTCCCTGGGGAACCTGGGCTTGGGAGGGTGTGGCTCCCTGGTGGCTGCCCATGGAGGGGACAGTGGAGGGAAAAGCCATGAGAGATGACAGCAGGAGGCTGGGGGACCGAGAGGCCAAGCAGTTGTCTAGAGCTGGGATGGCGGCCAGGTGGGCACTGGACAGTGAGGAGAAGCTGTGGGTACGGGCAGAGTCCCCAGGGATACAGGGGTGGCTGTGCAACCCCACAGGGGACAGTGGAGGTCACAAGCATTGACGTGAGGAGGCACAGCATGTTGGAGAGCAGGGTCCACTTGTCCCATCTGCCTTGAGGCTCCAGCTGAAGGATGTCCTGATCCAGGGGCCAGGTCGGGACCCCCAGGAAGAGGGCAGTTGTGTTGGGGTGACCACTTTGTGCACACTAAATCGGTTCTCTTGGGGCTACCATTTGGGGACAGGCCTTGCTGTGTAGCTCAGGCTGGCCTTGAGCTCACTGTGATCCCAAGGCTCAGTGGTCCTCCTGCCTTGGCCTCCCAGCTGCTGGGATGGATGGCAGGCCTGCTTTGATGTACTCTTCGTGAAACCAAAGGGACCTGGAATGTAATTCCGAGGACTGCAGTTGTAGCTGTCGCAGCCGAGCACAAAGACAGGGACTCTTGCCTGGAGCTGCCTCTGAGCCACTGCGGTTTCTGTGCTGGCTCGGCCTTTGCTCCACCCTGGCTCTGGTCAGCAGGTGACACTGTGCTCAGACACTGTCCCCTCTCCCAGCTCATGTCCAATGGCCCTTTAAAAAAGCCTCGCTGTCTGTCACTCATAGCACTGAAGACAGGCTCTGAGAGCAGCCGCAGCCTGTGTGTGTAGCAGTATTATTCAGAGGAGCCGAAGGGGAGTACAGCGAGCCCTTGCTGGTCCTTGTCTTGGTCCTGGAAGCTCATAATCCCGTGGATGGATAAATTATTGGAATCTCGTCAAATTAATTCCAATCTACTACTTCCCGTGCAACCCATGGTGAGAATAAAGACACTAAAGCATATTTATAGTTATGGGGACCCAAGGGCCCCTAAGTCCAGCCATGGTGCTGGCTATCCGGAGCAAAGGCCTCGACCCAGGGCCAAACCCGGGTTTTATTCAGTCATGAAGGGGGGGAGTGGCTTGGGATGGGTGACTGAGAGTGACAGGAAACGGGTGAGCTTTGTGAGCTGGGCTAGACAGGAGGCCTGCATGCACTTCTGCAGTACGCAGAGAGCAGCCTGCATTACACAACTGAGCTAGTGTCTGATGTTTAGGGTCCGGTGCTTCAGCTCTGATGTGTAGTCTTTCAAGCCCCGGGAAGGCATAGCCTCTATCTCGAGGCTCCATCTCGGCCAGCAGTGTAGAGCACTGGCTCTTCGTCCTGTCTCAACCCAGCTCATATTAAAGAGCAGCAGGTGGGGGTTACCAGGGAAGCACGCGTGCTGTCTCCAAAGACTACCGCCAGCACTCGGCTAGACTATTACGCCTTGCCTAAAGCCAACTGAGGGGTAAGGAAAGGTCCTGGCCAGCTCTGTACACGCCAGGACAGGGAAACAGGGTCAGGCACAGCCGAAATGGAGACAACTGCTCTTCCTTCAAGGAGCGTCCCCCAGGTGGTCCTCCACAAGGAGACATGACCCGAGGTCCGCAGCAGACAAGTGATAAACAAAACAGTCAGATGGTGGAATATTAGTCAATCTCAAAAAAGGAAAGAAACTGGGCCGCGTCTTGCATAAGGTTACAGGTACAGCTTTGGGACACAGAGCTAAGTGAGACAACCGGGCACAAGGTGCAGACCGTGTGTGGCTCCAGTGCATGTGGTGCTCGGAGCAGGAGGCGGCGTGGCAGCGCCGGGTGGAGGGGGAAGAGGATGTTGTTTTATGCTTGTGACGTTTCATTTTTTCAGGGCCAGTGTTCGCAGTGTAGGTGGTTGTGGCGCGGGCGCAGCGTTGATCTCCTGCCTGCCTCGGAACCACATCTTAACATGGCCTCAAACGGCCATTTAGGTGTGTGTGCACACAATTTCGGACACTTGTGTAAGTTCAGACGCTACAGCCCTGGAATCAAGATCGCCAGCATGGGGCCGGGAGATAGTTCGGTGCTGGAAGCGCCTGGTCGGCAAGCGCAAGGACCTGAGTTAGATCCCCTGCACCACATGCGGACCACCGAAACAGTGTAGCGACACCTGCCTGTAATGCCAGTGCTGGGGAGGCTGAGACAGGAGGATCAGTATGAGTCCAAGCTCCGTAGCAAGACCCTGTACCAAAATAAATAAATAAATAAATAAATAAATAAATAAATAAATGTTCAAAACCGCCGGAGTGCAAAGCCAAAAGCTCTGCCAGATGGTGAGGTGTGATTTCTTTTTACCACCTCTCTGCCCTAAGGTCCCATTTGCACCCTATCCTGGGTGCCAACTTCCAGGGGGGATGGCACCAGTCACAGCAAACTCCTATGCGAACATCGGAGTCCTGGTCCTTCGTGGCTCGGCATCTGGATTAAGCCATCTTCCACGTGGGGTGATGGGGCTTCTAGTGGATTTGCTGCTAGTAGTCGTGGTCTGGCCAAAGAAGCGGCCCCTGGGGGTGTGGCCTAGAAAGGCCCCGCCCCTCGCCCCCTGTCTGGGGGCCGCTATTTTCTCCCATGCCTTCTGCCTTGGAGCGGTGGACCACGGACTGCACCCTCCACAGACTGCGAGCCGTCCGCAGACCCTGAGCCCAGCGCCAGCCCCTTTCTCTCTATTTCATTTTATGATGCAGTCTCGCTGAATCTCCAGGCTGCGCTTGCACCTGGGGTCCTCCTGGCTTGGCCTGCTCGTAACTGGGCGCCAGCTCGACGGCAGTGCCCCGCTGCTGAAGTCTTCCCGGGTGCGAGGGCCTGCTCCAAGGCGCCGCAGGGCTTCCTGTTTGCAGAAAGCATGAAATAAAGAATAACTGAGCGGCATAGGCGGGGCAGTGGCTGGCCCTGCCCGGGACCTTTCTGGGGTTTCCCTTTCCCCGCTGCGTGCCTCTCAGGGTGGCCTCGCCAGTGTGGTTTCAGGACAAAGTGTCTGGGTAAGGTGGCCGCACGGGTGCACCGGGAGGGCACTGATGGACTGGCAGCTTCGGAGAAGCTGTATTTCCCCTTCTCACTCACAAGCCATACGGATTAGTGGGGCTCTTGTGAACGCTGTCATCCAGCACCCTGGGAGGCCGAGGCAGGAGGATCGCAAGCGCGTGCCCGCCTGGGCAACCTAGTGAGCTAGTAAGACTTGTATGTTCTCACGTAGACATGTAGACATATAGACAGACTAGGCGGTGGACGTAACTCAGGGCAAAGGCCCTAGGTTCAATTCCCAGAACTGCTGCCAATAAATAAGTGAATAGGGCTGGCCCCTGCCAGGCTCGCTCTGGGCACGCAGATGTCTGCTGCCCATCAGGCGTGTGTGCCCTCATTTCCGCTCTGAGCTCCGCACACAGGCGGGCGGCACAGAGACATTCCCTTAAGATGGACCCCTCAGGCCTCGCGCCTGCAAGGGACACAGCGGCAGGAAATGTAGCTCCTGTGCCAGGTATTGTCACTTTTTTTTTTTTTGGTGGCATTGGGGATTGAACCCCAGGCTGCCACTGAAATACATCCTCTGCCCTTTTTAATTTTTTATTTTGAAATGGGGTTTTCCTAAACTGCTCAAGCTGGCTTTGAACTTTCAATCCTCCTCCCTCTGCCCCCCAAGGCCTTAGGAGCCTTCATAGATTCCTTCCATTGTTTTTTGACACTATCTGAAAATTCCACTTATAGTCTTCTCACGAGAATTAAGTAAGGAGCCAGTGTGGTGGCGCGCACCCGCAAGCCCAGCACTTGAGAGGCTGAGACAGCAGGATCCCTGTGAGTGAGTTCAAGGCCAGCCTGGACCATAGTGAGACCCTGTCTCTGGGGGAAGATAAATTACATACGAAATGTTAGTACTTCCGTTTTCTTGCTGGTTTGTACCAGGAATACAAGCCTCGCTTGGGCTCACTGCCCCAGACTCGGAGATTCCCCACGAGCTGCCGCCAGCAGACCCCAGATCCCGCCGCACTGACTTAGTGGAGGCTGAGGACCCGCCCTCACAGTGATTTGAAATTAGTTTTTCCTTGCTATATTGTGTACCTTGTCCTACCTGGTCTTAAATCAGTTTGTAATCAGGAAGAAGTGAAACTGGAAAGCTTTGGCTGCGGCAATAGTGCGTTGGGGCGAGCAGTCTAGCTCGGCGACTTGCTTCAGAAGCATCAGTTCTCGGAGACTCTTCGACCAGCGAGTTACAGGATAACGACTGGGGTAAAAGATGCCAGTTTGAGGGGATTTTACTTTCATTAGAATAATAAGTCTGGGTAGTATTTTCTTTTTTGAAACAGGGTCTCACTATGTTGTCCAGGCTGGCCTTGAATTCACTACATCTAGCTCAGGCTGGTCTCTATCTCTTATTTATTTTACCAAGAATCAAACTAAAGGCCTTCTGCTTGCCAGGTAGGCACTGTGCCACTGAGCTCCTCCCTGGCTCTCAGGCTGGTCTCAGACTCCCAGATGACGCTCCTGCCTCAGCCTCCTGAGTGCTGGGATCACAGGCTTGCCCACTTCGGCCTGCTGACATCGCAGTCTTTCCCCTACTCATTTCCTCCAGTCTGGTTTGGAAGCAGCAGGACACTCATTCTCTCTGACGGAGGGCTTGGCAGCCTGCATTATTCATTTAGCTGTAGTCCTCTGGGAGCTGAGGCCCGTGGCTCAGCAGGGGCGGATCCATCCTTCACCGTGTGCCCTGGGGTCCCCCGGCTCGGAGCCTTGGAGCCTCAGAGAGAGAATCATAGACTCTCCCTGCTGCGCTCTGGTCATTAGGGCGCCACCAAGGCGCGAGGCGGGGTCCGCAGTCCCTGCAGCACCCGTGTAACAGGATCCTGTCACCCGGCTGGGGAGCCACACCCCTCCTGGCCCTTCAGGGCTCGGTGACCCAGCCCTCGCAGCTCTGGGGTGGGCGCAGGGCTGCGCCAGCCGCTGCGCAGCTGCCCCGCCCCTTCCCCCCAGCGGATGGAACTCGCAGAGCAGCTGCTCTGGCCGCGGGGACGTCACTGCCGTCTGCCGCCTCTGCGGGCTACACGCCGACACCACTAAAGCCACTCATGGCCCCGACAGAGACGGGGCACCGCGGGACTCCCAGAGCACGCTTCGCACGTCTGTTCCACAGCATGGAGGCTGCCCTCCTCCTCCGCCTCCGCGCTCAGCTACGCCTGCTCCTTCCGCCAAACTCCGTGCACACGTCACCTCCCACGCCCCTTCCAGTGCCTGGCCTTGTGCTCGCAAAGTGGCGAGCACCCACCCTTCACTGTGCTGCGCGACTGCTAACTGCCTGCCCCTGCCCTGGACGGAAGGGCCCTGGGAGAGCAGAGCGGGACAGGCCTCCTTTTCCTTGGCATCTCAGGCACCAGCACAGAGCCCGGTGCGAGGAGGTACTGACTAAATTTGTAGGAATAGAAGGCTGAATCAGGAGGGCCGCCAGAAGGAGAAGGGCAGCCGAACGACATCATCAGACCCTGGCTCAAGAACAAAGATAAATAAATGAAAACAAATTTATAGGAGCAAATGTTCCGGCCAGTGTGCCGGCTCCCAGGATCACTGAGAGAAAGCCCGCGTGCTTTTACTGAGCAGGCTGCATCCTGCGCATTTTACAGGGACTGCTCACTTCCCAACTGTGCAGATCCAACTCTGGCCCTAGATGCTGTGACCCGCCTTCTCTGGTCTGGTAGGTGACTAAGAATCGGCCAGGTGACCTTCCTGTGCCACACCTTTGTTCTAGAGCTCTACTGGCTGCCGATAGCACCAGCTCTGTCCCCGAGGAGCATGGCGCTCAGTGCATGGGCAGAAAGACAAGCAGTCACTCGGTCCATGCCTGGGAGGATTGTCACAGACATGTGTCTCACCTAAGGGGACAGCACAGAGTGGCCAGCGCATTGTGTGGTGGGAGGAAGACCTGAAGGTACTCAGGGGAACCTCCTAAGGAAGAGCTAACCCTGCCAGGCACAGCGGTGCTTGACTTTGAAGGCACTGGGGAGGCTGAGGCAGGAGGACCTCGAGTTCATGGACAGCCTGGGCTATCGAGCAAGACCTTATCCCTAAACAAATTAGATTTGAATGAAAAAATGTCCATGTATAGTGGAGGGAAGACAGGCACAGCAGCACTGGATGCCTGATGAGCACAAGTCACTCAGAAGTTCTCAGCAGGAGCCCTGCAGAGGCCAGCTGCGTGGGACAGCACAGGTGGCCCCGGGATCCAGGCCTCATGGCCCCCTGAGGACCCCAGCATGGCCAGCAAGACAGGCCCGGGACAGGTCACTTCAGCAGATGCAGATTGGGATTCAGCTGGGCAGCCTGGCCTTTGTCTCCTTAGCTGCGCGGTCCAACCTTAGGGCCCTGCTCCCCTTTCTCAGCACCTGCCGGAAGGGGTGACCCCAGGCAGCAGGAGGAGGGAACCCTGATGTGTGTCATCTCTGAGGACACTGAAGCTCTTTCTGAAAACTGTGCTGCAGATTTTCTTACCTCCAAATATGAGCGGGATGAACGTGATCAAAACAAAGACATCGGAACCCTGGGTCTCGTACGATGAATAGACACGAATAATACAGGAAGCCCTGAGTGGTCTACACTGGTCTGCACGGACAGACCCAGGGCAGTGGCTGCTTAGGAAATGTGGGGGCTGATCAGAAGGGGTATGAGGGACCTTCCGGAGTGGGGAGATGTTATGTATCTTGTTAGGGATGTATCATTACTTGGATTTTATTGGGGTGGGTTTTCTTTATTTTTGCAGTACCAAGGATCAAACTTAAGGCCTTGCATTTGCCAGGCAGGCCCTTAGGCCACCAAGCTTTTTCCCTGGCCATGGGCAGGGCTTTATAATCTGATTGGTTTTTAGGAGCATTATACTTGTCAAAATTCAGACTGTACACGTTTCTCTAAAGATAAATTTTTCTTTTTTTCCCCATAATTTTATTGAGAAACAAATAGCAATGAGACAGTTTCAAACCAAATTGGTAGGGCAGTTTCAATAATTAACACATTGCATACATTCTTCCTAGTGGTTAATTGCTGTACAAGATGCAGATATCCTATTTACAAACACCATTAGAACAAATCCCTCTATTCATTAAGAGAATGTAACTATATATCTATCCTAACCACTTTGAACACATAGATACAAAATGTGTTGGAGACACTTCCTGGACCTCGTCTCAGTCCAAGAAGCCAGTATTTGTAATCCCAAAGTTACGTTATTGGAATCCCATCAAGTTGATTCCAATCTACCACTTACAGTGCAACCCACGGTGAAAATAAAGACACTAAATTATATTTTCAGTCATCGGGGAGTCGAGGGGCTCTAAGTCCAGCCACGAAGATGGCTTTCTGGAACCAAGAGAGCAACCCAGGGCCTCACCCTGTTTTTATTTAGTGGGGGAGTGGCTTGAGGAGGACTGACTGAGAACTGTGGGAAGTAGGTGACCATTGTGAGCTGAGCCAGGTGGGTGGCCTTCATTTACCTAAGGCCGGTTGATAAACAGAAGTCCCAGCCAGCTCTGTACATAGGAAATAGGGTCAGGCTCAGTCCAGATGGAGACAGCGCTCTTCTTTCAAGGAGAGCTGCTCAGGGGGTCCTCCACAGTAATGGACATTCATCTGTATCCCCGTTTTTTTGTTAAGTTCCATCATTTAAATATTATAGGTGTGTAAACTCAGCAAAATATTCTAAAAGAGTCCAGTAGTCCATAATAGTATTGGGTCTTCCGCTTCACTGGCAGTGTCAGAAATTGTTGACCTGAGTCCCCTACAGCTCAGCATAACAGCATGGCTTTACTTCTTATACTTCCTTTTTATACTTTTCTGCTGGATGGTTAAGTCCAAGGTAAAGCAGGACCTATGCAACAAGAGTTGTAGCTTTTGGGTCTGATAAGGTCAGTGAAATCCCCTCAGGATTTATCCTGAGATCCTGTACCTCAGATTGTAGAACCTTTGTCAGTGTCAGCCATGTGGATGAGTCACGGCCATTGCTTGGCCAGTGTGCTCTGTGTGAAAGCCTGAGAGAATGTTTTCTTTCCATGTGACTTTCCTTAGGCACACTCTACATCATCGATCTCTAAAGATAAATTTTTCCTCAGTTAAAAAAAATATTTTTAGGTGTGGTGGTGCACACCTGTAATCCCAGGACTTGGGAGGCTGAGGCGGGAGGATTCTGTGGCGTTTGAGGCCAGCCTGGGTAAGTTCAAGAGCGTCAAGTTCAAGACCCTGTCTCCAAACCAAACCAAAACAAAGTAAAACACGCTTCCTAAACAAAACATTCCCAAATAAAATGTAAATAAAAAGAAGAAAGCCAACAACGCCTGTAATCCCAGCACTCAGAGAGGAGCACAGCCTTCCTGTGAGTCCCAAGCCAGGCATGTGCACGCGGAAGGCCTGGGTCCTGAATCTGCTTCCCCAGTTCGTAACTCTTCCAGAGACGCCGGCACATCAGGCAGGCGTCCCCAAAGAGTCCTGCTTGGCTCTGGTGCTGCGACCGCTACAACTCAAGGTCCAGATGGTCACCCGAGGCAAGTCTCAAGGCTGTCACTGGACTTAGGCTCGGCTTCCATTCAGGGGACACTGCAGTGACTGTGGACATCAAGCATACTTGCAGAATCAATGCTCTGCTCCCTTGGATTATGAAACTGTTAGAAGACGTAAATGACTGCCAGCGATGACTGCATTTATTGTTTAATTCCTGTAGCTTCTGAGTCAACCCGGGCCCACGTGATGGTTCGGCTAGACTCCTGTGTTCTACACGCCCATAAAACCCGACCCAGGGTGAGATCAGACTGGCGAATCGAACATCAGATCGGGCAATCGAGCTGCTGCGAGCTTACGGTCCGGCACTGAGGTCAGCGTGGCTGCTGCGGCTTCCAGGGCTTCCTTGAAAATCTGTTGTCAAATCTGCCTGCCAGGAGCTGCCCGTGGGAGCCGACCTAGCGCAAACTGTTTCCCCCAGTTCCAGACAGAAGGAGAATTACTTGGAGCTGCCCAGAGAATTAGAAAATCGAAGACACAGCGCAGCGATCCAGGGGGCAGAAATGTCTTTAGCTGTCTCCTCTTGGCAAGCGATGAAAGGCTGCTGTGGCGACAGCAGCCAGATGGGGTGGGCAGGGCTCGGCAGCAGGGGGAGGCGGTCGGCTTTCTGGCACCACAGGCCGATCTGCTGCTCCTCGGCGCAATCCTGTGTCACCAGGCGGGTTCTGAGGCCACAAGCTGCAAGATGCCTCGTGCAGGCTGCTTGCAGGACGTGGCGTAATTTATGTCCCTGTAGCCGGGGACCCAGATGTTAGGCTGCAATTGCTGATTGGAAGACGGCTCACAAATACAGGAAGCTCTCGGGATGAAAGAAAATGCCCGGGCATTCCGCAGCAAGCAGCAGAGGGCCATCGTTCTGTGTTCAAACACACGCCTGTACACACACATAGGGGACGTGGATGACAGCATGTCGGTTCCCCGGCACACAGCAACAAATCATGCCGCTGCTCAGAGCCGCCTGAAGGGCTAACGTGCACAGAGTCCAGGAGCCCTGTGCATCAGGAGAGAAAGACAGGCACGCGCACTGCCTTTCCTAGCACGTGGCAGGCTGAGGCAGGAGGACAGCAAGTTGGAGCCAGGCTTGAGCAATTTAGTGACTTGCTGAGACACTGTCTCAAAATTAAAAAAAAAAAAAAAGGGCTGGGGGATATAGCTTAGTCTAAAGCCTCAGGGCTTAAAAAGAAATTCAGGGGAATTTTTCATGATAGTAGTTGAGAACTAGGCATTCCAGTAAGTTTGCCATCAGGAATGATGGCCCAAATGTTAGAGAAAATGAAAATAAATAAATACAGTAAGAAAAAGCAATTTAGGAAAATGGGTGTCATGACACACCTTTACAGTACCCTACTGTGTGTGTGTCCTGCAGGCAGGCGCATACGAGCATGCGTCTTGTTTAACCTTGGTACTAAACAGACGAGATGGCTTTTGTCAGGAAAGGGACAGAAGAGGCTGGAGGTGGCCCCAGCCTCTCTGTTTGGAACTTTACTCATGACCTTGCGTGCTTACTGAACAGGCACTGCACTGCTGAGCTGCCTCCCTGGCCCCAGCCTGACTCTGGAGTCTGCATGTTGGACTCAGAGAGCCTGCTCAGCTGTTCTAGAGGACGTAAGGGTTAGAAAAGTGGCACTTGGGGCTGGTCCTCCTTTTGCCTCAGCCTTCCAGATGCTAGGATTATAGCCCCATGTCACCCAATTTGACTTTTCCTGGACTCTAATACATCCCGGCTCAGCCACTTGTCTAAGGCAGGAACTAGTTTAACCTCTCCAGCATCCACAGCAGTAAAATTAAGACGGCCATTCCTACACCCAGAGCTACTGTGAGGTTCTGGTGCTGTCACATACTCAAGCATTTTGTCAGAGTGCTTAGGGTATAAGCTTTTAACAAATTAGCTGCTTTTATTAGTGAATAACAAGTCTGAGCTTGAAATGAAAGTATCCTTAAAGAAGCTGGACTACTTTGAACTCATCAAGTATTGGTACAACTTAAGAATCTTCCAGAACATTCTGGAACAGTCCGGAAGCCAACGCATGGTCTCATACATTTTATGAGAAATATGTAGGTTAATGTTTGACCTTTCTGATTCTCAAAAACTATGTTAGCAAGTGTCTTAGGCTACAAGGAAGTCCTTTTTGTTAATGAATGTTAGGAGAGAAGGAGGGGGGGACCTCCCAGACACAGGTGACAGTGTGTGACCAGAGTGAAAGCTCACCCAGAATGGAACCCACTGGAACTGCAGGGTGAGCGTCGTGGTTGGGAGGAGGGAGGGCAGCGTGGGGCTCATGGAGGGCCTCAAAGGACAGCAGACACAGACAACAGAGATCCCCACTCTCCAAGCCCAGCACAGCATCCGCAGAAGGTATGGTTCCTACTGGCTCCAGGTACCACAGCGCCTCCCGTGGCATCTTGGGGAAGGACAGCAGGCTGCACCAGAATTCACCCTGTGAGCCATGGAGCCCTGTTGAAAGTTTGAAAATTGGTGTTTAAGTAGAGGAAAAATGACTGCCTGTGGTTATCATTCCTTAGACAGGTTCTGTGGTGACTGAATTAGTTTAGTTTAGTATTGTTTTGACACAAGGTCCTGCTATGTAGCCAAGGTTGACCGTGAACTCCCTGCTATCCTCCTGCCTCAGCCTTCTGAGGGCTGGGATTACATAAACCATAGGTATTAGCCACTATGCCCACTATGCCCGGTGTGATGACTGAAGTTTTCAGGCTCAAGAAAATAACTCTTTTTTGGTGATAAGATAGCACGGGATTTTCAGTCATTCACTGCAGAAGGTCAGAGGATAATTCTAGCATACTACAATTGTTAAGTAAAGATAATCATAGTTTCAAGGGAGTCGTGACTGCAGTAGGTCTCCAGGGCTGTGGGTGCAGCGTCCCCTCCAGGCCACTGGTTCTCTCCCTCTCTCTGCAGCTCCTGCTCCCCTCTGTCTGCCTGTGCCCCTGATGTCCTGGGGAAAAGGGAATTCTCTCTCCCACAAAACAGTTCACAATGAGCTGGGCGTGGTGGCACATGCCTGCACTCTCAGCACTCAGGAGGCTGAGGCAGGAGCATCACCCTGAGTTTAAGGCCAGCCTGGGCTATGCAATGTGACCCCATCTCAAAACACTGGGGGAAAAAAGTCACAAACATTTGACCAGAGCAGAAGTTGGGGAACAAAGAATCAAACTCACCTGCTGAGAGACGTGGCCTTCAAGACACCTCTCAGTGGGACAGGGCCCTGGTGCAGCCACCACTGGCCACAGGTATGGGGCAGCTGTGCACATTGGGATTTCCCAGCACGGCTCTTTTTTTTTTCTCCAGAACTGGAGATTGAATCCCAGCATGGCTCGAAGCTTCCTTAAACACAGCCAGTCTGGAGGTCAAGGACTGCATGCACTGCCAGCACCAGGGCCGATACCGCTGAGGGGGGAGCCCTGGCACTGGGGCTCACAGCGGGACCTGCCAGCACTGCCCCCTGCACCCTGGCCCGAGCCAGCGCAGATGGCAGGCAGTGTGATGGTCTCTGTGCCACCAGCCCGAGGCCAGGCAGGCACAGGAGACAGTGTGTGACGGCAGGAGGGGACAGTCGCTGTCCATGCTGGCTCCTGACGGAAGAGACACGAGGTGAATCCACGCATATCTCTTCTTTCAAAATGGATTTCAGTGATTGGGTTCAGTGCTGAGCTTATGGGGAATTTGATTCGGCTCTTGTCCGGGTTTCGTTTTAGGACCAGAAGCACGGAGAGAGCTGAGTTTGTGAGCCACTGTGTCTAAAAAGAGACGGAAGGGTTCTTAGCCTGGTGCTCTAGTTCAGCCGCTACAACGTGAAATCGGCGTGCTTACTCGTTGAGCAATGTGTGATTTAGCCCACATGCACAGCTGTAATTGCAGTGCTTGGGAGGCTGAGGCAGGAGGAACCCCAGAGTTGGAGGCCAGCCTGGGCCACAGGGTGAGGGGCTGTATCAGAAAGCCACAACCGTACCTGTGCATGGGTTGGACTCAGGAGCAGCGGTGGAGCTGCGGCTGCCCCCCGCAGGAGCGGGCCTCGGAGGAGCCCCTGGGCGCTGACACAGGCTGGCCCATCCAGGGAGCTGGGGACATATTTGCGCTCATTAGCAAATGAATATTGAAGGGAGACCCGATGAGTCACAGAGAGGGGAGGTTGGACAGGGCAGGGGTCCAGGCTGCTGTGAGTCACCGAGGGGAAGCGTAGCTCGCAGGGTGCACCTTGGACTCATAGTGATCCTCCTGTCTTAGCCTGCCCAGCACTTACAGGTGTCTGCCACCATGCCCAGTTTCAGTGGCCAGCATGACACATTTGGGGTTCTGGGGCTGGCACAGCATGTGGTACTGGGGATCAAACCCAGGTCCTCACACTTGCCAGGCAGGTGCTTAGACTGCCAAGCTATCTCCTCAGCCAGGAACGTGTATTTTTAATCTCACAATTTCTGTCCATCCGAAGTCTAGGCTGGCTCCTTAGGGCCTTGAAGGTTGACACCAGCTGGTGGAGGATGGATCAGGAAGGGTCTTCCTTGGCCTCCCAGGAGGCTGGAGAAATTCCTGACTGACCTGTCCTTTACTCCCTGAGATGAATCCCAGGGCTGTGGGTAGGGCTCTGTCCCTCGGGTGGGTTCTGCCCAGGACAAGACCCTGTCCTGATCCCTGGTCACCCTGTAAAGCCTCCCCCAGAGCTCTGTCACCCAGGCCCCCTCTGCTAACCTGAGGCCAGCAGCACCAGGCCCAAGATCACTGGGCCACCCAGAATGTTGCCAGATCTGGAGTGGCCTGGGGAACAGACCTGGGTCTTGGTCCATCGGGAAGTCTGGAGCCCACAGAAAGAGTCAGCTTTCATTATTTATACTGCTGAGGAGTGAACCCAGGGCCTTCGCACTGAGCCACATCCCAGCCCTGGCTGTAAAATTTTTTGAGACAATACTTACTATATTGCTAAATTGCCCAGCCTGGGCTCAAACTTGTGATCCTCTTGCCTCAGCCTCCCCAGTGCTGGGATTACATGAGAATGTACCATGACTGGATTCAAAAAAATTTTAATATGCAAATCAAGTAACAGTGATAAAATAATTTAAGAATTCTTGAGTCCATATTTCCACAGATTCCAAATAGAACAATTTGACATTCTTACTAATATGACAGTGTCCTTCTAGTCCTGCCGAATTTCAAACCTAGGTGACATACAATAAGTATTGTTTTATTGCTTTTGTTTTTCAATACTAAGGATTGAATCCAGGACCTTTGCATTGAGCAAGCCAAGCCTTTATGGCTTCTGCTTCTTTTTATTTTTTAATTTTTTTATGACTTCTGCTTCTTCTCTTTTTTTTTTTTTTTTTTTCTTTTCCTGAGACAAGGTCTTACTATATAGTTAAGCAGGCCAGGCTGGGCTTAAACTCGTGATCCTCCTGCTTTAGCCTCCCAGAGTGCAGGGATGGCAGGAGTGTGCACCATGCCCAGATCCACGAGTACAGTTTTTTTTTTTTCTTCAGTACCAGGGATTGAACTCAGGACCTTGCACTTGCTAGGCAAATGCTTATTCTACTTAGCTATCTCCCCGGCCCTCCACAAGTACTTTAAAAAATGATTTTTATATTGGCAGTTATTTCACTGATTATAAAAATCCAGCTATTGCGCTGACCTAGAGAAATTCCCTGGATTTACCACTGGGTATCAATTCTCCCAGGACGAACAAACGGTCTTGGCTGTCCTCCTGCATGGCTGTGCTGTCACAGCGGCCAGATGCGGGGCCCCTCGGAAGCCGGTCCCCAGTGAAATGTCCTAGGCACACTGAGCAGCCAGGTGCCCTGAGGTGACATTTCCAAGTCAGGCACAGCAAGTGACTCTTCGAATCCTGAAGGTGAGGCTATCCTGCAGAGACAAAGCCTCAGCACCTGCATGCATAATTTCATGTTCTCTCGCATGCCCCACTTTGCAGAGTGGAGCTGGGCGGGGCTCCGCCAACTGCGTTCCATTCCGCTTGCTACACACAATGTATGTGCTATTGTCCCTAGCCACCATTCAGATGACTAGGGTCATGGGACTCCCAGCATAGCCAGCTGATGACAGGGAATACTATTTTGTCCCCAAATCCAGCTCAAGCGTAGCTGCAGCAATTAGAGCAGAAGCTCTTACGGGAAGGGACTGGTGCCAGCACGGTCTCTGGTTGTCACAGGACATAAAGAGGGCTTTGGCCCTTGTGGGAGAGGTGGGACATCCCTGTTATCACGCACACCCAGGGCTGAAGCATTCGGAGATCTTGCTTATCTCGGATTCTGGGAAACTCCACACAGCCTGACCTCGCTTCTGCTGGACCCAGGAACTGTGTCCGTGCTGGGCACACCAAGTGGATGAGGTCGTTGTGCTGCGGCCCAGAGATGGGGCAGTCGTTTCTCAGCCCAGTCACACTTTCTTCCAAAGACCTGGAGGAATCATCCGGCAGGTGGAAGCCTGGAGTCTGTGGAGCACAGCCTGGCCATCTCTGCACAACAGGACACAAAACCGAGGCACATTCCTGCATGGTGGAGGTCGAGGGTTCTTTCTTTCTTTCTTTCTTTCTTTCTTTCTTTCTTTCTTTCTTTCTTTCTTTCTTTCTTTTTTTTTTTCTTGTTTTCAGTGCTGGGCAGCAAATCTGGATCCCAAGTGAGCTGGGCAAGCACTCCACCCCACTGTGCAGGGTCAGCCCTGGGGCCAAGGACCCTTATGTTGGGATTTAGGGCCTGCAGGGGAGACCCCAAAGCACCCGGGGAACCATGCACCAATGATCACCCTCCCTTAGTCAGACACTGACCTTGCTGACAGTCTGCTGGGGACTACGTGCAAAGCAGGACTTCAATGCACAAACTGGAAAACCAGTCCATTGTTTCTTTCTCTACTCAATTAAGATCAATATCTAGGCATCTCCCCCAAAGAGTTAAAGAACATAAATTTACAATGATCTATCCACACCCATGTTTATAACAGCACAACTTGCAAAAAATCCTGGAAATGGTCCCTATGTTTTTCTTGTTTTTTTTTTTTTTCCCCAGAACCAGGGATTGAACTCAGGCCCTTGCGCTTGCCAGGGAAGCGCTTATTCCAGTGAGCTATCTCCCTGGCCCTATGTTCATCAATAGATGAAGGGATTAAAAAAATGTTGTACTGACACACTATAGAGTGCTATCCTGCCAGAAAGGATACACTGAGTCCTTTGTAGGAAAATGCAGGCATCTCAGACCATAATGTTAAGTGAAATAAATCAGACACATAAGCTTAGCTATCACATGGTATCTCTTATATGAGATACTCGATTTATAAGTAATGAATAAAATAAAAGAGCTAAGTAGGAAGACAGATCTTTCTCCAAGGGGAAGGGATGGAAGAGAGGAGGGAGAAGGGAAGAGGGAGAGGGTGAGAAAAGGAATTAAAATGTGTTATGTACATGGACTAGCTCCACACACAAATGTAAACATCATGAACTGCAAACATGCATTCATAAAAGAGTTAAAAATAAAAAGATGAACAGAGCTGGAAAGTATTTTGTCCAGAATGTTAAAACAGCGGTGCAAAATTCCCTCGTACCTTTGCAAAGTAGACCTCTCAGTGACTAGCCTCGCAGTGACCTTAACAACATAAGCACTGTTTGGATGCAGTGTGGGGGAGAGGCAGTCACCACATATGGTGGCTTCACGGGGTTTATGAAATGTTTTTGCATTGATTGTGTGAACCTATAAAACAAAGACAGGAACTTTTGAGAATTCTGTGAAGGTCTGTATGTTAAAGTTCGTTCTTAAGCCACTGTGACTCCTGCCTGCAGTGACAAAGGTCTGCCATCCACCTGCCTCCTCCAAAGTGCGCTAGTTCACAGGCGACATTTAGCAAATGACCACACTGTCCTATCGCGGCAGTCCATGATTCAGCAGCTCACATCAATAATTCATAGTGAAGTCATCCCACGCGTTCTGGGCGTTCAGGGCACACACTGGCTCTGTGGGTGACAGATGCCAGCTCTTAGCAGGTGCCGCCCGGCGCCTTCTTCAAGACTGATTTCTGGGGACGAGGATCAGGCGTCAGCTGGGACTCAAACGGGCTCAGCGTGTTCCAGAGTCAGAGGCAGGCAGGAAGCCTTTCTGCTCTCAGGAGCGGACTCCACCTTGGCTCACGGCCATGGCTAACACAAATGTGTTGGTTTTTCTTTTTTGTGATTCCAATCCTTGCAACCTTCCAAAAATAAACCAAAGCAGCCATCAGGGCACCAGGGTAATACTACTACTAATGAACAGCTTTGTCTGGACTTACGTAAACAACATTTCTGGGGTAAACTTTGCCCGGGAGGTCTGGACACACTTTTCTTCTTTTTCTTTAAATATAACCTGTTTACTAATAATTACCAGACTTGGGTGCATTTACCCTGAAATACATTTGAACAGCAACCCCTTAAAACAAGATAGTAATCCATCACTAAAATCTGTGCACCCAATTAGAACACTAGCAGGATGCTCCGGTCCCAGCAAAAGTCACCTCCTGGCTCTGCAACCCCGCGACCCCTGCCACCCCGCGCCCCCCAGCCCCCATCAGAGCGCTCCGCCCCTCCCTGCTCAAACCCATTCCTTGCCCCGCCTCGCCCCCCTCCCAGCCTTCCCAGTAGCTCTTCCCTCTTCCGCTTCTCTACTCCTGGCTGCAGCAGTTAGGGTTAAATTGTTACATCATCTAATTTGCATAGTCCAATGACAGTACGACATGCAAATGAAGCGGACAGTGGTTGGTTAAATGCTGACCCGATAACTCCGGGAACCAGTGCCTTTGTCCTCAGTGGCTGGAACGCAGCTGCTGGCCGGGTGCTATCTCCGAGTGGCTGCGGGACCGAGCGTGCCGCACGCCGGGCAAGAGCCGCCCGCACCCGCGCTCTCGGTGGGGACCTGCAGCTGCAATATGACTCTGGAGGAATTCTCGGCTGGAGAGCAGAAGACCGAAAGGTGAGTGGCCTCCGCCGGCCACTGCGCGACCCCTGCCGCGGGCCGCGCGCAGGAAAGTTTCCCGTGTGTCCTGCCGGGGCCGGGGCGGCGGCGGCGGGGCCGGGAGGGCTTGGGGCTCCCGGACGAGGTGGGACCGGGTCTCCGACGCCCGCCGCTCGCACGCAGGATGGACACGGTGGGCGATGCCCTGCAGAAGGTGCTCAGCAAAGCCCTGAGTCAGCGCAGCCTCACTGTCGGGGTGTATGAGGCGGCCAAGCTGCTCAACGTGTAAGTGTTCTTCGCTGTTCCCTCGTGTCCCCCGTGTGACCTCCCGCGGTCCCCGCCCGCTGAACCGGCCCGAGGGGTGGTTCAACGCTGGGCTCGGCGCTCACGCCTCCCTCGGTGCCCACCCGCCTGCAGCGACCCGGATAACGTGGTGCTGTGTCTGCTGGCGGCTGACGAGGACGACGACAGGGACGTGGCGCTGCAGATCCACTTCACCCTGATCCAGGCGTTCTGCTGTGAAAACGATATCGATATCCTGCGCGTCAGCAACCCGGGCCGCCTGGCGGAGCTGCTGCTGCTGGGCGCCGACCCGGGCAGCGAAGGCGCTGCGCAGACCCCGGACCTGCACTGCGTGCTGGTGACGGTGAGGCCCGGGCTGAGGACTGCGCGGGGAGCCGGGAGGCGGGGGAGGGACTGGAATGGGACAGCGGGCAGCCGCCTCTGCCCCTTCCGCGAGCAGGCGGACTTTCAGCCCAGAAGGGCCAGTTTCATCATCGGGACTTTCTGGGGACAGAACATGTCTAGGCACGCTGGCCGGTGCCCAGCGGAAGGGTGTGAGTCAGCGGGGCCCAGTGACTCCCCACCTAGCTGCACAGGCTCGCGTGACTAATTCCTTCAGCAGGGCAGATTAGATAAAGCCACAGAAATTCCTGGCTCACCCCTGAGTAAGAAGCTGGCCTGGTTCCCTGCCAGGCTGCGCTAAAAATAGGAAGGGTGAAGGAGGCGGACCTATGCATACCCCAGAGGTGCATTTGGAGGTAACACGGAGAGTTTTTCCTTTGCAGTCTTGCATTTTTTAACGGACTGTTAATCTCCCTGTGGAAGTCCCTGGTGGGTGGGGTGGTGGGTTTTCCGAGTTAGATGTGCTGGCTTGGTCTTCCGGATGTGACTCCTTTCTGCCCCGTTTAGGGGAGTGGCAGCCAACTATTTTGCAGCCCCAGGAAAGTGCCACTCTGGTCTTTTGGGACAATAACAGGTGGCAGTCCCAGTGAGCGGCTTCGTGTCCCCAGGCTCTTTGTGCACGCATTGTGGGCCTGTTTTGCACAATTGTTATGCTCATGGATGTACAGAGTATCACTTGGCACGCAAAACCCTGCATGGACTCAGATATGAATAGAGGCCCCTGCGCCTCTGTGGGGGTCAGCCCTCCGAACTTTGCAGGGGATAGGGGTGTAAGTGATTTAGCAAACACTCAGCTGCCCGGGATGTGCTCCGGTTTCTGCATCAGTGTGCGGCTCTGCAGTCCTGTAGCCCGTGTAGAATGCCCCGTGGCTTCCCGCCAGAAGCAGTCCTGAGGAGGAAGGGCTAGTTGTTTTTCCGGGGAATTAACCATTGTGTGTTGTTCCCAGAACCCCCACACATCACCGTGGAAGGATCCTGCCCTAAGTCAGCTCGTTTGTTTTTGCCGGGAGAGCCGCTACATGGACCAGTGGGTCCCCGTGATTAACCTGCCCGAGCGGTGACGCAGCCTGGGGAGGACCGAGCGGAGCGGAGCCGCGTGGCACGGAAGTTTGGAAATACCTTTGTACTTACTCTGAAGTTGCCCCCACACGGACCCTGGATTAGGGAAACTGAGGCCAAGGGGTGGAGAGAGCTTGGCTGCGCGTTCTGGGGCGCGAGTGACCAAGACTTTGGAGATGCGCAGAGGAGAGTGGAGGAGGAAGCTGAGGAAACTGCAATCTGAGTCGGAAGGAGTGAAACTTGCAAAGATCCCAGCCAGGAGGCAAACTGTACGAGTTTAGGGTGGTTGTGTCTGTTGAAACAGTGAGCTTTTGGCCCTGGATTATTGAGTATTTAGGGCTTCTATGCTTTCAAGAGAACGTGAAGGGATTCATCTCACCTCCAAACCATATTTTATTGTATTTTGACGATAATAGATTCTCAAAAGCTTTATTATAAATTGTACTAAGTTATTTTATGATGTGGAAGGCTATTTATGCTATACAAGTTTTTGAATTACGATGCCTAAATAAAACGGTAAGGCTGCACCGCTCCTTGCTGCCTGATTTTGTCCGTTCCAGCTCGGACTGTGTTTCTGTTACTTTTTATTAGTACATATTTGAAGCGCAGACATTTTTATGGTGCCCTCCTTTATGTGAGGTTAGGAAACTCATCAGAATGTCACTTGAGATGTGGGCGTGGGTGCGCACATACCCAGAGCTTGGGAGGCTGAGGCAGGAGGATCACTGTGAGTTCAAGGGCAGCCTGGGCTCTCACTTTTTAGTGAGATCCTATCTCAAAAGTCACTCAAGAGAGGCTGGGGCTGGGGGCAAGGGATGGTTAGGGTTCGACTTGCACAAGGTAGGTAACCATTCCATAGTGTCAGCGGTGCTACAAGAGTTGGTGCGACACGTGGAAGTCCAGAGGCATTTCCAAAGTGCCCTTGCAAGATAGGTGAGACGTTTACTGAAAAATTAATTAGCTAGTTAATTTATCTGAGATAAGATCTCTTGATGTAGCCGGGCTGGCCTCCATTTTGGGCAGTGATCCTCCTGCCTCAGCCTCCAAAGTACTGGACTGGCAGGGGTGCCACTATGCCCGCTCCATGTTATTCAGAAATGAGTGCATTTCCCTGGCTGGGGGAAGAAAGATGCTGTCAGCAGCTGAGGGTGGGTGTGGGGTGAGCTCGGCAGCACCCTGGCTCGGGGGCTCCTACGGGCAGTGTACTGTCAGCAGAGGCCTTGGTGACGCGTGTACCACCATCACGCTGCAGAGTGACAGCGGGTCAGGGCCCTGGGTCCCAGGGAAGGACTTGGGCTTCCCAGGGCACGAGCCCTGGGGTGGGGAGTCTCCCTGGGGCCTCGGGTCTGCTGTTATCAAGGCAGTGGGGAGAGGTCAGAAAGAGGCAAAAGAAATGAAAGCCTTCAGGAGAACCACTGCCCGTGCTGGCCATTCGGGCAGTGGGAGCTGCCGGACGCAGAACGGGGCACCCCGCCTGCCTGCCCTCTCTGCGCCTCAGGGCCGCGGAAAGTCAGGGAAGAGAAACCAGTTCCGCGCCCCTCTGCTGCACCGCGTTCACGCATGCGCTCTGTGCCTCTGACCCATTCTGAGGTGGGCCTGGCTTTGTGCCGGTCTGCGGCGGTGGGTTTGTGCGGTCCAGGACAAAGGTGCTGGCTTTTCTGTTATAAGAAGACTAAGAGCAGTGAGTGTTACGCGGGATTTCATTCTGTTTTGTGTTGTAAGAAGGGCTCTCACTATGTAGCCCAGGCTGGTCTTGAACTCATGAGAAGCCTCCTGCCTCAGCCTCCTGACAGCTGGAATTCCAAGCTTGTACTACCATGTCTGGCTAAACAGTGGGATTTTAACCAGGTGGTTGTTGTGTAGTTGGGGCAGAGAAAGCACTTTGGCAGAAAGGGCGGCAGGGGAAGCGCTGGTCTAGACTAGCGCCTCTGCAGTGCCCCTCACCGGTGAGACGGAGACAACACTTTCAACCCAGGGACGTCCTGCGAGGCAGGAATGATACTGGTCTGTCAGGCGGCAGGGGCTGAATGAACATGAAGCAAAGGAATGAACAGAAATGATGAACTCAGAGCCGTGGGTATTCGGGGTGGAGCGAGCGCTTAGCACACACTTAGCATCAGGAGGCCCTGGGACAGATCCCTAGCAGTAGCAGTAGGGGGTGGGATGATCCACGCCTGTCATACTAGCAAGCAGGAGGCTGAGGCAGGAGGATCACGAAGCATTGAGGCCAGCCTGAGCTTCACAGCAAGGCCCTGTCTCACAACAAATTCTCAGTATCTTTTATGAAAGCGCAGCAGATTTCAACAAGAAGGCCTGGTAGGTGGCTCAGTAGAATAAGCACTTGCCTGGCAAGCGCAAGGGTCTGAGGTCAATCCCCGGTTCCACCAAAAAAAAAAAAAAAAAAAGGAAAATATCAAAGACCCCAGACTCACAGTATGTGCAGAGGGGAAGCAGCCATGTTCCGTCTCCACAGTGTCCTGTTTGTGCGATCCTAGGAGGGCTTCTGATTTGGATTCTGCTTTGTTCCTCTTTCCTGATTGAATGGAAGGTGAAGTGAGGGAGGTGTTGAAACCCGTGCAGGAGAAGGTCGGCTTCTCAGCGACTGGGGTGCCACCTGCCTCTACTCAAGGCTAATGTTCTCCAGCTGTTGCTTTAAAAACCACTATCATCAAGCCCACCACGTGGTGGTCCTGGCTGTCATCCTAAACCTGGGAGGCTGGGGCAGGAGGGTTTTGAGTTTAAGGACAGCCTGGGTCACTTAGTGAGACCCTCTCAGAACAGGAAGGAAAAGGGCTGGGTAAAGCACGGGCTCCCTTGAGTGCATTGGGCTCTGGATTCAATCCTCAGGGCCGAAACCACCCCTGGAAAATAGTACATTGCCTCAGTGACGCGACAATTCCAGGGCAGGCCCTTCCCTCCCTGTGACAGTCGGGGATCAGGACTTCCATAGAGGGCCACATGCATGAAAGCCACCAAGGAGCAGCGTTCGCTGGCTGTGTGGCTGGGCTAACCAAGCCGGCTTTGCTCAGGTCCAGGACTTGGGCCTCAGACTCCAAGCAAGGATCTCCCCTCCTGAGACACACCTGTCCTGAGACACAAGGACAAAAGGCGACCTAGGGCAGCTCCGGGGGATTTCAGAGAACAAAAGCTCTGGGCAGACAGAGCCAGAAGGAGAAAAGGAGGTGGTTCTTTGACTTGAAACTGCCATTGTTCTTGCAAATGGCGCAAATCCCTGACTGGCTGGCGGCTGGCTGGTTGGCTCACCGAGAACCACCCTGCGGGCAGCAGCAGACAGCGCAGAGATGGAGCTGAGGGAGCATTGCTTGCAAGTTGTCATCTGCCGGAAAGCTGCACAACCCATTGGTGCCTCTCAGGCCGGTCACCCTTTACAGTGTGTGTGTGTGTGTGTGTGTGTGTGTGCCCCAGGTGTGTGCCCAGCACGGGTGGAGAAGCAGTAGACCGCAGAGCTCCAGGCTGTGTGAGCACGCGCGCTGCCTCGCTGGTGCTGAGGACGGAGCCCAGGGCCCCGGCCCTGAGCTGGAACCCAGCTCTGCATGGTAGTTTTTACTTGGAGGCAGGGTCTTGCTGTGTTTCCAAGTTCCCAGGCTGGGCTCAAACTTGCAATCTTTCTGCCTCAGCCTCCCAGAGTGTTGGGGTCACAGGTGTGTGCCACCACACCTGGCTCACTGTCTTCGCTGGAGGTGAAGGCAGTAACAGAGAAGCCCATCTGCCAGAGGCCCACGGCCCAGACACGTGTTTCTAAGAGACTGCAGGGCAGGGCTGGTGAGCAGGTGTGGACTTGGGGTCCACCCCCAGCTCCACTGGGGAAGAAGAGACTTTAAAACCTGGTGAAGCCAGGGATGGCGGTGCAGGCCTATAATCCCAGTCCTCTGGGGGGCTGAGGCAGGCGGGTCTACAGTTCAAGCTCAGGCTGGGCAGTTTAGCAACTTGGGGAGACCCTGTCCCGATGCCATACAGGCAGCCGCTGGGGAGGCAGCGTTTCTTTTGCTCCTAGGACACAAACACAAACACATACATGAGAAATAACTGACTGCTGAAACTGGGAGGAGAGGCTGCCAGGTGGCCACGGGAGCTGGGGAGAAGGACCCCGCGGTGCCAGGGCCCTCACCCGGCTGGGAGCTGGGAGTCAAAGGCATTTGGTTCATACGGATTCAATAGCTTTAAAACCCAGTCGTCAGCTGGCTGTGGTGGCGTTCACCTGTCATCTCCGCACTGAAGAGGCTGAGGCGGGAGGAGCGCATTGGGTTCGAGGACAGCCGTAGCGAGACCCTAAAACAAAGCAAAATCAGTCATCAATGCGAACACACAGGCGGATTTCGTGGCTGATTCCTGACTTCTGTCATCTTGAACAGACCCGGCTACTCTTCAAGATGCTATACCTGTGGAGTAACCTTACTATAACAAAGTTTCCAAGTAAGATCCGCTCCTATGTTCATTTGCTTGTTTCTTTTGAGAGAGGGTGCTGCTATTAGGCTAGGCTGACCTTGAACTCAGCATGTAGACCAGGCTGGCCTCAAACTCCCAGGGATGTTCCTGCCTCAGCCTCCCCATGTGCACCACCCCACCTAGCCTCCAGCTCTTTCTTCCTTAAAATTCATTCCTTTTCCTCCTAAGCAACTGAGACTCAGAGCTGTCAGGGGAGCTCCCAGTTTGCATAGCAAGAAGCTGGAGACTCTCTGACAGCCACAGGGGTCCCAGGCAGGCGGCTGAGATAATTGCATCTCATCTATCACTTAGCGGAGCCTCGGTGCCTCAGGAGGAGAAACGGAAGGGACAGTCCTGTCCCCAGTACAGACCCCACTGGAGAAGGGAGTGCTGAGCTTTGTGTGAGCCTTTCTGTCTCAGGCATTCGTGCTGGAGAGGCCCACGTGGAGCAGCACCAGCCCCACATCCCCATGGGTCACTGGCACCCCTTGGGGTCCGCAGCCAGAGTGGCCACCTGGAGAAAACCCGGGCTCTTAGCTCCTGTGTGCAGCAGTTAAGGCTGGGTGGAGGTGGGGACGGGACAGGGAGCCTGGCTTGGGACCTGGTGGGTGCAGAAACCTGCGGAGCTTCCCACGCCTGGGCTTGCGGGGCACCAGAGAGGCAGAGGCAGGATTGCCTTGAGGCTGATTTGTACTACAAAATGAGTTTGAGGTCAGCTTCAGCTACACAGGGGGACCGTCTCTAAAACAAAACAAAGCAGACAACAAAAATGAGGATAAAGCAGCTTCCCAGGAGGGCTGTGTCTTTAGGTTAAAGAAGCAGCATGTAGCAGCTCTAGGCCTGGTCCTCCACCCCTCTGCTGGCCTCATCTTCCGATGCTGAGGCGCTGGGCCCCCTCTGCCTGCTGGGACAGTTTGAACCTGGCCTCCTGCTCCCAGTAGCTCCACCCCTCAGCTCCTCTTCTACAGGCTCCAGGATCAGTCTTTGTGTGTGTGTGTGTGTGTGTGTGTTTATTTGGTACAGGATCTCCTTAATGCAACTCAGACTCAGTGATCCTCCTGTCTCAGTTTCCCAAGCGCTGGGATTACAGGCATGTGCCACCATGCCAGTTTCGGTGGCTGGTTCAGCATGCAGTACCGGGGATTGAAGCCAGGTCCTTCTGCTTAGACAGCCGAGCTCTTAGACGGCCGAGCTATGTCCCCAGGCCAAGGATCATTCTTTATCTCCTCCATAGGGCCGTGCTGTGTAAGCTCCAGAGCCAGCACTCGCCCAACCAAGCTGAGCCCCGTGCTCCCTGAGCAGGCCACCACACTATGGTTTCTGTGGAATAAGGCGCAGGTGCAACTCTTAAGTCACAGTGGCAGAATTGGGCCCATGCTGTGTGTGTGCATGTGTGCATGTGTGTGCCCGCTCGGTGGTTGTCAGGAAGACTTGTAGGCCAGGAGGGACATGTCCTGGAGGATTAGGAGTTAGGGAGAGAGGTAGAGACAGCAACGGAAGGCTGTGCGGGCCTTGTGCAGTGTGGACTTTGCTCCTGCCAGCAGTGAGCAGCGCTGAGGACTTCGCCTGGACAGAAGGCCCAGCTCTGTGGGCCACGGTTCACTCAGGTGGACTTGGTTACCTGGCCACAGTGTGCTGGGCAGGGACTGGGGGCTGGGACGGTAGGAGGGCAGCCTCTGCTTGTCCTTCCCTCCAGGAAGCCCAGGGTGGCCTCAAATGAGCTGGGTGTTCCGGGCTCAGCCTCCTCAGGACTGGGGTCACAGGAGCATGCCAGCCCCTACCCCCGGCCTCCCATTCCTTCTGCTGCCTTCTCGCTGCACCTCTGCCCTGGCTCCAGGACAGCTCTCCTGGTCGTGGCTGCTGACATGTAACGGTAGCATGCGGACATCCTCTTGTGGCCTCGGGGCACCGCAGGCTGAGGTGTTGATCCCCGTGGCTGGGGCCCTGTGGCTGTCTTGCTGGCCATAGAGATGGAGATGGCCTTGGGACATGGCATGGGTCTGTGTGCACACCAGTGTGGGGCACGAAGGGTAACTAAGTCCCAAAGGCCTCAAGGCCCCCACAAGGCAACTGAGTGAAATAAAAGATATCCCCGAATTTCAAAGAGGCGGGATGGGCTTAGTCTCTCCTTACTGGGTTTTGTGTCCTCGACTGTTGGAAGTGTTTGCCAGCCTGGGGCATGGAGGTACATGCCTGTCATTGCAGCACTCAGGAGGCTGTCGGTGGCCGAGGCCGCCGCAGCAGGAGATGATGCCCCCCGACGAATATATTCCATTTCTTAGTTGCCCAGGTGACAGTCCCTGTTCCAGATCCTGTTGCTCCTGTTTTAGAAATGACTGCCGCTGTGGTGCGTAGCTGGTCACTGTGATGCCAACCCCCAGTGGCCGGGCCGTTCTGCCCCACATTTCCTGCTGGCTTTTCCCATGTAAGGCCCGGGCCACCACAGGTTGGGGCCTCATGTTCTGGGAGTGACCCTGATCAGGGCCGTCGATGTAATAAATCCACCTCCACATCGCGAGTGCTGTTCTGCGCTGTGAGATGCTCGGACACACGGACTCAAGCGCCTCAGGGCAGCGCCTGCGTGTGAAACCCAGAGGGACAAAGAGCAGACCAAGACGGATGATTGGACACAGGAAGCTCGACCTTCTGCAGACAGGAAGGGAGGGAGGGGACTTAAGGAGAAGCGGATATGCTCTGGACCAGGTTTGAGCCACTCCTCCTTCAGAGCCTCGTGCACATCCCATGCCTCGGCCACAGGCTTGCTGTTGCCCTGATCCCTCAGCTTCCCAAATACCTAGAGCTTTGCACAAATTACTTTCATTACTGAAACTATTCCTTATTCTTCACCAACAAACTCCTACTCATCCTTCACAGCCCTCTTCCATAAGGCCCTTTTAACTGAGAGCAGCAGTCTTCCTGCCTCGGCCTCCCGAGTAGCTGCAATGACAGGTGTTTGCTCCTGCCTCCAGTCATGAGGACTATTCTCAATGACACTCGGAGCTCCCCTCTTCCATTTTGTTGTGCTAAGTGCTGCTTCCTCTGTAGCCCTGTGATGTGGTGCCCCTGGTTGGCCCCAGAGCGCTGCATTAAGGGAAGTCTTTAGCTCATTAGTGTGAATTTGCTCACACTGCACTTTCTTCAGGGACAAAGAATAAACCAGTGTCTGAAGGCACTGACCAAGGAAGCAAAGCCTGCTGGGATTCAGAGCCCAGGTCTGCCCAGGCCTTGCCCTTAGTGGTCACCAGAGTCTGGACAGCACTCAGAGGTGCAGGGCTCCACTGTGACGCCCCCCCCCCCCGCCCCCAGGCAGCTGAGCACCTATGGGACTGGGCCGGGCCCAGCTCTCCATAGGCGCCCTGGCGGACCTGTGCATGGAGATCATGCACAGCCGCAGGCGTCGGCGGGAGGCTCGAGCTTTCAGCTCAGCTCCAGCAGGAGCGCTCATGAGGGTGACGCACATCTGTCATCCCAGCACTGGGAGGCTGAGGCAGGAGGACCACTGAGTTTGAGGCCAGCCTGGGCTACACACTGAGTTCAAGGACAGCTTGAGCTGTGTGGAAAAAGCCTATCTCAAAACAACAGTAAACAAGGCTTTAGCGAATCTCGAATCTCCTTGTGACTGCTAGTGGCTGTGCTACGCACAGGCCAGCAAAGGGCAGAGACAGCCTGGGCTCCGTGCTCGCAGGTGTCCACCAGCACTAGCCGAGCCGGGTGCTGTGTTCTCACACCCATCCCTCTGCTTGTCCCTCCACAGTGCCCTCTGATCCCGGACCTCCAGGCCTCCGGAGGGACAGGGCCAGCTGGGTGTCCCCAAATCCCGGCTGCCTCATCACTGCCTCTGCCAGGGCGAGGCAGTGCCAGTCAGGTGTCACTGGGCCTGGAGCCTTTGTGTTCGTTACCTGTCTCAGAGAGGGAGCCTTCCTATCCATGGATGTCGCCATGTCCCACCCCCCCCGCCAGCCTCATGAATCTCCTGTACCCCGGACAGACACGAGGGACGGGGCGCTAGCTGAGGCACTCTTCTCTTCCAGCTGTCCCTTGCCGGTTCCATAAGGACTGGTGTCTGGGCCCACCACCTGCCAGCCCTGAGACTCAGGGTCTGCTCTGGGCTTAGTGACGTGTGTGTCCCCAGAGCTGCCTCTTGGCACTCAGCAGCTGTTCAGGAAATGTGGGTGAGGAGGACGGGATGGAGACAGCATCTGTTACAAGTACATTAAGTGCAACATGGACACAAGCACACAGCCAGGCGCTGACCCGGCTGGAGAGCCGGCACTGCCTGAGGGACGCCTCCCAAGGCTGCGAGCTCACCGTGTCCAGGTTGCAAGGACGCGCGGCAGATAACTCATCAAAGAACATGTGAGAAGCATGGAATCTCACCTGGGAGCTGTCAGATGCAAACTAGAATGGAGTGCACTGCGTTTGCTCTCCTGGGGCTGAAAATGACACATCAGAGGTACAGAGACTGTGTCCATGACAGGAGAGCCTGCCCGCTGCCCCGGAGCGCACGCTCCTCACAAACTGATTTCACCCTGCAGCAGCTCCTAGTACCAGCGCATCAGCTGCACCCCGGGAGGGGCTGGACCAGGAGGTACCCTGGCCTCCATCCTCCCCAGCTCTGGTGACAGTGGAGGATCACAGCCCAGAGACATGGGGCACTGTTTCCGAAGTCATATCAGGAATGACCAGGAAATGATCCAGGGCTAAAGTCCAAGCCACCGGCTTCAGGTCAGGGCTCTTAATTTTAATATGCCCACGCCATGCTGGGTGGTTAGGCGCCTTTCTTCCTATTATCAGGCTGACCACAAAAGCAAGCAATACAATGCCTAGCATATTCTAGCTTGCTGTTTATTTCACTGAGAAATGGCCCACACACATAGCCGCAATTCTTGGAGATACATTTGCAATAAAAGCTCAGGGGTCGGACAGATGAGAGGGCTGTAGTTACAAATAACCTAGTTGAGAAGGTGGCATCTAAAGAGAAACTTCGGCACGTAAATTAATCCATGCATCAAAATCACTGAATTATACAATATTCCTCCCCATAGTTTGAAGATTAGTGAAGTATAAAAAGGCCCAAACATGGAGAAAACAATTCAAGCTTGTCCTTTAAAAGTAAAGATCATCCTTTACATTTTAGTAAGGTAAGGAATTTAAAAATTTGACTTTTATTATTATTACTTTTTGTTTACAAAAAGAAAACAGTTGCAACCCGTAGCTGTGAACCACCTGGTGAATATTCCCCTCATTTCAAGCAGATGTGTTTCTCTCCAGTGTGTGGAGTCCTGTCGTGCTAGCCAGCCCAGCTGGCCGTGGTCCACGGCCTCTGCTGGGCAGATCTGATCGATGAGCAGTGAAGATCTATGCAGAGGACGAGACTGGATGGTACCAGGAGCAGCTGTGCTGGAGGCTTGAGTGGCTTCCTGGGAATGCGGCCCCTGTGCCCCGCGCAGCCGCAGCACTCTGGAGTTGCAGAAAAGATTGAGACCCTGGCCCTGGCCCTCCCTTATCGCAAGCGAGCCTTGCAGATGGTACGCAGCTTCCGTAGAGAAGGGACCCAGATAAATGATTGCCCGCACGTGCTAGCCACGTATGCAGGTGCTGCACGTTCTCAGCGATGTCCACTGTGGCCACTGCACCCGTGTGGGATCCCACTGTTTCTAGGAGCCTGCGCTGCCTCTGCTCTGGAAGCTGCAGGACACAATTTACTCTATGCCACCAAGGCAAACGGCCACTTCCTGGGAGCCTCCAGTCTCTCTCTTTCCCTTGCAAGCATAGCGACAAATGCTATGTCCAGCAGGTGTGCCCGACCTGTGAAACCGGAGTGAGGGTGCCTACTGGGGAGGTGAGCAGGGGCAGGAGCGGCAGCTGCACTGTGCCCACCCCAGAAAGGCTCCAAGTGAGGGCGGAGATAAGGCCTGGGCTCTGAACTGAGCAGCAGGAGAGGTCTCAAGGAGCCAAGGGTGCGCCAGCTGGATAGCCGGCTTCAGGGCGCAAAGTTTTGATCCCCCCCTTGAAAAGGGACCCCCGGCCCTCTCCTGGAAGGGAGCCTCTCATGTTCCACAGGCTGGCATATCAGCGAGCCTGGCAGCCAGCAACACGGGTGGGGACTGCGGTGAGACTCGTAGGGTCAACTCTTGGCCCATTTCAGTGTAGTCCTGAGAGCAACCCCATTCCCAGCCCTACGAGCGCTCAGCGGAGGACCTGACCCCGGCTCTGCTGCTCAGTACAGATGAGTGACCTCAGGGGACCCCAAGACAAAGCATTCCTTGGGTCGAGTCCTTCTGAAGAGCAAGTGGCTTGTTTCTGTGCAGTGAGGGCGGTTGAAAGGGCCATACATAGGCCTGCTTTGAGGCGTGGCCTAGGAACACTGGGCCCAGGCGTGCCAGTTTCATGTCCAGAGGGAACCAAGCACTCAGCACCCAGCTGGGGACTGGGGTCCTTCCCTGCCCCGGGGGCACCAGAATACCTCCTCTGCCAGAGCCCAGAGGCCTCACAGCCCTCATTTTGGGACCCTTTCCCACTGTGTCCCAGCCCCTGGGGCTGGCAGGGTGCTGGCACCACTGGAAACAGGACCCAGCCTAGAGGACAGACAGACAGAGGCGGGGACCGTGTGGGATGCTGATCTCAAACCGGACGCAGGGCTTTTCACGTTTCTGCTGCCCCCTCGGCTGGGCTCCGAGGCCCCTGCATGGTCAGTGTGAGGTTTCAGACAAGCTGAGGGCCTCTTGAGGGTGAGGATTCCTGGGGTCCCCTAAGGTCTTCTCCCCTTTCTTGAACTCAGAAGCCCCCCACCTCTGACACATCTTGTGCATGAATGCCTTACCACAGGGCCTTCCCTTCAGCCTTGAAGTTTGATTGGCACAGCTCTTAAAACCTTAAGGCGCAGCAAAATTTCAAGAGAGTGAATTACCGGATTGCACTAATTTTTAAGGCGTCCTTTCTTTACTATTATCCAATAACTATATAAAAACAATGGTTTTTAGACAGGGTCTTGCTGTGTACTCCAGGCTGGCCCTGAGCTCACGGTGATCCTCCTGCCTCAGCCTCCTGAGTGCCGGGGACAGCAGGTGTGCCCTGCCACACCTGCATTATTGAAAATCATTTGTCATTCTTCATGTATATAACTCAAGATAAAAGTATAACTTCTAGTATTGGGAAACTGATGTGACACAGACTGGAAAGTTTTAATGAAGAAATAAACTCTGAGAAGTGTACACACAAAGATGCACATGGACATCCCGGAGTCCTCCCTTGTGTGCAGAACAGGTTAGCACAGCCCTAAGAACACCATGCGGTACAAAGGCTTTGTGAAGGAAGCCATTCTTGGCATTTTCGTGTGACAGGTGCTCAGCCAAGTTAGGGCTCAGCCTCCCCGCAGCAGCTGTGCTCTGACGATGGTGTCAGTGAGGGGCTCAGACCACCCTTCCTCGCCTGGCCACCCGATCCAATCCCACGGTGCCCACATGGAAAACAAGGTCCCATTCTGTTGGAAATTGGTGAAGGGCATTGCAAAGAAAGGGCAGCTTGGAGTTGCAAGACATCAGAGTCCGTCCTTCCCGGCCAAGAGAATCCAAGTGACAAGCAGCAGTGGTACCAGAAGCTGAGGGCAGGTCTCAGAAGGCGCCGCTGCAACCCCACCGGGCGACTGCGGACTGGGAGGAAGAGCAGGAGGCAGAGGAGGAGGAAGAGAGGAGACAGCTTGCTCCCACTATAGCAGGGTGCAGGTCTTTTTATCCTTGAAAGGGTTTTCCGAGGTCGGGATGCCCACGAGCAGGGGGTCACTCCTGGCGTGCTCCTCACAGTAGGACATGAGGTCCGCGGATGCCTTGGACACCTGGGACATAGTGGGAGACAAGAAGGACAGCGCCTCAGTGCCCACCCGGGGAGGGGCGTGGAGACCGACCAGGACTCTTTGTGCAGGAACAGAGGGAGATGGTGCCACGGCGCCGCAGGCAGGGCCGCAGGAGCAGGACTAGCAGGGCTGCCCCGAGCAAGTGCGCCCTTGCTGGCTGGCTGGCTGGGGCGCAGTAGCCATCCTGTGGGTTTCTGGTGTCTGGGCTGGGACAGGGTGGGGGTGGGTGGGTAACCAGACTGGGTGTGGAGGCAGGGAGTGTGGGGTGTAGGCTGGGCTGAGGACACGTGATGGCCCAGGGGATTTATTGGCTGACGGTTCCATCCCTGGGAATGGCGGGGGCCACAACATTCCAGCACTCTGGCAGCCTTTTCCAAGAGGAAAAGGGTTCAAAGTCAGGTGATCCAAGCCATGCACTGGTATTCATCCTGTGGGCAGGAAGTTGTCACCTATCCAGGCTGCCTGCGGTGCCCACTCAGACAGCTCTCCTTTGCTTTGACATAGGGTCTCACTATGTATTTTAGCTTGGCCTTTTAGGGATCCTCCTGCCTCAGCCTCCCAAGTTCTGGGATCACAGGCATGTGCTGCCACGCTCTGCACCTTAGGTCTGTTGAAATGCATAGGAAATAAAAATAAAGACCCTGTGGCCGCCAGCCTGCTCCGTGGCAATCCGAGAGCGAGCGAATTTAGGCGGCGTCTGTCTCTGATGGGTGCCCCAGCCCGGGGAGCTGGGGTGTGACCGCAAGCCAGTGCCCACCGCCTCTCACCTTTATTCTCTCGATGGAGGCCTCTAGCCGCAGCTGCTGCACGGTCCTCCGGGCCTGGGCTATGTTGTTGGTGCTGGCTGTTTTGCTGGACATCTTCAAAGGGTCCTTTCTCCCTTGAATCTAGACAGATTTTTTTCCTTAAAGGTGAATGACAGAAAAAGAGCAATTGAGATGAGTCACATCCAGGGACAAAGTTCCCGTGGTGAAACGGAAAAGGCAGCACCAAACCTCTTCAGTTGAAAAGGGTGACAGCTACCTTTAAGCTGTTCAAGCATTCGTAAGAAAGCTGCGGTTTGGAAGAAGCTAAAGGCAAATCTCACCGAGGAGCTGCTCATGAAAACCTAACCCGCCACCCCAGCACTCGGAGGCTAGGCAGGAGGATCCCTACTTTAGGGGAATGGTTACATTTTCAGAGGACCTCAGCAGGAAAGGCCCCCTCGTGCACATGTGATCTGAATGTCCTGGCGTGCCGTCCATGTGAACGGTGCGTGAATCTGGTTTGCACAAATGCAGCTCCAAGCGGGAAATCAATGCGCATGCACACACGCAGGCACGCAGGCACGTGGGCACGCACGCAGGCACGGAGGCATGCACGCACGCAGGCACGCAGGCACGCACGGAGGCATGCACGCGTGCAACCTGAGAGCTGCCCGTGGGACTTCTAGGAGACAAATACACACGGAGATCTGTAGGAGTGAGGGGCTGCCCCTAAGCGTGGTTACTGTTCCTGGGGCCACGCCGCGGCTGTTCCCTTTAACAGGGGTCCCAGTTTCTCTCTCAGGCTGCGGCAAGGCCCGGCAATAGGAAGCAGCCAGGTAGCCCTTGCCCGGCGAGCCCCGCACTCAAGCAGTCAGGCACGGGAGCAAGCCTCCATCCAAGGAAAGGGGTGCAGGTATGGCGGCGCTCACGCTCATTCTAGCACTCAGGAAGCTGAGGCAGAGGATCGCCGGTCAGCATGGGCTGCACAGTGAGACCGAGGTCAGATGGGACTACACAGCAAGACCTTTGACTCCAAAGGCCAAGCCAAGGATGGACCTGCAGGAAACATTCACGGAGAAGCACCGAGCAGCAGAAAAGCCTCTGGTCCTACTTGACCCTCTGACCTTTTCCCAGCCTCCTCCAGGTGGCCCTGCTGTCACTAACCCTGTCACCCCCAGATATGAGAATCACCTCTGCTCTCTGGCCCCAACCCCGGATGCCACCACCCGATATAAGGGAACAGCAGTGCCCAGGCCCATCCTGCACAGTTAGGTCCCCAGGCGTGGTAGGGCTGCAGGACGACACAGAGCTGGCAGGTGTGCGGCAGAGCAGCAGCTGCATGACTCACGGCAGCAGGTGAACACAGGGCGGCCACCCCGCCTGCCAGGGCTCCGCACGCTCGGGCCACTGCGGCGCCTGCCGGCTACAGAGCTGAGCTGACTCAACGCCCACAGCCGCGCCCGGTTTGGGCCAGACAAACTGCAGAGCCCGCTGGCACTGTGTGGGCTCCCTGGCGGGCCACAGAGCATAATGCAAAGTGCCATGGGACTTACTGTGTCCCCAAGGCCCTAGTCCAAGGGTCTGAGTGGGGCTTGCCTCCTCCAAGGTCAGAGGACACTTAGAGCAGATACACATACAAAACTGCCGGGTGGGGGGGGACTCTGAGAGGGGCACACCACAGGGATAGGGCTTCGCCTCCACCAGCCCAGCTTTCCTCATTTGTAACAGAAAGGGAAAAGCCAGGAGTAGGGGCACACACCTGTCATCTCAGCACCCAAAAGGCTGAAGCAGGAGGATGTTCATGAGTTTGAGGCCAGCCTGGGCTACACAGTGAGTTCAAGACCAGCTTGCACTATATAGCAAGACCCCGTCTCAACACCCCCTCCCCATGGAGCAAGGTAATATCCTGGAGTCCAAAGAGGCACTTCCGGGGGAGCTCAGTCCTGTGGCCTGCAGGCCAAGGTACACCATATGCAGCACTTGCTCCTGTTTCTGAGGTCACACAGCACTGAGGACCGAAGCCCTGGAATACCTGTCTGCTCTGCACCCCACAGCCAGTGAACCCCAAGGTCTGTGGGGGAAGGGAGAGGTAGCTGTGTGCCACCCTTGGCAAGCCAGAAGCCCACAGAGCAGGGAGGAGACCGAGGTAGGGCAGGGTAGCCTGGCTCTGCCCTGGCTGAGGTGACCTGGTGTCAGCATACCTCAGGATGCCTCAGGCATGCCGTCCCACCCAAGGAGAGGCTTGGGGTTCCCTGCCAGGGTGTGGCTGATTCTGGGCTCCTGGGCCAGCACTTGCTTAAATGCCAGGGAGGAAGGAAGGTCCTGGCATGCATGGCTGGTTGGCGACAGGACACACCAGGGTGTGGAGATGGAGGCTTCGCAGCTTTGCGACCTCCTAAGTGCAAACCACTATCTGCTGTAGACTGTCCACCAACAGCTCTGGGATGCTAGCGGGATAGAGCACTGGCGGGTGTCCCGGGCAGCTGGGAAAGGACAGACTCTCTGATTTGAGCTTTGTTCCTATATGGAAGTCAGGTTAGAGTTAGGTCATTTCCAGTGGAGTCCCCTTGAGGAGCTCTGAGTGGCCCTACTGGTCACCCCAGGTCTACGCAGGGGCCTTTTTTTAAAATTTATTTTTATTTATTTATTTACATAGGGGTCTTGCTGTCGACAAGGAGCGAGGTGGAGATGCCCCCCATGCGTTGCTGTTTTGTGCCATGCAATAGCTGGCTGTGCACGGCGAGAAGCCTCGGAGCTCACTGTGCCCCCGGAGGGCAGGCTGTGTGTCTCCCCTAGGCTGTCCAGACCATGCCGGAGAGCAGCCTCCAGGGCAAGCAGCAGCTGGCACTTGTGTGGAACCTGAGTGGGCACAGGTGGCTTCCCTGTAATCCCAAATTGGCTGGGACTGCTCGTCGTGGTTTTATAGAGGAAGCAACTGAAGTCAGAAAGGCTGGCCTCACAGTGACCCAGTTCATGTGCCTGGAACTGGCTTAGAAGTCTTTCCTTTCCGGAAGCTGCCCTCCCCACCTGCTGAAGGGCAAGGGGCGAATCCAGCTGACTCCCACTGTATACCGCAGAGGGGCTGTTTGGGGGCAACCTTGGCCGGGGGACCTGGAGCTGGGCTTGCCTGCTCTTCTGGGGTACGGGGTTGGTCTGACCAGCTGCAAGGCTGGAAGCCATCCGTGGCAGCCTGGAGCTCTCGGGCCTGGTCTTCCCCACAGGGGCAGCTCCCATGCACTTTGTACCCCGCCATCTGGACCCAGCATGGGCATTGAGTACTTGGGGGGACAGGGTGGCACAGCCTTCCAGCTGGTTAAACCTTCTGATCTGGCTTCAAAACAGGGGTTGTCCCAGCATCTAGGCACAGCGTGTCCGTGAGGGAAACAGAGGCATTTTAGCCTTGCCTGGGGCTCCAGAGGGGAGAGGAGGCGGACAGGGGAGGCATAGCCCAGAGCAGTTGGGAGGGAAGGCACCAGAGAGTCCTGGGCCTGGCTGGCCTGTCACTGGCCAGCACCCAAGCTCTGAGCAAACGCCCTGTGGCTGTATGAAAGGGGCTGGGAAAAAAAAGTAAGCCCCAGGGCTCCGCTTCCACTCTGATCCTGGCTTGGGCTTCCTGGGTCTGGCTCCAGCTCTGGGCCACCAGGGCGCCCCTGTTCCCTGGTTTGCTGGGGACAGCAGGCTGCAGTGCAGTGCACGGACGCTGTTCCACACCAGGCTGGGCTCCAGCACCCGCTGGAAAAGGAGAGAAAGATTCCATGGCCCTGTGGGCGCAGGGCAAGCTCTGGAGAGGAGGTTGTCCGTGCTCCTTGGCACTCAGCAGCCATGGCGGCAGGGCCTGTGGGTGAGCTGGACTGCACACTGCTGTGGGGCTGGCCACACACAGTGAGCCTCACAGAGTGTGTGTGTGTGTGTGTGAGAGAGAGAGAGAGAGAGAGAGAGAGAGAGAGAGAGAGAGAGAGAACTGTGAGCGGCCAGCAGCAGCTTTAAAAGGGAGGTTTCCGGAAAATGTGCCCAAATGCCACAGAGCTGGGCCTGGGCAGTGGGGCCCTTTAACACCCACTGGTGCCGGGCCTGGCTGCTGTCCGTGGGACCCAGGGATGCCTTGGAGGCCAAGTTGGGGCTCTGGCCTCAGTCCTGCTCCTGCCCCTTTCTGCTGCAAGGCCCTGGGCCTGACGTGCAGGCCAGGAGGCTTCAGTTTTTTTTTTTTTAAACTTTCTTATCTAGGAGGAATAAAAGCTCTGGGTGGGTGTGGTTTCTTGGGAAAGAACTCGCTTAGCAGGCTCAGGCCCTGGGTGTGATCCGTACTGCTTCCGTGCATGCATATGTGTGTGCGTGAGGCCACACAAGCCAGCTGTGGTGGCACGCTGCCTGTACTTCCAGCACTCAGAAGACTGAGGCAGGAGGATCACTGAGTCTGCGGCTGCACAGTGAGTTCAAGGGCAGCCTGAACTATGTAATGAGACCCTGTTTTGAAAAATCAAACCAACAAAAACAAAAAGCATAAGCATGTTGTATGGGAGAATACTGTTCTCTGAGTGCTCAGTGCCTGCCGCTTCCTACACACCACACACTTGGCACTCTGCAGCGCTCACTGCTCGCTGCTGGGCAGCCCGCCCCAGGACCCTCTTCCCTCTGCACTTCCCAGAGGCAGTCCGGAAATCGCAAACAAAGCATTTGCCAGTGTCGTGAGTTGAATTACGAAGCCCCAGCTCACAGGCCAAGGTTCTGACCCTCAGCATCTCAGAATGTGACTGGATTGGAGGTGGGGTCTTAAAGTAATGAGCCCAGTGTGGTGGTGCATGCCTACCACTCCAGCAACCTGGGAGGTTGAGGCTGGAGGATTGCAGGTGTGAGCGCAGTCTGGGGCAACTGAGAGACTCAGTGAGGTCCTGTCTCAAAATAAAAAAACCCAGAAAGGCCTGGGCTGGAGTCCTGGCATCGCCAGCGAAACAAAGCACAGCGTCCAGGTGTGGCAGGGCCAGCGGGTGCAGAGAGCAAGATCAGACTCCCACCAGCAGCACCTGTTGGGTTTGCTTCCGGGGGCCGGGGTGCTCCTGAGCCCACACTCCCCTCTGGGCCAGGGGCACAGTCTGGGGGCGTAGTGGCAGCCTGCTCCTCTCTGTGCAGCCTGTCAGCAAGGAGGCATGCCGCCCAGCTGTAGGCCCAGTATTCTGGGAATGGTAACTATCTTGGCTCTGACCCCCAGGCCACCACCACTGCCAAACACCCAAGTGTGCGAAGGAGCAGGGAGCCGGACATGTGATCCTCTTTCTCCTCCCAAGACAAGCTGCAGGTGCTGCCCTAGACCAGCACCCAAGGAGTCCTGAGGTGACAGACAACACCCAGGCAGGGTGAGGTGGAAACTGGGAAGAGGGGTGTGGAAGAGAGCAGGCTGCCCCTGGGAGATGCTGACAGCTGCTTGGAACCAATGGAGCAGAAAACGGGCAAACAGGCCTCGGAGGAGCACATTGGGGAACAGGGAGGATGCTTCTGAACCACTGTGACGAAGGTAACATACCACAAGGACAGATCTGGACAGTGTCACTGCCACCAAGCAATCAGCCTATGCCAGGTGAGTCAATAAATCTCATGCACTGTGGTGACTGATTTTCCCAACATTGCTGGGGGCTGGGTCCCTGACTGCGTCTGTGTCACACGAGGCCCAGAGGAGCCGAACCGTGTGTGCCAGAGCTCACGCGTGTGTGCACATGCTCTCCCCAGTGGGTGGGGACAGGACCCCCTGACACCCTCAGTGCTCTGCCCAGCTGTGAGAGGACACAGAGACATGGCTGGGGCAGCAGGGACACAGGCTGCGGCCAGGGCCACTGCCACCCAGACAGGCCCTGTGGCAACCTCACAGGAAGTGCGCAGTGTAGGGGCCCTGCAGGATGACCGGAGCCAAGGGGAGCAGCTGCCCCCATTCCGGGCAGCCACTGCCCAAGAGCAGGATGATCCTACTCCCTTGGTGCCTGGAGAGCTGGCGGGGTGCTGCGAGGCCCCACCAGGCCTGGCCATAAATCCCGGAGGACAGGTGCAGTAGAGCCGGGTGACAAGCTCCTGGACACGGCACCACAGGGTCAGGGCACTTGGGCGCTGGTGCCAAGCCTGATTCAGCAGCCGCATGGAGCTCTTCCCGGCTGGCTTTGCGGGGGTGGGAGCGGGGCACCCTCATGGGTCTCTGCCTTTGGACCTGTGACCCCAAAACAGACCCACGGGGAAGATGCCGGCATAGCTTCACTCTCCATGTTCCCGACAAGCCCTGAGAACTCTTTTTGAGCTCAGGGCTTAAGCCACCTCCAGCTTTGAATAATGTTCTACATTCAACACACTTCACTGCTACAGGTCGAATTTAGGGATTCCTTGACAGTCACTTCGTTCTAGAAACTGTCAGGATGTCAAATGATTCTGTCCATTCCCTGCCTGATGACAGCGCAGTCCCTCCCAGACTCTGGGGCTCAGGGCCAAGGAGGGCTTCCAATCCCCCAAGGACAATGAGGAGCCCAAGGGGCTTTCCATCCCCAAGCCTCAGCTTCCCCATCTATAAAATGGGGAGAAAACCTTAGGTTCAGAGAGGACACATGGCAGATACCCAGGGGGATCAGGAGGCCAAGCTGCAGGGACTTGCCGTCAGGGGCGTGGCCTGGAAGAAAGGGGCGTCACCAGGGGCCGTAGCCTAGGAGGGTTCGGCTCCCTCCGAGCTCCTCCCTTTCTTGCTGCTTCCTGTCTGCCAGGCTGTGAGCAGCTCTCCTTCCGCCAGCTCCTCTGCCGCGCCGCCCTGGCTTGGCGCAGCCGACCAGGGACTGAACTTTCTCCAGACTGCAAGCCAAAATAAACCTCATTTCCTCTACGTCACAGGTATCAGGCATTTGGTTCCAGGGAAGAGGAGAAGGACTAAGACCCGAGTGAAGCGCTTCTATCTGCCCCTTGACATCCTGGGGGCCCTTCTCCGAGCGCAACACGCCCCGTGCTGGTGACCAAGATGTGCTCTTGCCTCAGCCTCTTCCCCATTCCTAGGCCCAGCGCTGCCCGATACAAATGTGAGCGGCACAAGTGACCTAAGACTCCTAATGGCCACACAAAGGCTAAGAGGAAAAAAAGTGGAATCAGTTTCAACACAGCTGATTCAGCTCCGTAGAACCCTTGTCACGGTGATTAAGCAACTTCAGGTTTCTGGCACTGAACCTCTGCGCCTGGAATCCTGTGCCTGCAGCGGGTCTCGGTGTGCAGGGGCCACAGGCGCAGGGTCACAGAGCCACACCGGACTCCAGCCGCTCACAGCCAGTTCCACTTTTGTGTTGGTTCCTCAGAAAAGCTGGCCCCGAGTGTCCCGGACATTTCCCAGGATTCCTGGAGAAAAGTCCAAAGGGCTGGCTGGCTGGCCGTTGGCTCCCAAGCTTCCTAATGCTTCTGCTGCGGCAATAAAGATCCTAATCACAAAAGGGGATGATTCCACACGGAGGTTAAGCGCCAGATAGCAGGCTGCTGAGGAGGGCCCGCCAGGCCCGGCAGCTGGCAGGCCGCCGAGGGGTTCTGAGCTGCAGTCACTCGAGCACAGTGATGCAAAGTCCTCTGATGGCCTCCTGCTCCCTGCCTCCGACCCAGAGGTTCAAGGGCTCTGGAGTGGACGGGAAGACAGGCACTGTGTGCGGATTCCCTAGAACTGTGCAGAGTTCGGCAAGTGTCCCTGTTTTTTGTTTGTTTGGTTCCTGAAATGAATAGCTGTTATCACATTCTCCGAGTCGTAACACCTTTCACTTAAGAGCTGGTTTGGTGCTGAATGCCTGGTTAGGTAGCTGACGGTCAGCACTGTCCTCCTGCTCACTGTGAGCTCAGCGCTGTAGAAACTACTTTTCTCCACTTATCTCCATGTGCCAGTGGCAACGACGCATGTTCCATCAGCCCACGTATTAGGCGCTGCCACCCTAAAAGGTTGGACACAGTGGGCTCAGAGCACAGGAAGATCACACATGTTGCCCAGGAGCAGCCAGCTACTAAGTGGTAGAAACAGTTGTTGTTGTTTTCCCCAGACAGGCTTTGCTATGCAGCTCAGGCTGACCTTGAATTTGCAAACTCCCAAGTGCTGGGATTAAAGGTGTGGGCCACCATGCTTGGTTCAAAATAAGAGTTTTCATCCAAATTTCTCTGACTTCAAGCCATAACCTGATCTAGCACTGAAGCAGCTCGTGGCCCCTTTTCTCTCAGTTCAACAAATGGGGCCCCTGTGGCACCCAGGTCAGGAGAAGGTGGGTGACGCCACAAGCCACGGGGCAGCCACTGGGAGCCTGCTGGCGGTTCAGGGTTCCTACTTTAGAACAAGGTGACCTTCCTGCTCCCCCCAGGTCCCCTGCAGGACACAGACCGCCGGGCCAACCAGACCACCTGCTCGCTTCCAGGCACAGCTCCGGGACACCGGGCTGAGCTCCTTCTGGTCCTGCGCTCTGGGGCAGGGCTGGTGCTGACCCCAGAGCTGCTGTCTGCAGCATGAGACGCCCATGTGAGTAGCACCAGGTTCCCGAGGACATGCTGCCTGTGCTGGCACACTCTGCCCCAAGCAGGATTCCAGCTGTGGCCAGCTGGCCCGCCAGCGTGGGAGGGAGGCCTAGCCCTGGACCCTGCCACCCTCCACACCAGTCTGGGCTGGGTCCAGGCTGCAGAGTTTATAGTCAACACTAGCTGGGCTTGCAAACAAACTGCCCCCGCCCCACACAGGACTGGCCGCTGCTGAGCCCACTGGCCCGCACAGGCGCAGAGGTGAATAAGGACCAGAGGACCACGCCGTGTGCTGGGCACTGGGGTGGGGCCTTTTGGGAAGTTAATGCTTCACAGCATCCCTGAAATAGATACTATTCCTTTTTCTTTCTTTTTTCATGAGCCAGCTTTCAGATGTTAAGAGAAGAATTAGGGCCTACAACAAGCCCCTCAGACGGTCCAGGGAGGCGGCAATGCAAATGACCTTCTTGAAACGTGTGGCTTCCTGGGCAATTGTGGGGGCCATGGGTGCCCCACCAGGACATCCTGAGTGCAGCATGCGAGTGTGTACGGATCTGGCTTGGAAATGTGCTCGGAGCGCACTGTGTGTGCACTGCCGAGAAGCCCGGGTTTATTTGACCTCGCATTCTGCTCCGAGAGCTGGGGAGCTCTCAGGCTTCCAGGTATGGGAAGGAGAAGGGAGGGCAGGGGGAGGGGAGAGGGAGGGAGAAGGGGAGAGGGAGGGGGATGGGAGAGGGAGGGAGA
>NW_004524633.1:5962184-5971552 GCF_000260255.1 Octodon degus
CTCTCTCTCGTTTTTTGGAGACAGGGCTCACTATGTAAATCAGGTTAGCCTTGAATTCACTGCTATATAGTTCAGGTTGGCCTCCAGCTCGTGGCAATCCTCCTGCCTCAGCCTTCTAGCTTATTTTCCACTTAAATTGACTAGAATTCTCTAACGGCAAACTGGATCGTTACCAGTTTCTGTTTTTTAAAATACTGAGGGAACCAAAAAAAAAAAAAAAAAAAAAAGAGGAACAAAAATAAATATTGCAGGGCGCCACATAAAAGGGGACAGGAAGGCCGGTCCCTGAAGGTCCCACCTCACTGGCAACATAAGCACGGCTTAAATTATGTGGGGTGCAGAAGGGGTGCTTGCTCTGCTACCTGCTGCGTCTCAGGCACGTCAGAGCATGTCCAGCTCATCTAGAGGAGGAATGTAAACTTTTCCCGAAGTGCCAGTTAATTCAGCAGCGTGACTACTTTTCTTCAGATGAGTTAGAGCTTTTGTGACCTACGGGGCCCAACGAAGTGTCGCTTGAGGCAGCCGGAGCGCTGGCGCTCCGGGCTACATTGTTTTTGATGATTCAAGGATTTCACATAGAACAACTGAATCCTTGGGTGGAGTGGAGGGCTCCTAGCTGTGAAAGAATTTCTGTGGTGCTCTTAGCCCCAGATTTTCTGGGCCAGACCAATCCGAGGTGTTTTGTGGCATCTCTCGGTGTAGAACAGGACTGTGAGCCCCACAAGCTGGCCTTGGCTGTGGGCAGCACCTGCTTGAAGACACCCACACCTGCCTCACTCGTCTCACCTTAAGCCTGACTTCAGTGGGTGGGTGTGCTGAGCAGGCAGGCAGCTGAGCGAGATCACATAGTTCTTGACACCTGCCGTAGGCAACACACGGCACCTTAGGCTCCTTCTTGCTCTTGGGGCACGATACCAAGGCCCACACCTGAGAGGATGGGATTATTTTGGCTCAGGGCTCAGTTCCCCATTGGCTGCTACAAGGCAGGGTACTGGCAGAGGTGCTGGAGGAGGGGATCGGCTCATCTCACGGTGCACAGGAAGCAGAAAGAGAAGGAGGAGCTGGAGGGAGAGGATCCCTTCAGGCCACACTGCAGTGACACCCTTGCCACTAGAACCCTTTTAAACAGCCAGTTGGTTCAAAGCCCCTATGATCCGATCACCCTAGCAGCCCCATCTTTGGGAGACCCCTGGACAGGGGTCAGCACATACAATATCAATCTCACCAACCCTCACAGGGAGAGATGTCTCTGCCATCCCCCACAATTCAGGCCACAGTGTGTTCCCGGAGCTGGGGACAGAGCAGGCACTCAGTAGCTAGCATCTGATCCAAACAGCCAAGGACATCCTGCTTGAGGTGAGTGACGACGGAGCCCCAGACCCTGTCTGCAAAAGCCAGGATTTCCCAGAGTTGTGATGATGTCACATTCCCCAAGGTCCCCTTCGGGGAGCGCTTTGGGGGAGGCATCGGGCACCAAAGAGCTGAAGCCGCAGAAGCTGCTTAGTCAGCTCCAGGGCTAATTAAATCCCAGCTCGGAGCCTGAGGGAGCATCTCTGGAGCAGAACCCCTGGGCACAACTGCAGGGCTCTGCACAGTGGGTCCCTGGGCTCTGGTGCTGCTGGGAGGAGGCTCTGAGGACCTCATCTGCTGTCACGCACGTCTCACAGCTGCGTCAGTGCAGCAGGGCCTGGCCGTCCTCATAACTCTGGATGCCACGGCGACTTTCTAGCACAGGCTGGGCCCGGGGATTTAACTCTGGAGAGAGGTCACGGCTGAGCAGCATTTGCTACTGGGACCACGTACAAATTTCCACAGCTGAAACAGGGTCTACCAGAAGCCTGTCCCGGGGCTACCTCAGAAGCCCAAGTTCACCATGCACAGGGCATGCTGGCAGAGATGCTGTGTATTTGTGTGACACAGGTGACAAGACTGACTTTAGCAGAGTGCGTGAGCACACGTCCAGGCCTCTGCTAAAGTGCCTTTCCTGTTGGGGTCGGCATTCACACACAGCGGTGTGGTGTGCGGGCCATGAACACTGGGGCTGGGGCTTATCACTAAGTCTCGCTCGTGGTGGCTGTGGAAACGACCTCATTTTTATGCATCCATGCTGCCCTGTGTCTAAATGTCGACTTTGACCCGTAAATTCTGCTTTTATGGCACTGCATGACTGGCTGTGTGATAACGTGGTTCCTGCTGTGCTGCTTTTCTTGTACGTCCCATCCAAGTTAAGCTGGTGGAAGACAAAGTCAGCCTCGTGCTGTCTGTAATCCCAGCACTCAGGAGGCTGAGGCAGGGGGTTCCCCATGAGTCCAAGGCCAGTGTGGGCTACACAGTGAGTTCCAAGCCAGCCTGCACTATCTTCTGAGATGTGGTCACAAAAACAAAACAGATGGCGGGCGCTCCCCTGCTGTGTCATGATCCACAGCAGCAGTCAGGATTTCCTTATGGGACCAGAGCGCGGGGTCTGCAGAACCGTTCTGTGTTTAGTTTGTTTTGACGAGTCTGTGTTGGTGGCACACGGTGACTCCACTCAGGGCAGGGAGCCAGTGCGCAGACACCACGCATCTCAACTGGCTTCTCTGTGAGGATCCCACAGAGCTGCAGAGAGGGGGTGGGAGGCGGGAGGGCCCCTCTTTCCTCTGCAGGTGACGGAAAGTGGCTTTGGAGTGAAGAGCACTGAGCCAAATGAAAGCAGCCCGCACACACCCCAGGGTGGCCCTCAGGGTGGGCCAGGGTTTCCTCTTCTCTCTGCCCACCAGCAGCAGCACTGTGCAGCCTTGGGTGGGAGCCAGCTCAAAGCTCATGTGCTTCTTTTTTAAACAACGGAAGAAACACATTACACAATCCAAGTTACACATGCTAGTGAATGGGATAAAAAGCGGAAGTGCTCTGATCTCACTCTCATGGGAGAACTGTCGTTGGAGGTGTTTTTATCCTGCTGACCTTTAGAAACAGGCATCAAGGGGGTTTTAAGTAAAGGATCATATTTCACAGAGTTCTGCAAATTGCAGCTTTAATATAATTTTTATTTTTGAAACAGGGTCTCACTATGGAGCCCAGGCTGGCCTTGAACTCACAGCGATCCTCCTGTCTCGGCCTCCGGAGTGATGGGATGACAGACATGTGCCGTGGTGCCCAGCAGCATGACGGAAATTGCATTTTCATCAATAATAAACATATCATACGCAAGCAGGCGCGCCTAGGCCAGGCACAGGTGCATCTGTCTGATTCTAATTTCTCATTTTGAGGCAAGTAAAATTTACAGAAAAAGCAAAAGGCAGGTTATGAACACCCGGCGGATGTTCTGAGAATGGTGCATTCCCAGCTCAGTGGGTGTGAGGAGAGAGAAAACCCTGCACCCGCCTCAGGCCTGGAGCCCGACTTGGCAGCCAGCAGCTTGTGGAGGGGCAGCAACTTCACTGACACAGCGACAGCCCCCATGACAGGTGACTGGGCTGGGTGCGGTTTGCCCTCCTGCAAGTGTGGGTGCAGAGGTCTCGGGGTCAGGAACTCAGGCTCCTGGCTAGGGCCACCCCATGTGTGGCCGCGCCTGATAGCACCCGTCCCCAGCCTGGAGAGGACAGGGCCTGGCCCAGGCTGCTATCTGCAGCCAGCAGGCGGGAGGGCGCGGTGGCATGCTCAGCGCTGTTCCCAGCAGCCAGGAAACGGCAAAGCCCTGGTGGAGCCACCTGCAGCAAGGACTCCCTCCCTTCCTGGTGCTTTGAGAACAAGGAGTGTCTTCCTGCGCACCACACTGCCCCAGGCCCTTCAGCAGGCAGACTCCCGTCCTCCTGCAATGCCGCGCTTGCGGGACTGTTGTCCCCATGGCACAGGAAGCAGTGTCCTTTCCTCGGGGAGTGGCTCTGGTTGCACAGCCCATGCACCCAAGTGGGCACCCTGTGGCCCACAGAGCGGTTCTAGTGGTTAGATGTGCAGGAAGGACAGACAGACACCAGCCCCTGTCCCCGGGCGACTTCTGCCATGAGACACATTCGTGACCTGCAGGAGGTGCAGGGTTCACAGGGCCTCCCTGAGTTCACACACTCCAAAGTCTTCCTGGCAGCGTCTCAGGAGCACAGTGCTTTTCAGACCTCACAGTCAATGCGCGCAGGGGGAGCTGCTAGAACAGGGCTCAGACTCTTGTCTCGCGCTATCCCTTTCTAACTGTGCAGCGAGCCGTACCCCACCCAGCCACCTGCAGCAGGACCCGGGAGCTTGAGATAGGGGGCTGGGCAGCAGAGGGAGAGCCTGCTTCGAGGGCGTCCCACTCCACAGCTGACTCACACATCTGCTGGAAGAGGAGCCCAGTGCCCTCCTGGCAACACAGGCCCCTGCCACCCCCTCTTCCTGTCCTTCCTGCCAGCCCTGGGAGGGGACACATGCAGCCAAGTCTCCCACGCAGCAGGCGGGCCTAGGCAGCAACAGAGGCGCTGGCCCAAGCCCAGTGCGGAGGCTGAGAGCACAGCCCAGGCCAGGGGACCCGGCACCTGCTGCCACCTGCACTGAGCCCAGGCGGCACTGCCCCAGGGTGGGAGCGGGGCTGCTTCCTGTTGTGCCACTGTGCCGAAGAGCCCCAGCCGTGCTTGCCCCGGCAGGGACTCCTGGGGGTACAGCAGCACCCGCTTATTGCCACCCGCTCCTGTGTCCTGCAGGCTCTGCCTGTCCCAGGGAAGCAACCTGGGAGGTGAGGACAGACCCTTCCCTGGGGACATCAGGAACCCCAAGCCAAGAACCTCTGGAGACCAGAGGGCTGGAGGGCAACTAAGACCTAGGGGCTGCAGCCCAGGCTGAGACCAGAATCCCCTGGGCTCCCTGTGGTCCCATTTCCCCAGGCATAGAGGAAAGGAGCTCACTACTACAGGTGACAGTGTGCGACTTCTAAGTCTGACAGCTGTGCTGGGAGGGGACGGTCTTGCTCTCCACCTGCAGATGGGGAAACTGAGGCAGAGGGTACACAAACACAGCCGACATCTATGCAGGTACTAAGCCAAGACTTGAACCCAGGACTAGTCATCTCTGCCTGAAATTCTTTTGTGTGTGTGTGGTTGGCTCAGCCCACCCTGGGGGTGGGCCTAGCGTGGCATGTGGTGCCTCGGATTGAACCACAGTCCCTGTGTGCTTGTCTAAGCAGACGCCTTAGACTATGAGCTATCTCGCCAGCTCCCTGCCTGAAACAGACTTTTAAAATGTTTGTAGCTAAAACTGCATCATTCCGGTGGTAAACGATTTGTAGATCAAAGTTCTTACTTCATCAGCTTTCTTGGGCAACTTTTTCTTCTGTGTCACCAAACAGAATGCGTGCACCTGGGTCCTGAAATGGACTAAGGCAGAGTCTAGCTCCAATTCTCACATTAAATCCTGAGCTAGATACATCACTAAGAGGAGTCTAGCTTTCTGACCTAAGGCAGCGCTGCATCGCTTGGCTGGAAGAAAGCTGGCCGGAGACGGATCAGCGCAGGGTCCTGGAGAGACCGGGGCCCAGGGTGAGGAGAGTGGGCCTCTCTGGGCCGCACAGTTCATGAAGCAGGGGACGCCTGCAGCTTGCTGGCCATGTGTCCCATGCTTCCTTTCTGCATCAGGAAGCAAAGGGCTTGGATTAGGCTGTGCCTCCCCACTCTGGATATGAAGAGGACTTAAATGTACAAACACGAGTCTGCCTCTGCTGTGCTTGCTGCAAGCATGCTGTCCCAGCCCTGAGCAGGAGCACGGCCTCGTGTGTCCACGTCGCTCCCCAGCTCACTGTCCCCGTGGAGACCCTCGCTCCCATCCCCTCCCTGCTGGCTGCAGGGCCCCATCTCTGCATCTAGTGGCCTCATAGCTCCTCAGAGGCAGCCCCGACTCTGACCCTGAGCTAGTGACCCCTAGGGAACTGCACGCCGGCCTTCTGTGTTCTGTTTGGAAGGATGGAGTGAGGTTTTATTCCTTGTGGGACTAGGACTCAAACTCGGAACCTTGCACTTACCAGGCAGGCACTGTGCCACTGAGCTATATCCCAGGCCTTTTGGAGTGAGGCTTTAGTTAGTGATTTTGTTTTGCACTAAATCTCACACACTGAACAATAGTAGCCATAGATGTATTGTACCACACGCACACACACACATGCATGCACACACATGCACACATGCACTTACATGCCCTGCTGGGGCTGCGCAGGTAAGCGATGTACACAGAGGCTTGTCCTCAGAGCCTGGGCCTCCCCTGTTCTCCCTGGGATCCCGAGCCCTCCCCCTTGCCTCCCCTTGCAATCTGACTGGTCGCCGCCTTCTGTACGATGCTAGCCTCTAGATTCTTTCTGCCCTGTCAGACAGAGCCCTGCAGGCCTCCCTGCAACCATGTTGTCCACCGCATTTCCTGAGGCTGCTGCCCAAGTGGCCGGGGCACAGAGCAGCTTCCACTGGGCCCACGCCTCCTGAGCGCCGCTGTCCCTGTGTGCAGCAGAGGCCAGCACAGGCCGGTGACAGGGGTGACCAGGGGGCCACAGAGGACACGCTCATTGTTGGGAGGCTTAGCCCAGCCTTCGGGAAGCAGTGTTCGAGGCCATGCCTTCCGCTGGAGCCCTTCCTCCCAGGTGCAAGGCTCCGGGACTGGTCTCATCCTCATCAGAGACCAAACAAATGCAAGATCCCACGTCCTTGGACCCAAGAATCTCACCCAAGGAATTAATGTGTTCTGAGGAAATAAACCAAAGCATGAGCGTACAGGTACTTGCCGCAAAATTATTTACTAAAAAATTTAAAGCGAGGAGGAAAATAACTGTCAAAACAAAGACAAGCATACGTGAGGGCTTGCCAGCTGAGCGGGTGTGCCGGTGCGCAGCTGGGATCCCAGCACTCTAGGAGGCGGAGGCAGGAGGACCAGAGTTCGGGTCCATCCTAGACAATGTCTCAAAGTAAAATAAAAAAGTCATCAAGGGCTAGGGTTGCAGCTCACTGTGAAGGTCCGAGGGTCAGCGCCCGGTACCACAATCACCATCATCATATCTTCTGAAGCCCGCATTGCTCCGTAAACTGGCTAGTCTACCACGCTGGGCACGGCAAGACAACACCAACTGCGAGAAACCCTGCCACAGCCTCCATGTAACTGTGAGGTGCCCGGATGGTGGCAGAGAAGCCCAGCTGGCGGCGGGATGTGGGCTGGAGCAACCCGGGGGCTCAACAGGACGGCCTAGCAGATGGGCCAGGAATAAAGATGAACACTGGGAATCATTTGCATGTTATAATTCCAGCTGCTAGTTCTTAACAGAAAACGCAAAAGCACAGAAAACAAACGAACTACTCCCAAGCCTGGCATGAAGCTGGTGCACACTGCAGCCCCCTGACCCAGGAGGCTGAGGCAGGAGGATCGCCACAGTGTGAGGCTAGTGTAGACTACCTAGTGAGAACCTATCTATGGAATAATGGTTTTTTTTTTTTGTTCCTCGAATGCCTTCAGGGCATTTTGGCCAGCGGGAGAGTTGTGAGGTTCGAACTCCAGCAACCTGAGGCTGACAGCTTTGTGGAAGCAGCCACTTAAAGGCCTGAGCTAGGGCCAGGCCCCCATAAGGAATTTTTTTTTTGTGTGTGTGTTTTGCTCCTTGAATGCCTTCAGGGCACTTTTGCATGGCTGGAGTGTTGTGGGGATCGAACTACAGCAAACTGAGGCTGCCAGCATTGTGGAAGCAGCCACTTAAAGAACTGAGCTAGGGCTGGGCCCCCGTGAGAACCTATCTAAAACGACAACAAAATAAAAAATGAGTCTACTCCTCCACATAATTCTCCTGACTGTTTCTACTTCAATTTGGATAAGAAGGTCATATATTAATTAAAAAAAAACTTGATTATCTAATTTGGATCTCAATTCATTTTTATATATTACAGACTGGGGAAAAGAGAAAGCGAAAGTTTCTGAAGTTAAAGATTCGTGCTAAGAACTGAACTGAAAAGCATCGCTTACAACTTAACGTGATATTCTTTTCCCCCGTCTTTCTGTCTCTCTCTTTCTGTGTCTGTCTGTCTGTCTGTCTGTCTGTCTGTCTGTCTGTCTGTCTGTGACTCAATCACTCATTATTGACAGCCTTTGGGAGAAATGGACAGCCAGTCCCTGGAGACCTCAGTGGGTCACAGGCCTGGATGTGGCGGCCTGCTTCATGTGTATGGTCACCCCGTGTGCAGGCAGCGTGGTGGACTGTCCTTCCAAGCTGTCCTCACTGCTGCACACGCGCTCAGCATGCTGCCAAAGTTCCCAGCGAGGGGCCCCTGCCTCCTGCACTGGCTACAGGGAGGGCTGGGCCCCGCACCCCCCCCGAGCAGAGTCACAGGTCCTCTCGGACTCCAGCGGTCAGGCACAGAGCAGCCCTCCGCCTGCTGATGTTAGGATTCATTATTTCAAAACTCTGCCTAAGTTGGGACAGTCTCTAAAATCAGACCAGGGGGCCAGGGAGATGGCTCAGTAGAATAAGTGCTTGCCTGGCAAGGGCAAGGGCCTGAGTTCAATCCCCAGTTTCAAAAAAAAAAAAAAAATTGGACCAGGAAGTGAAGTCCAAGCCCAGACTCAGAGGCCAGCAGCGGAAGCTGGCGGTGGTGGGTGGATTTGCTGTGCTTGGCCTTCAGAAAATTATTTTAAAAAGAAAAATGTACCAACATTCAGAAATTGGGAGTTTTCAAATAAAACCCCAGATTTCTGGCTTCTTTACAGCAGCGATAGCATTTTCACATGGCTGCCTTCAGGGCTGTGTCGCTGAGTAAACTGATTTCAAACAGGCAACGGGGACCTCCAGGGACAAGCTCAGGAGTCAAACACGGAAGCCCTGGGGCTCAAACTTTCCTCCACTCCTGCACAAGGGGTGGAATAAGGCTGAACTGGTGGCGCCTCTAGTGTCCTTTCAGAAACAGCTTGAATAAGGTTCAGAAAACCCCCAGACACACAGCCGGGCCTGGTGGCACACGCCTGTACAATGCCAGCACTCTGGAGGCTGAAGCAGAGTTGTCGCAAGTCCCAGTTTGCACTGGGTGATGAAACTTATCATGGCTCTGCCTCAAAATAAAAAATGTTGCAAAGGGCTGGTGGTGTAGCTCAGCGCAAGGGTCCTAGGTTCAGTCCTCAGCACTATTCGAAAAAAAAAAAAAAAAACAAAAACACAACACAAACAGTCACATTCAGTTCAAGGTGCGTGGATCAGCGAATACCAAGAAACATCTCACTCTCAGCAAACATGAGACCGTGTCTGCCTCTGCCCCCCCCCCCCCCCGCACGCCTGACTCCAGAACTCTGTAATTTGTATAATCAGTTAATAAATAGGTGTCAGGAATCCTCTGGAGAACCACTGAACTATACTCTCACCGGGAAGCAGAGAATTCTGGGAGCCAAGAATTCTCCAGCTCCAACAATTC
>NW_004524633.1:5971882-6012601 GCF_000260255.1 Octodon degus
TCAGAGGATTTTTCTACTCTTGGAAACATACAGGTACCTTTGGTGACTCTCTGATGCCCAGTCCTTATTTTAATAGGAATTTTTTTTATTTTAATGGTTGTTAGGGAAAAAACAAAACAAAACAAAACAACCCTATCAAAGCAGGGCATCACGCTGCATGATAAATGCATGCCGCATGCATGTGGCGTTGCAGATGCGACAAAATCGAAAGCTGAACTTTGGAGAGCACAGCAGTGGGCCTCTGGCGGTGGGTGGTGACGCCACGGTTTGGGGAGCACAGAGGCTTCGGGTCCCTTATGAACCAGGGTGAGCAAAGGCTGAGCCATTTGGCACAATAGCACTGGCTTCCCTGGTGACAGCATCCAGGACAGGACCAGGGTCCCAGGCTGCCTAGGACAGGAGAGACAGGCACAGCGCCCTGCGTTCTAGGTCTCTGCTTGGATCTGCAGACTTCAGACTCAGCTCACCACTGGCCAGCTCGGTGGGTGAAACATCCTCAGAACTCAGCAGGATGCACTGTGTCAGTGGACAGTAATAAGGCCTGTGCTCGCTGTGGGGCCCTGGGGCTTCCAGAGGGCAAATGACAGACAGCCTCTGGGCCAACGTGGCCAAAACTGTGGCCCAGACTCTACCAATACGGCCCAGTGGCCACTGCAGCAGGGAGGCCACCCTGTAGGCCAGGCCCAGGGATGCTGGGCTGGGCTGCAGCTTCGGATTTGCGTCTCCAAGCCCTAAGTTAGTGATGGGTTTCTGAGGCGTCTCCAAGCCTCAGTGTGCTCCTGGGGTGACACAGACCCGTGTGCTCCTGGTGTGCAGATGGAGGAGATCTGGGTCACGCGCTGGCTTTGCCTCCTTTGGGACACTGGTCCCTTTGATGCAGGGACCTTGATTAGATGACAAACACTTTTCTGAAAAGAATGTGCCAGTTGTCAGTGGAATACTGAAAAGTCAGGAGGACAAGCCACTATGAGTGTCAGAGAGAGAGAGAGAGAGAGAGAGAGAGAGAGAGAGAGAGAGCAGAGGGGGAGAGAGAGACAGGGATGGAAGGACAAAAAGAGGGGGGAGAGGAAGAGGGTAAGGGAGAGGGGAGGGAGGGACAGCAGGAGGGAAGGAGGGGAGGAAAGGGAGGGGAGAAAAGGGAGGGGAGAGACAGAGGGATGGAAGGAGGGAGAGAGGGTGGAAGAGAGGGAAGGAGAGGGAAAGGGAGAAAGGGAGGCAGAGAGGGAGGGACAGAGGTAGGGTGGGGGAGGGAGAGGTGGAGACAGAGAGGGATGGAAAGAGGGAGGGAGAGAGAGAGCAAGTGAGAGAGACAGAGAGAGAAAGAGGGAGGGAGGGAGGGACGGGTCTACCCTGAAGGTACCATCAAAGTGGCGCTGCACCAAGCAGGTACCTGGCGGCAGCCCCGCTGCATCCCGCACACCAGGCCTGTGGAAATGACATGCAAGAACCCTTTGCTTTGTCTGCGGATCCCACTGGGCCCCAGGACATATAGTTAATCTAAGGCCGAAGAACCGAGGTCCACTGGAAGTGGCTCACAGAGGAGGCTGTCTTGGTAGATGGGCACTGAGCCTTTGCTTTAGGAATCCCATTTTCAGTCCTGGGGATCAAATCCAGGGCTGTGGCTCTGAGCTGTGTCTCTAGGATCACCTCCCCAGCCAAGCCTGCCTTTTATAAACATTTTGAGACAGCTGGGTCACTAAGTTGTGTTGCATGTGAAATGGCGGTTGTCCTGCCTCAGCCTCCCTGGTGCTGGGTGCACAGGTGCCTCACCGTGGCCACCTGGACTTCTGTTCTTCAGTGCTGGCCCCTCACGGCCTTCCAGGCAGGTGGCTCCGGTGTGCTAGGGCTGAACCATTTTTCCCAGGTCTGAGGGGGGAAAGGTGGGGCTTCTCCCTGCTGCCTCTCCCCAGCCCACCCTGAAGACAGGTCCTTGGGTGTGCACTGCCTGCAGCCTGCCCCGAGCGCCCCTGCACGTGGGCGGGCCTAGGCCCGGGCTGTGCTACTCATTGCCATGGAGCTGGGGGCTTTGCCCACAGTCCCATCCCTGCCACACCCAGATCGAGGCCCCCAACTGCAGCCTTTATCCCTCCAGGCCCAGTGCTAGGGTCCAGGTGGCGCCCCGAAGTGACCCTGAGTAGAACCCCAGCCAGGCCCTCAGGAGTGCGCTTGCCACGGTGTGCCCGGCTCAGCCCACTCACAGACCAGCAAGGGGAGTCACGACTGCCGCAGGCTGCTTCACATCTGCAGGAGGAGCATGGACCCCCCCAGCCCAGGTGCGACCCTGCACCCACACTCCACACGTGTCCCGAAGGGTTCCTGTCACACAGAGGTGTTTACTAAATGCGCCACATACATAAGAAGGGATAACGGCTGGGTGGGGTGGCATATGCCTGAAATCTCAGCACTAGGGAGGCTGAGGCAGGAAGATCACCTCGAGTTTGAGGCCAGCCTGGGCTACACATGGAGACTGTCTCAAAAAAGCAAGATAGTAAAAATGATAACAGCAGTAACAATAATCACAATCAAAGTCCCCAGTATGAGGGCAGGGTGGAGGGTCTAAGACCCCTGCGGCCCATTCCCGGTCTGGAGCCCGCTGGTGTGGAGTGGCAGATTGAGATCCTATGAAGTGGCTAAATTAACACACTCAGCAGGTTGCAGGCTTCTGAGAGCTGAATACCAGCTGAGATAATTAAAGGCCAGGGCTGGCTCCTTTTTAATTGACTCCCCTATAAACTCCCTGCTGACAGAGGCATAATTAAGTTGATTCCTGGAAGAACGCATAAGGAGACTTTCCTTCCTTGGGCCTAATCTTAAAAAAAAAAAAAAAAAAAAAAGGCGCCCCCCCCCCCCCCCCCAGCTCAAAGAGCACTCAAGTGCTTCAGAACTGCAAGGAAAGCTGCAAAGTGCCTTTCAAATGCCTTTGTCCAGGTTGGGCCTCGGACTCCCCAGAGCCCCAGAGGTGCTGGTGGCCCGGTGGCATTGGGAGGGGGAAGTGGCCACCCGTGGGGCCACCAGCTCAGCCAGGTACCTGGAGCCTCTATTCCTTGGCAGCCATGTGGGTGCAAATAAATTCGGTAATTTTTCAGTACTGTTCTAAAGGTAAGGAGTTTGGCTTAGATCTGCCAGTTAGTGTTTCAATTTTTAAAATTATGTGCAAAATGTTATGTGCACAGTGTCATTCCTTGGAATCCCAGCGCTTGAGAGGCTGAGGCAGTAGGCTTGCCACCAGTTTGAGGGCAGCCTGGACTCCGCAGTGAGTTCCAGGCAAACCTGCCCTACACAGAGAGACCCTGTCTAGAAAAACAGCAACAAAAGTCACACTGAAAACTCAGCAAGCTGGTAAGCAACTCAGGGTGGCTACAGCTTTATTTTGATTCCAGTGTTCTGAAACCTGCCTTTGCCTGGAATCTGGGGAAGGGCAAACTGAGACGGAGAGGGGTGGTGAGGAGACGCAGAAGGCTGGACCTCCAGCTGGCTCTCCCTAGAGCAGGTGACACATTTGAAAAGTACTAAGGGCCAGGACACAGCCCAGCGGCACAATATCTGCCTAGCCAGCGTCAGGTCGTGAGTTCGATTCCTGGTACCAAAAAAAAGGTGCTGAATTGGGGGTGAGTTTTGTCCACTCACCCCAAATTAGTGGAATGAACACTGGAGAGGGTGAGTTTCATAGGAGCTACCCTGGGCCTTGCTCTGTCCCATCTGGTGTCATTTCTGGGCCCAGCCCTCACGCACACCAAGCCGCAGGCAATTCCTAAGCGCAGGCTGAAAGGCGTGAGGATCTTCTGTGAGCCCGGTGCGGGAACACCAGGTCTCAAGTCTCACCACTCACAGAAGGCTCACCGCTGTGTGTGACAGTGCTGCATGAAGAGAGATTATTTTCACAGAGCCTGGCAACTCTGAAAGGCTTTTGGAACTGTTGGTTTATTTCATTTTTGAGAGAGGGTCTTGCGACCTAGCCCAGGATGACCTGCTGGGGTGAGGTCTGCACCCACCACTCTGGTTTCTGCGGCCCCTGCAGCCTGGCTCGGTTCCTGAGAAGCCGGAGCTGGGAGGGCTGCAGGGTGCCGGCTGCCGGTCAGCACACAGCTGCTGGAGGCCAGGCTTTTCCTGCTCATACTCCCTCCTGCGTGACCCAGTCCCAGGTGGTTTACTTTCTGTTTCTCCCCCACGCTCCTGTGCATTCTTAGCCAGGAGCAGAGCCAGCCTGGCCTGTGGTCCCAAGACCTCACCCTCTGTCCGGCTCCCCCAGGGGGAGAAAGCCAGGCTGTTTCCCAAGTGCATGAGCCAGAGCTGGATGGAGCAGAGTGAGCCGAGGGCCGGCCTGGAGTGTGTGCGGCCTGCCATCCTGGCATCTGGGACGCCAAGGCAGGAGGATCGCCAGCAGTCTGAGACTAGCCTGAGGTACACAGTGACACCTTGCCCAAAAAACCTCACAGGGAAAAAGAAAAAAGAAAAAGAAAAAGAAAAAAAACTAAAGAGAAAGAGAAAAGAGCATGAGAGAGCCTTTCTTGAAGCAGACAGGTCCAGCAGGGGGTCTGTGCAGTCAACTTCTCTGCAGCCTCAGCCTGCTCCCCTGCAAGACGCAACAGTCCCAGCACCGGATCTTTGCAGCACACGGTGGCGGCAATCACCCCCTCGAGGCGTGCACAGCCCCATTCTCCTCCCGCCTACCCTCCACCTCCGGGCCCTCTCCGCTTCCTGTCAGGACCCCGTCTTTGGCTCATTTTTTTCCTTTGCGCTTCCACGTGAGAGGACTTCTGCAGCCCCCGAGCTTGTGTGTCTGATTTATTTCACTTCTATATGGGACAGAGTTATTGTTTCAGGGTAGTCTGACCAGGCGCTTTCATCACAGGAAATCTCTCCCAGGCCTGCAGGGAGAGGAAAGCACGAGTTTGCCCATGTTGCTGAGGACGCCAGGGAGCCCGGTGGGCCAAAAAGCCAGCCCCGTCCCCCTGCGCCCAGCCATGGCTCAGTGCTTCCCTTTTTTGAGGCAGGGTCTTACTATGTGGTGCAGGCTGGCCTCAGACTGAACTCAGAGGGGATCCTCCTGAGTCGGTCTCCCAGAGGGCTGCTACGACAGGTCTTCCTCATCATGCCGGGAAAGGTCTCAGGGCTTCTGAGAGCTACGTGATGCCTCCTACCGGAGGTCTGGGTGCTGTGATTTGCTAAGAGCAAGGGCCTGCTCAGGCCCTGTGGTCGGGACAGACCGGTTGGTCCAGATCCTCCTCTGCAGGCTTGCCTGGCACCAGGAGGGCAGCGCTGGGCATTCCGCTGCAGCCAGCCAACTGGTTGCACTCCTGCCCACCCCTTGGGAGTGCCACCCCCACTGTTCCCTCCTGGACCCCCTTTCAGTTCCTGCAGTCTAGGGGCCCCTGCAGTCGCAGAAAATGACAGCACCCCAGGGGGCAGGTTGCTGCCTCAGCGCTGGCTGGCAGGCTCTGAGTCAGCAGGGCTCCTGCCTGAAACCACAGCCGGCCCAGCACTGCCCTAACAGAAGAGAAAGGAAGGCAGGAAGGGCCAAGGTTTCCTAATAAGGTAAAGCCACAAGCACATGTGGTTAGGGCAGATCGGATGGCAGCCACTGTCCTCACCCCCACCTCCTGCAGGCTGTGCCAAGCTGCGGAAGGAGGGGGTCCCAATGCCCTGTGACCCCAGGACAGGGTCTGCATCCCCTGGAGGAGGCCTCTGCTCTGCAGGCCCCCCTAGCTGCTTTGTCAGGTTTTCCGGTCCCATCCCCCCAGGTGCAGGGTGTTGGGGGCAAAAGGGCCTTTCTGCCCTTTGTGTCTCTGGCCACGCTCATCCTGGTGTGACCCACCCTGCGGTCACTTGGTCGGGGTCGGGGTATGAGCAGTGTGGAGAATCAATCGCACAGTGGGCAGCGAGGTGGCCTGTCATTAGCCCAACTTAGGAATCAGCAGGGTTCCGTTTCCCATAGCAACAGGCTGTGCTGGGCCAGTTTCCAGCCTGTATTCTCAAGTGTTCCCTGCAGGGCCCCTTGCCTTCATGGAGTGCCAGCATCTCCCTGTCCTGCAGCACACGGGACCGTCCCTGCCTGATCCAGGAAGTGTCCTGCAGGTGCCCCACAGCCTGGGCTTATCTCAGGGCCGGGCCTGCAGAGTGGACTTGGGCTCCGTGGGCCCTTGTGACTCACCGTGGTCATGGCTACACTGCCCTGGACGGGCCCTCTGCCAGGTCCTCGATGCCAGTGCGGAGCCCCCGGTACTGAGGACTGCTCGCCGTGCAGGTACCTCTGCCTTCCTGGTCTTTCTTCTTTTCTTTTCTTTCTTTCTTTCTTTTTTTTTTTTTTTGAGACAGGGTTTCACTATGCATTCAGGCTGGTCTTGAACTTTCTTTGTAGCCCACCTGGACTCAAACTTGTAGTGAGCCTCCTCAGTCTCCCAAGTGCTGGGATTACAGGCATGCGCCACTGTGCCTGGCTGCCTTCCTATTTATATCAACATTTTTGTAACAGTTTTTAACTTGAATCTCTCCGCTACTCCAGACCTCCCACACAATCAGGCATGTTCCACTCACTCCTACCTAAACAAGAGTTGTAGTAAAATCAGCTCATCAGCTCTCTCTCTCTCTCTCTCTCTCTCTCTCTCTCTCTCTCTCTCTCCACCTATCATCTATCTGTCAATCATCTATCTATCTTAAAATGCACCCCACCCCAAGATCCTAAAATATTTATTAGCCAGTTGATCACTGAGTGACATCACTGCAGTAGTAAAATCTGCAGCTGCTTGGCTGTCGGGCAGAGGGCCCAGGATGCCTGAGGTTCAAGGCCACTGTTAACTGATTCTGCTGGGAGCAGAATTCCACGTCCCGGGGGGTGGTGGCTGGTGTGGAGGGAGGGACACAGCCTGGCTCTGCTGTGGGGGGGGGGCGCCTGGGCTCTGGACTCTGCACGCCTGCAGGGCAGGGTGTCTATACCTGGTGCCAAAGGTCAAGGGCTTGCAAGCCACCTTGGCCTGGCCCACATGGCCACAAACAGTGCCCTAGAGTGCGAGCGGGTGCTTTTCCTAATTGCCACACACATGGCTCTTACTACACCTGAGGTGGCCAGAAGTGGCCAGCCTGCGGACCCCAGGGAGGACTGACACCACTCCAGCTGCAGAAGCCTTCCAAAGCCTACAAACCTGAACCTGGGCATGGGGACATGCAGGGGGACAGGACTCCATGGTCATAGCCGCCCTTCAGCCCAGAGGGGGGCCTGCCCGGTGGCCTGTGTGTGATGCCACGGTGACCCCCATTAGCTCTGTGACCCGCTGCTTCAGTGAGCAGCACTGCTTTTAGGCAAAGCCAGCAACGTCCTTCACGCCTGCCATACAGAGCAGTGGGACTGTCCCAGCATGGTGACCACCCAGCAGCGCTCCTCTACCCCGGGCTGGTTTGTCCCTGGGCCCGCGGATCTGCACTCTCTGACTATTCTGCCTGAGAAGAGCGCCAAGCGCCGAGCCTGGGATTCCCGGGGTTTTTGTCGCTGGGCACCAGCGCTGCACCACTAATCCAGTCTCACAGACTTGTAGCTGGTAGCCTCATCCTCCTGGGGGACTCCCCACTAAACGCAGCTGCTGGACCCCACGTCCTCAGAAAGCCCCAAGGACAAGGAAGCAGCCCGGATCAGGGTTCCCGGCAGACAGGGTGACAACACCCCGACAGGGGGTGCCCCCTAGGCAGGTGCTGTCACCAGGGCCTCTTGCCCTTGCCTCTGTTCCCTCTGCAGCTCGTTTTCTGGTCACATACCTGCTGAGCCCAGGGTGACCAGGCTGCACCCACCGTGCCCTTTCTGCTCAGCACATCAAGCACGCCGTGGGCCCCTGCAGCTTGGTCATCGGGTGCACAGGGATGAGGCACTCACACCCATGCCAGGGTCCCCACTCTTTCATGGTCATGTCCCCTCCTCGGCAGCCCATGTTCATTCTGTCACGGAGATGCCAGAGTGGTCTTGGCCATTTGTCAGGGATGGTTTAAGGCTCAGCCTGGTTCATAGTTCTGACCAATGAATCACAAAGGGGAAGGTTGCATGCACGGAGCAGGAGGATTCGAAAGATCTAGGAACAGTTCTTCATCTACCTTGGTGCTTGCATGCGAGGGTAGGATGCCCGCAACCTCTCTGTGCCATGAGGACAGCAGGCAGGTGAAAAGAGCTTGAGGTTCTCACTAAGCCGATGATCTGACAGACCACAGATGGATTATGTAGTGTTTTAGAGGAAGTGCTAAATTTCCTCTTCGCTTAGGCTACTCAGAGTTGAGGGTTCTGGCACCCATAGCTGATGTATTCTTGGCAGTTTCCACTTCCTCCTCTGTCTTGGAGGAATCAGGAAAATCTCGTTTCTTCCTCCCACATGTGGGTGCTTGAGGGTGGCTCTGTGGTCATCAATTGAGACGATCACAGCCGCTTCTGGGCATGCCGAGGTCCACTACCTGGAAGAGGAGGCTTTCTTCTAGGCATGTGTTTCTTATTTCTTCAGTTTTTCATATTTGGGCTGGGGAGATAGCTCAGTGGCACAAGCGCCTGCCTGCCAAGTGCAAGGTCCTGAGTTTGATTGGAGGTACTCCTGTGCCCCCCAAGAAAACCAGCAAAGGGTGAAACGTGGCCCCAACAGCAGCGCTCCACACTGCTCAGGACGCAGAAGTTATGCCGCCTGCCGTCCTCCGTCCCTTGCCCACGGAGCGCAGGCCGTGAGTGCGCCCCAGGCTGTTGCAGAGTGGCTGACCTTGTTGCTGGTGAGTGGGGCACTTAAGACAGGGTGCTCCAGGGCTGTAAGAAGGAGCCACGTCATTGGCGGCAGCACCAAGTGTGTCCTGGTGCTGGGACGTCACTAAGGAGCTTCTACCTGTCTGTGCCCAAGATGCCAAACATTTACGCAGAGTGGCGGAGGTGTCACCCAAAGAGAACCCATGTGCACAGACAGCAGCTTTCTCTGTGACCGGCTGTGCTCCGGGCCTGCAGCCCCAGGAGCCACTGCACTGGCCTGGCATGGGCAACCCCAGGAAGCTAGGGGAGCGCTGGGCCCAGGGCCAGCAATGGAGACGTGGTCCACAAGGCGAGCAGCGGGCAGGGAGCTCGCAGGGACACCCAGGCTCTGGCCTCTGTCTCCTGACTTCCAATTGGAGTACATGTGACAGGCTGCAGTGGTTTAAATGTTTTCTTCCAATTTTTTGTATATTTTTTGCTTATTGAGACAAGGTCTCACCGCTATGGAGCCCAGGCTGGGCTTGAACTACAGCAATCCTCCTGCCTCAGCCTCCGGAGGGCTGCGATGGCAGGCGTGTGCGGGGGACCAGGCTTTCTGAGCCCTTACGCCTCACCGTAGGTCAAGGGGAGGTATGACGCCTTGTGGGGCTTTAGGAGCCTGGTGCTAATGCAGAGGGCAGGCGACACCGTGCCTGTGGAGTCACTACCAGGAGATGCCTGGAGATGCCTGGCTGGCTGCACATGGGGGGCTCTGCAGCAACCTGGTGGGGTCCCCAGCACGGGGCACACAGGGCGGGGCGCACAGGAGCGGCTGTCACTCTGTTTCAGTCAAGGAATCCAGGCCAGGCCTGAGCCGCGGATCCTGAGGCCAGTAGCCTCCACCCTGCCATTCCAGCAGAGCAATGGAGACTCGCCGCTCCCACCCCGTCCCGGGTCCCAGCGACACTCAGAGTCCTGATGTCCCTTCCAGCCGCCCCTCCCCGTGCTCACTCCAAAGTTCACCCTGAGCCAAGCCTGGCGTCTGGTCTCAAAGCAGCTCCAGCGCCGGCGCCGGTCCGGAGCTACTCTGCTGCTGGCCACGACCCCTAGCGGCCAGTCGGGCGCAGGTTCCTTCTGGGGGCGCAGGGGAGGACGCTCTGGGCTCCAGGAGCGCAAACCAAGGCACAGAGAAATGGAACAACTTGCTGACCGAGTGCGATCCACTGTGGAGACAGCGGGGATCTCGGGTTCCGTGCCAGAGCTGAGCGGGCCGCACCGTGGAGCTAGGCCTGCACCCCGAGGTCTCTGACCGGTCACATTGCTGTCCACACGGCTGACCGTGGTCCCCGAGCCATCACAGAGCCACCGCAGCCTGGGGGCGCCAGGATTTCCAGCAGCGGAATCCATGGACTCCTCATTGCAGCTGGCAAGCAGCAAAACAAGCTACGGGGTGTGCGGAGGAGAGGTGCACAGAGGGGGTTGCCTGGGTCCCTGGGGTGTATGCCCACATATTGGGCCCGCGTTCCAGATGGGAGTGGACCTGGGTCCCACCGAGCTGCTGCCCTGGCACCATGGGAGCACTGCGCTCCCAGATGCCACTCCGGCAGCTCTGGCCCAGGTGCCCTCCTTCTGAAGGTGCTCATGGACCCCACGTCGTTGCCGCTTGGCCTGTGTTCCAGGCCATCTGCCCGCACACGAGCGCTTACTGAGCTGCCCAGGCTCCGGATCGACGCCTTGCCTCGGTCCAGCCTCTCTGACTACTCAGAGTGTCACCATGGATCAGAAGGGAGAAGCTGGAAGCCACACAGGCAGGGGCCACAAGGCCAAGGACACAGAGCCCGAGGTCCACTCAGGCCTCCAGCGAGCCAGAGACTTAGAATCTTCCTCTTGTATTTCCAGAAATATGTGCCCCCGGGCACTGAAAGGGACTTCAAAGTGGATAAAAGGTAACCAAAGTTGGCCTGGCTACATCTTTAACCCAGGCTGGCCAGGAACTCCTGACAACTGTCCTGCCTGGCCCTCCCAGGTGCTGGCTGAAGGCACATGTCAGCACGCTGGCTTTCTGCTGTACAACCTCGTACTTTGCTCCTTCTTGGCGGAACTGTTTGCCCGTGCGATAACGCCTTACATACACCATGCTTTGAAACTCGCTTTGACAGTTTCAGACTTGGAATAACAGGGAGGCTCGCAGGCAGCTGGCTCGGATTTGCCCTCTCAGATCTGGGTCCCGAATGGCAAGGCTGCCCTTGGCTGGCCAGAGCCAGCTGGGCTTGGAGCTCGGGGAGGCCACCTAATCCTGAGGATGTCTGTGCGCAGCACTGAAGAATGCGTTCTCCTGTGCAACTGCACAGCAAGCTGACCGGCAGCAAATGCCGCATAGTGCCCTCTCCTGCAGACCTCGCTGGGCTCTGGTAATCCCTCAGGACACCCTCGGCAGCAAGAAAAGACCCAAAGGACACACCTCGCTCTGCCGGCCTGTCTCCTCTGAACATTTTTGAAGTCTTTCACAACCGTATTTTTTTAAAGAGTAAGGTCCAAGCTGTGCATGGTGGTGGACACCTGTAATCCTAGCACTCAGAAGGCTGAGGCGGGAGAGTCATCCCAACTTTAGAGGCCAGCCTGAACCACAGAGTGCAGTCCTGTTTCAAAAAGGAAGGAAGGGCCAGCCAAGTAGCTTGGTGGATTAAAGATCCTGCAAGCAAGCCCAGGGATACGGGGTTCTATCCCTGGGCCTGCCATGCTGGTCCCACCCCAGGGGCAGTTGAGATGGCAATTGAGACTGGGCGTGATGGCGTGCACCTGTAATCCCAGATCTTGGGAGGCTGTAAACAGGAGGATCACTATGAGTCCAACCTAGTAGTGAGACCCTGAAAGCTCTGTAGACCCTTCTCTAAAATTAAAAAAAAAAAAAAAAGAAGAAGAAGAAGAAGAAGAAGAAAGGGAGGGAGGGAGGTAAGAAGGAAGGAAGGGAGTAAGGAGGGAAGGAGAGAGATGAAGGACCTGCTGTTTGCCAGGTTGCCTCGGTATGGCTGTTGCAGCCCTTCCAGATTAGACCCAAGGTCATGAGAATCTTGGGTGCTTTATAATTTTGTTATAACTCTGAAACACAATTTATCTTCTAGCTTCTTATTCTCTTCTGAAAGGGGTCTTCAAGCCACTGAGGGACATGGCACTGATGTGGCCTCCCCCCAGGACACTGCAGCAGCTGCTGGCCTCTCTCCTAACCCAGGCGGCTGCATCCACGCCCTGCCCTGCCCGCTCCCCAGCCATCCGGGTTAGCAGAACTCACAGCTCAGTGTGCTGCAGTTTGTGAACCAGGGGAAAGCCCAGAAAGGTCCAGCAGTGAGAGAGCTCAGGAACATTCTGAGGTGGCTCGCTCAGCCTTCCAACGCCTGGCGCTGGCCCCCAATGCCAGAAATCGGGGTCCCCTGCTCTATGGGGGGCACTCTCAGTAGGGCAGTGATGCCCAGGGCAGGGAGGGGTGAGGCCAGTGCCACGAGCACGCCCGTGTGTGTGTGTGTGTGTGTGTGCATGCACACATGTGTGTGTCTCCTAATGACAGAGGTGCTGGCTGTGGCCACCAGGGTGACCGTTCACAAAGAAAACTGCCCGGCCTGGGAGCTGGCTGGGGACTCCAGTTCTCAGAGCCCCACACCTCTGGGCTCTGTCCGAACGAGTGCAGCAGCCAGCATGGTGGCCCAGGATGGGTCCGTGAGAAACGCGCCTCACCCTGGAGCCGAAGCCTCCGGCTTCCACACTCAGGTCCAAAAGCAACCAGGTATAGGGGAGAGTGACCACATGGTGTCCCTAGGCGTGAAAGGACTCCGCGTTGCTGAGTGCACAGAAGAAAGTGCACGAAAGCCACCGCTGATACCAAGGTTGCCTGACGCTGCACTTTGCAGGTAAACCACCTTGAGCCACCGATGAAGACACAGTCCCTGAGGCAGGGGACACAGCTGATGACATCCTTATGACAAAGGCACTGCTAATGGAGGGAGCCTTGCAGGCTAAATAATTGGACCGGGTCAGGAGAAGAACTGAAGATGAGACCAATGCAATCAAACATAAGCAGGCTTTACCTCAGCCATCAGTCTTCTGACTTGTTTCGAAGTTCGCTTTCAAAACTACACCGAAGTGTAGGAAGCAGTAGAGAAGTGACCTGTCATCCCAGCCCTTGGGAGGCTGAAGCAGGAGGATCACTAGGAATTTGAGGCCATCATGGCTTATATAATGAGTTTAAAGTCAGCCTGAAATACATAGTGAGATCCTGTCTCTAAAAACAAAACGAAATAGCAGAGCATAGCACAGCACAGCAAAACAAATATGAGAACAGTATTCAAGTTTACAGTTTCCCTTTCAAGGGAAAAAAAGACCGAGACATTCTCCGGTTGTCCTCCAGGGGGCGCAGCCGGCCCTCATTTCACAGAGCCACCATGCACGGGCGACCCCTCCGATCCCAGTGTGCTCGCTGTACACCGAAGAAAGGGACCTGGGTAGCAGGGCCAGGGGTCGCTCCGAATATGCAGTGGGCCGGGCCTTTTCCCCAGGGGCAGGTCAGAGCCTGGTGTCGCCAAAGCCCACAGAATCAAAAGTTTTCGAAGGGGCGTCTCCCAGGGCTCCGCCTGGTGGCCCGGGCTCTTCTCGTCCCTCCAGCATCCCAGGAGCCCGTGAAAGCCCACAGGCTCAGCGACCCCGCCCGCGTCCCTGGAGGGTGGAGCCTGCACTCGGGGACCCTCGAGGGAGCAGTAAGGTGCCCAGGGCAGACCCTGCGCCCTAGTGCTTTGTGGCCACAGGTCGGGTCAAAGGCAACCCGGAGGTGTTGCTGCCCATTGGTGCCCTGGCCAAAGCACACAGCCCAGACACGAAGGGTGCTTTGCTGAGACAGAGTCTTGCTATGTGGTCAGGATGGATTGGAACTCAGTCTCCCGAGTGGCTGGGCCACACACGCCACCATGTCCAGCAAAACTTGGCTTAGCAGAGGTCATGGATTCTGCAGGGCGCCCTGGTCAAGGCAGCCCCGGGCGCACGCTTTTGTGAGGGGTGAAAACTCCAGACATGGGCAGGCCCTCCTGCGGGCGGCAATCCAGTGTCTGAGCCTCAGCCTGGAGGGGGCCACGTACAGAGTCCTGACCACTCAGAGGAGAGGCAGGAGGGCTGTCGGCTCGGCAGGAGGTGGCAGCCCAACACTTCCCATCTGAGCCCCAGGTGCGTGGCCTGGGCGGGGTGAGCTGGGGAAGGCAGTGTCCACCTGGCTCAGTGCCTCCGAGAGTCCCCGGGGATGACAGCTGACACTTGCCTAAGGGAACGAAGTGCAAGTTGGCACCCAGCTGCCCCAGGGAGCGCAGAGGTGGCTGTGGGCGACAGCAGGGCAATGGAGTCCTTGAGCGGCTCCTGTCCATCTAGGGCCCAGCTCAGGGCAGGTGAGGAGACTGGGCAGGGACAGGGACACACGCAACGTGGCCACTGGAGCGGCTCAAAACAGAACCCCTCACTGCGTAACCATCCCCAGATCAGGGACAAGGTGGCTTTGCACAGCAAGGGTGTTAAGCCAGCCAGCGCCACACTCCTGAGAAGCTGAGGAGACCCTAGGCTGTGTGCCCTGCGTTGTCCCCACGGGCTGCCAGGCAGTGTTTCCCACCAGCTGCACTGAGTTGGGTGAGCCCCTGCAGGGACAGTGCAGGAGATGGGAGATGGAGACACAGAATCTAAACTGGGGACAAGACATGGGCCACACACAGATGGCACCAAGGTGGGAGGACTGCAGGGTACAGTGCCACAGGGGTTGGGGACAGGCATGGGGTGAAGACCCAGTGCTAGTGTGGCTACCAAGGCAACTGTTGAGCTGATGGGGACCTCAGATGGCAGAGTGAGGCCATGGTCATGGGGTTCTGGCCAGCAGGATGGCCTCGCTGTTCCACACTACTGCTCAGGGACCCCGGCCCTCCTGCCCCTGCAGTGGGATTCTGTAGATCCCCTCATCACCATCCCTGGGAGGCTGAGGCAGGAAGACTTCAAGTCAAAGCAAAGTGGCACAGTCTGGTCTCAAAATTTAAAAAATGAAAAAAGGGGGCTGGGACGCAGCTCCGTGCAGAGGCTTTGGGTTTTACTCCTGGGATCATATATAAATAGAAAAGAAATAAAAATAAAGAAGAGGATCTGTATGTACACACTTTGAGCCTAGGTGAGCCACAGGCCTGCTTTAGCTTGACGAACACTGGGCCCTGGCTGGCTTTGGCCTTGAGCCCTGTTTCTGTCAACACATCTCAGCATCTTAAGAATGGACAAAGAGACAGTGAGGGACCGCACGCACACAGGTAGCCACTGCTCTCACATTGGCCGCTGCCAGGTGGCCCTCCGAAGCACAGCCCTACGGACCCGATCCAGACAACTGTCTTAAAACACACAAATCAGCAAGCCAAGAGGCTGTGAGAGAAATAACTGACTGTTGCTCTGAGCGGGTACTCCTGGCATGGGTGTTACACAGCAGAAGGTAACCGATACACACCGCAAATAACAGGACAGCTGTGATCTTCCAGGGAGCAAATGCGACACCGCAGCCCTAGGAGCACGTGGCTTAAGGAGAACTCTGCTCTCCTAGCTCTAAAGTGAATTTCCTAGTGCAGAACCCCTCAGCAATCACATTTAGGTGAAATGTGAGTGAGAGCGAGCGAGCGAGCGAGAGAGAGAGAGAGAAACCAAAAAGAAAGACAGCAGGCCTAAAGGTGCAGCTTGGAGCTGACTTTCCTGCCGAGGTGGCAGGGGGTTGTCTGAATTCCTTGGCTGAAGAAAGCTCCACTTGGTTGTTTTGGATACTGTGTGAGACAAGCAGACCATCAACACGGGCCTTGAAATAGTTTCTTTACCAAAAAAAGTTTGTATTTTAATAGCATTTGGCATGCTATCATGCATCTTTTTCTTAGCAGAAGAACATGGCTGGGCTCTGTGTTTGTAAGGAATGGAAACATTGTAAATCATTTTGGAGACCAAAAAAGAGAAAAGAAAAAAAGACAGCTAGACAGACACATAGCATCGCCCTCGTCGCCCCAGCAGGGCTGCGTCTCACTCCAACAATAACGCCGCATCAGGATGGCATCAATGCCGCCACCTGGCTTTGCTTTAATAATGAAGGAGAACTTACTGGTCAGCTTCAGTGTGGTCCTGTCTTCCGGGTTTCAGTGGGAGAACGAATCTGAAATGCAATCAAACAAACGTCCATAAACACGCTAGCACGTCGAGGGGGGCGCGCGCCCTATCACAAGTGCCTGCTGTCATGCTGAGTATTTATTTTTCTGGTTAAAGATTAACAAAGCCTTTTCTGGCTCCTGCTGGAACAGAGAGTGTTTTTTTGCCCACATACTTCCACTTCCTGAACCGCACTCTCTCCCGGCTCCAGGGGGCTGGAGGCCGAGACCAGCACGACTATAAATGGTAGTGTTTTCGTGCAGAGTTTTCGCGCAAACCGGGCCATGGCCGAAGCCTCGAGAGGCGCTGACCTCGCCGCAGCCTGCAGCCCATTGTGGCAGGACAAGGCCTCGGCTTCCACGCCAAGAGCAGCGCCCCTGATGGCCCAGGCTGACTCAGGACACAGAGGACAGGAGGCAGCCCTGTGGGCCCAGCCACACGAGTGCCTGTGAGCGCTGCCTGTGGCCATCACGAGCCCGGGTCACGCTGTGAACAGAAACAGTGCCAGCCACGCTGGCGTCAGGGAGGGAGGAACCAAGGAAATGGGTTTCAGTGCTGTCCTCCCTGACACGCAGAATCTAAGAAGGCTGGCAGGGCAGGAGAAGGGAGACCCATCGGAGGGAGGACGGGTGTCCAGGCCGGAAATGGGGCATCCACATGATCCACGCACTCAGACACACGGAACCCCGGACTGTGATGCCTGGGCTGGGCCAGGCCCTGATGGGAGCAGCTTGCACTCCGTACCAAGGTCCTCAGGGGACCCTGGCATCCGCGGAAGCTGCGGGCACGGAGAATGCCGTGGGGATCACGCCCACTGCTGTGCTTATAAGAACGCGGGTGCGTCACCGTGCAAGCAGCAAAGTGGCACTGAAAGGCAGCACCTGACACCCTTCGTTCCTCTTCTGAAAACTGCACGCCTCTGAAGTTCTCAAAAGATTATCCGATGGAGAGAGTACAGTGGCTCCAAAGGGGGAGGATTAATTATCGACTACCTCACATAGTTTTCTTCATAATAGCAGCTAGAATATAGTTAACAAAAGCCCTAAATACACATCATTTTATTTATTTTTGAGACAGGGTCTCGCTATGCAGCCCAGGATGAGCTTGAGTTCACTGTGTCGCCCAGGCTGGTCTCAAATGCCTGGTGATCCTCCTGCCTCAGCCTCCTGAGTGCCAGGACCACAGGCATGTGCCTTTGTGGTCAGCAGACGCTGTTGGGCAGTGACCAGAGTATTTCCACACCCTCCCTGTGCTGGGAGCTGTTCCTGCTCCTGTTTCCTTGGTGGTCACCTTGTGGGGCAAGCACACTGCCAACTGAGGATACAGGTGCAGAAAGGGACAGTCCTGTGCCCGAGGCCACCTGTAGTGCCAGGCAGCACCTGGCCCTGCTCTCAGCCGCCTGTCTTCCAACTCAATTGAATGGCTCAGACTGAGCTCTTATTTTCTATTCCAGCCATAGCTCCCAGGGCAAGGCTGCCCCTAAGACTGGTTTGGGCAGCAGGACCAACAGCACCTGCTGTGCTGTGCGTGGAGTTAACCCTCTGGGGGGTTTGGGGATCACAGAGGGGCACTGCTGGGGGGTTGGACAGAAGTGTAGGTGCTAGATGCAGGCTGTGAGAGCCCCCTGGCCATGACCTGTCCCAGGGTGTCACCTGATGCCCAGGGGTGGTCACAGTCACCCCTGAGCCTGTCCTCACCCCAGCAGCCCTGGTTCTTATTTTCTATTGTGAGAATGAGGTCTTGCTAAATAGCCCATGCTCAGTGCAAACTTGGGATCCTCCTGCCTCAGCCTCCTGAGCAGCCGAGTTACTGGTGTCCTTTGCTCTTTGCTAATCCTTAGGCTCTGACGAAATCACACACAGAATCAGACCCTACAGGTCGCCTGCTGCTGAGTCACACCTGTGGAGCTGGCAGCCAGCGGTGCTGCTCAGCGTCCGGGGCTGAGGGATGGCAGGGCTGGGCGGCTGCCTGTCACCAGAGCGCGGTGCGCAGGTACCTGCTGGCTGCTTCACCCCTCTGCAGCCTTGTCCGCTCACCCACTTGGCCCACGCTGCCTGCCGCCCACTGCCAGGGCTTCTGTGATGGCAAGGGTCAGCCTCCACCTGCCTCTGTCCCAGGACCTGCCGAGGGGTCAGTATGCAGTAGGCGCTCAGGAAGGGCACACACAGGAAAACCCGGGATAGCACCAGAACATGAAAGAGGGCTGAGAACTAGAGCCCAACAGAAAAACTAAGCCTAGGAAGTCCGTTCAGCCCAGCTGTTTCCCTTCTAGGCATTTTCCCAAAGGAGTCAGCGTCATCCTGTCACAGGGATCCATGCGCAACGTGTTCACAGCAGCACAGCTCCCAGGAGCCAAATCCTGGATGTGGCCGGTGTGTCCACCAGCAGATGAGCAGAGAAAGAAAACATGGCTCACCCATGCTGTGGAGTACTACGCTGCCCCAAAGAAGGGCGGACTCCAGCCACTTGTGGGAACTTGCCACTCCACCAAACTAGAATGTTGAGGGAAACGAATCACCTATGTGTGCTTGATCTTTAAAGCTAGAAACCCTAAAGTAATTAAAGCCAGGTGAGAGGCAACAGGGAGATGGATCTTTTGCAAATGGGAAGAGAGGTCCAGAGGGGAGCAGATGGGAATGGAGCAAAGAGAATCACGATGTGTTGAGGACCACCGCTGCCTCCCAGCGTAGGTGGAGACCCCACATGCTGCAGCCAGGGACTCACAGAAGCAGCGAGGAAGCTGCTCTGAGGCACGGACCACTGGGCTGGGCTCGAGCCAAACATGCTCACTGCATCTGCTGAATCCTGCAGCCCTGGGGTAACCGAGGCAGAGCCGGCTGGCCGCTCCAGTTCCTGGCGTCCGCGCAGGGCCCTCAGGCTGGCGGTGTGCAGGAGGCCCGCAGAGGCTCCTGCTGAAACCCACTGGCTGCCAGGTGGCCCCGCAGGCCCACAGCCCACTTTCGTTCCTCCTAAACTCCTCCCGGAGGTTGAGGAACAGTGACCCTGCAGGGGCAGTGTGGAGGCGGCCAGGTGGGTGTGGTGGCACATGCCTGTCAGCCCAGCACTCGGGGGGCTGGGACAGGAGGCTCATTTTGAGTTCAAGACCAGCCTAGGCTACAAAGTGAGCTCAAGGCCAGCCTGAGGTGCATAGCGAGACCCTGTTTTTAAAAAGCAAAAAAATCAAAACCACACAAACCAGCAGAAAGGACCAGTGTTTCAAGACCCAGACCATGAGCAGACCTCAGGGAAAGAAAGCCCCAGGCCACTCACAGAGACTGCGCCACTCACAGGCAGAAGCTGCAGGCCACAGGTCTGTCCCTCGGGCACACTCAGGCCCAAGGAACAGCAGCTGTCATGTGCAGCCACACCGCAGCCTGCTGCTTCAGCGAGGGAAACGATGCACAGACCACTCCTCGGTGAGGTTACAGCGCAGGAAATAGGGCCAGGCAACATGGAGGCTGGGGACTCTGATGGGGATAGAAGAAGCAGGGTCCCCAAAGAAGAAGCCGCGCCTCCCAACACGGAAGCCTGAGCAAATGCGACCATGCAGTGTAAATGCCAGGAGAAGCTTGTGGGCTGGGGATGTGGCTCAGCGGCACAGAGCCTGCCTGGCAAGAGTGAGGGGCTGAGTTTGAGTCCCGGTACCCAACTTCTGATCCTGCGCTACTGCAGCGGCGGAAGCTGGAAAGCGGCTTCAGAGCCCGCGGAGGGCAGGGTACACAGGGAAAGCGACACAGGGGCTCTCAGCCTGGCAGGAGCTGTCCATCCAGAGTGCCGGGCTCTGGCTGGTCGTGCACTCAGCTGAACCCCAAAGGCAGGAGCGAGAGGAAAGCGAGGCATGGTGTCCCATGAGGCACTGGCTGCTTCCTCCAAAGGCTGCTTCCGACCAGCAGAACGGGCTGGGCTGTCCCTGCCACCCCTGCACATGTAGGGCTGCTCCAGATGCAGGCACAACTGCGATGGTCTCAGCTCAAGGGAGAAGCTGAGGGGGAGAGAATTCCGCTGGCGTCAAGGCCAGGGACATCAAGGAGCACCCAGCACCACCACAGTAGGAGCATGCAGGGAAGGTCGGAGCAGCCGGGCCGACCCCACATGCAAAGCGTTGGTTTTCTGCTTTTCTGCTGGGAGGGCTATCCACACCAGGGCCACCAACACACGGCTGAGACCGAGAATCCATTCCTGTGCCACCGAAACTCCGATGTGGCGAGCAGGGAAGACACAGAGATTCTAGGGGGTGGCGATGTCCTCCTGTGTCAGACACTGAGCAGGCGCAGTGTCACACACCTGTGATCCCAGCACTCGGGAGGCTGAGGCAGGAGGATCACCAAGAGTTCAAGGCAGCCTGGGCTACACAGCGGGACCCTGTCTCAGAACCCCTCCCACTGAAATCACACCCCCCTGGAAGAATGCACCCCCTACTGGAGAAGCCCCAGGTGTGTGTGTTCATAGAGTAAACTCATCACTTGCAACTGGAAAGTGTGTAGTGGCTCCTGGGAGGGGAGAGAAGGGCTAATGTAGAAACGCACTGGTGGCCGGGCCCAGCAGGAGAGTGTTTCCTGGCCAGGGTGAGGCCCCAGGTTTGGTAACGATAAGCACACCAAGGGGCTATTTATCTTCCAGGGCCACAGCTAGATTTCACTCCCAGGAACACGCCCCATGTCCACGAAGAACTGTGCTCCATGTCGGACTTTTTCCTCTTCCTCGTCGTCTTTTTCTGAGACAGGGTCTTGCTCTCTCACTATCCAGAGTCCCAGCCCCCCATCCCTGCAATGTGATCCTCACAAGAAAAGGACCATGTGACTCTCCAGGGATCCCATCCTTGGTGAAGCCAACTCAGACCAGGCATGCTATTAAAGAAAAAATCCTCGTGCCGCTCAGCGAGTGCCTGCTCTTTACAGGCCAGTACTGGTTTGTTGCACTTGATTTTCTGTTGTTTGAATTATGAAAAAAAATATTTCCCTCCCCTGGGTGAACTGTGATGTGGCACACAGGTTTGGAAGGACACCTCACCCCCTCACCTGCTCTGGCCACCCACAGGTGGGGGCTCGGGTGCACACCTGCCCGGAAAACCAGTAGAGATGCCTGACGCCAATGTCATGAGCCTGGCCTGAAGTTTACTAAGCTTCTAGCATGTTCTGTAGTCTTTGTTTCATATTAAAGCATGAATCTTGGATTTCCTTTGAAAGAAAGGCTCCTGAAATCAAGCCCAGAAAGAGCCAGCCCGCCTTATCTACAGTAGTGACAATTTCTTTTGGTGATTTCTGTTTTTGGGTTTTTTTTTTCTTACTTTGTTTTTTGAAGCAGCGGCTCCCTGTGTAGCCGTAGTTGGCATCAGACCCACAGTGATCCTCCTGTTTCAGCCTCCTGGGGGCTGGGATCCCAGGCGTGTGCTCCATGGGATGTTGAGGCATCCCTGAGGAGAGGACCCAGGAAGAAAGCGTGGCCCTGCCTGGGCTGCCGTCTCCCGGTTCCTTAATGCAGGGCTACACACAGGGCCCTGAGGAGGCTGTAGAATTCCTGTCCCGACAAGCCCTGCGGCAGCCCTGAGGCACCAAGCAGCAATTTAGAGGGAGCCAAGTAGCGGAATCTGCCAGAGCCCAGCACAGGTAGAACGGGAGCAGAGCGCACCTGGCAGGTCCAGGGTCCCTCCACAGCCTGGAGGGTCTGCACCAGCACAGGAGCCTGAGCAGGCGGTGGCTCGAGGCCATGCCGGCAGAGGAGGAACATCCTGGCATGGAGTGGGTCAAATGCTCACACAGGCACTTTTGTTTCTCTCCTGGACCTGCTCCTGGACTCCTCGTCACATGCGTCCCGCATCCTGCTCGGACGGGCAGGCGACTTCCTGCCTTCCCATCCACTGAGCACGGGCAGGGACCATGACCTTCATGGTGACCCCAGATGCCTCCCAGCCTCGCTTCCAGTTTCCCCTGCTCACTCGCTTGCTGTGGTGAGTGACAGACTTTGGCTGGTTTCAGCACAGAGCTTCTGGCTTTAGTCAGGCCTTGAACTACAGGAACCCTCAAAATATTTCACTCCCTTACTCTTCTGCCACCCAAAAAAGAAGAGAGGAGTCGGGCGTGATGGCGTATATCTGTAATCCCAGCATTTGGGAGGCTGAGGCAGGAGGGCACAAGTTTGAGACCAGCCTGGGCTACAAAGTGAACTCAAGGCCAGCCTGAACTGCACAGTGAGACCCTGCTTCAGAAAGCCAAAAGGAACAAACCAACCAACTAAACAAAAATCTTATTCTCTGATGTTTACTTTTACTTCACCAGAGACAAAAGTATCTGTTAGTAAACTGAATTTATTTTAACTTCTCTCTCTACGTGCTCATTAGGAAGCGAGCAGGACAAGAAGCAGGGGGCTGCAGACAGGGGTGAGTAGGAGGGGGGCATCAGGAGGAAGGCAGGGATATACTCCCCCCACCCCATCCCAGAAGCTGCTCCCAGGTCTACAGTGACCATGCCGGGCACAGGCCAGCACCTCTGTGGGCCCAGGGCCCAGATCTTTTGGGTGCTGCATTGCTGGGCCCACATGGCACAGAAGCCAAGGAAGGGCAACCTTGGAGGTGGCAGGGTAGGACCGGGCCCAGGAGCCAGGGCAGGCCGTGCCTTCCATCCCCATCAGACACCACCCCTGTGGTCCCTTTGTCCAGCCGTGGCCCTGTGTACTCACAGTGTCTCCTGCAGGGAGGCTGGGAGGGGGCTCTGGTAGGCAAACACTGAGTGGAGCAAAGTGAAGAATCAACAGCTTTTTTGGCTTCGCTGGGGCCTCAGGAGCGAAGACCAGGCAGAAGGAGGGATGGGGGGTGCTGTGGCCTGGGACATGCGTGGCCCAGAGTGCGAGGGCTCAGGAGGCCCAGCGCTTCACAGACACCCATGTGACCAGGAGAGGCGTCCTCACACTGCTGGCCAGGCAGGGAGAGAGCATTTCCAGGTACAAGAAAGTGCTGTTCTGCACAGGGCCTGCTCAAGAGAAAGACCTGCCCAGCTGGTTCCACTGAAGCCAGGGAAAGGAAACAGCTCCAGCCCGCAGTCGCCTGTCCACTGGAGCAGAGGCACTGACCCAGCTCAGGTCCACTGGCACCAGTCACAGAGAGACGAACACTGGTCACTATTCGCTGATCGCAGCGCAATGGACGCCCCTCCCAACCTCCTACTGCGCCCCGCGAGGTCTGTTGACCACAGTCCCTCTTCCCGGCACCAGGGCTAAAGCCACAGAAATTGCAGGGTTTGGGGAGGCCAAGTGTAGCTTAGAGACCCAGTGAGCCTCAGAAGCAGCAGGCATGGCAGGGGGACACAGGCCTGGAGTTCACAGATGCCGAGGTCACCTGCTAAGTAACAGCTGTGCTACAAAAGAAGACAACGTTGAGTACAGCAGGTAGTAACGCGGAGATTAGAAACTCTGGCACAAAACTTAAAAGCACAAACAAGACATGCTCTTGCTGGGGCCGGACACAGATGTAGAAGGGATCGCTGGGCTTAAGAGGCTCACAATAGGAATGGTCAAGTCTGAAAAGCAGAGCTCAAAAAGGCGGGTAGAAGGGACCAGCCAGCAGCCCTGTGACAACTATGCAAGGTGTGACTCACGCGTAATGGCAACAGACAGGGACAGAGGGACCTCCAGAGCCAGACAGAGTGCCCTGGTGATCCCAACTGGCCAGGAAGCAGGGTAACACCTGAAGCCAACAGCCACCAAGTCTACACCTAGGAGGGCCACACTCAGACCTCAGAAATTCAGAGGAGATAATCTCGAGAGCCCCGAGCAGGAAACACAGCTCTGATGAGCAGAGGATCAGAGATAAAACCACACTGGGGGCTCAGAACCCATGTAAGCGACAGTGTGTGAGATAGGAAGTGTGGAGAGAGAATACCCGCTAGGCTGAGGGTGTGCATCCTGTGAGGTCCTCTGTCCACCACGCAGAAAGATACGGACTCTCAGAGGGAGGGCATCGGGGCTCTGCTGTGGGGCAGCCTGTCCTGGAGGAGCTGGTAAGAGAAGCTCTCCAGAGAGAACGCACAGCGGAGCTCAGGGGCTCAGATGTCTGCAGAAAGAGCATCAGCACACGCGTGCATGGAGGGACCCGAGCGCTGTCGTTCTGCCGACTGACTGTCAGCAGGAGCAGCTGGTGCGGGATGACGGCTTTCCCTGGGGCACGCTGACGTGTGCTTCCGTGCACGTGCATTTACGCAGACACACACTGCCTGGGCAGGTTACGGGATCACGAGGCCAAGGAGTGGCAGGGCAGGATCGGGCGCACCTGTGACGCCAAGAGACACCGAGCTGAGCAACAGTGACCGGCACACTACTAAGTGAACCTCACAAACTCTGGGGGCCATGTCACCGAAACTTTGAAGGGTAGAATCGATATGCTAAGGAGACAATGGAATTATACAAAATTCTTATGTCCAATCACAAAAGAAAAAGAAAGTATTAAAAAAAAATAGCAACACACAGGGACTGGGAGGAGCCAGTGCAGATGCCCCACCATCATCACAGCTGCTGAGGATCCCTAAGTCTGCACCTGTGACCCCGCAGAGGACAGTGGAGCTGAGCGTTCCTGTCACCTGTGACTTGATGGCTTCCGGGAGGTCCTGGAGGACATGCTGGTCCGTGTGTGTGGTGACGGGGTGAACAAACCCTCATGGCCAGTTAGGGGAAAGTGAAGACTGTTCTGTGCACCGTGGGGTGTGACGTGGTGGCTGTGGGGTCCACCTTACTCCTCCTCCACTGTGACTGCAGGTCCAGGTCCTGTTGGCAGCTACGTGGATGTGATTGTCACAGCCTTGGGCCAGTCCTCGGGAGCTCCAGGAAGACGGTGCCCAATGGGGCCTGACGCGGTGGGGAGAGAAAGGAGCCTCACCCTGGCTGGACCTGCATGTCCGGCGAATGTGTGTGTCTCTCGGAGGTTTAACAAAAAACAAAAAGTTTTTAAAGTAAACTAAAAAAAGAAAAGTTTCTATTTTCATTATAGAAAAAGAGCTTGTAAGACACAGAAAGTACATATGTTGGTATAGCTCTAGGATGTAGCTTGTGTTTCAAGCTCTTATTTAAAGTGAAAAGTTAAAAAAAATAAGCCCAGGCTGCGCTGCAGGTGCCCGGGATGGGCATGCCTCTTCGGCAGGGCAACTCCTTCTGCTGCTCTTCCAGCCCCAGACAGGTCCAGCAGCGCCTGCCACTGTGCGGTGCCCGTCAGCAGGGACCTGCTGCACACACCAGCAGCCTGGGGCCACAGGCATCACCAGGTGTCCGAGGTGTGCAGACACTAGACCTGTGTAGGGCCTCAGACGCACTCTCTGACAGCTACGTGACAATGGTGTCACCTAGTTACGCAATCTCAGAATGCACCTCCGTCATCACACGATTGTGTGATGGTTATCAATACTCACCTCAAGCGTCAGTGGTCTAAAAACAGTGACTAAAGGACAAACAGAGTCAGAAGGATTCAGAAATGAGACCCATTCACATGGCGATGGGAAGCGTTTCTGAGAAAGCCACTGCAAACACAGACGCAGATTGAAGTAAAGGAATGGACACGCAGTGTGGGGGTGCATGCCTGTCGTCCCAGCACTTGGGGGCTGAGGCAGGAGCATCGCCATGAGTTCAAGTCCAGCCCGGCCTACCTAGTGAGTCCAGGCCAGCCTGACCTAGCTAGAGAGACCTTGTCTCAAAAAAATAAAACCAAAGTGAAAGGATGGGGAGCAGCGTGTCATGCCAAAACTAATCATAGCAAAGCAGGAATCACTGCAGTACACTGGTGTCGGCCAGAGTGACTTGAGAGCAAAGAAAACTGTGGACACGGGCGTTACGCAGTGACGAAGCAGCACAGTTCCAGGTACAACCTTCACGGCTGTGCGCCTACAACAGCTCATGGAAATACACAAGGCAAGAAGGCGCAGTACCGCGAGACGACATAAGACGAGGCCCCATGGTCGCTGGACCGGAGCTGCAGGCCGCAGTGCGGCCTGGGCAGCAGACAGAAGCCCTGAAGCATTCGGGGATGAGCGGAAGCCCCCCTGCTGGCTATCGCGACCTTCACAGAGCCTTCGTCCAGCAATGACAGACCACAAACTCCCCGCGCTCGCCCAGAATGTGCACTGTGACAATGACAGCCACGCACAGGGCACAGTCCATAACTTGTGAACATGGAAATCATCCCGTGTCTGTTGTCAACCACGATGCCACTGAATGAGACATCAATCAAGGGACGATGATTAGAGAATCTTGAAATGGTTCGAGACACACACACACACAGAGCAAGAAGGAAATTTCAAGAGACATTTATAAACATTTGGAAAGAAATAAAAGAAAATAGTGCTTCTCAAAATATGTGGGGTGTTGAGGGAAAAATCTATAGTAATGAACGCACACCTCTGAAAGAAAGCAAGGTCAAGAACGATAAACTCCGAACCTAAGGTAGCAGAAAAATACCAAGCTAAATGTGAATTAAATAGCAGGGAAAAAGCCACAGTAGAAATCAGAAAAGTTGTAAAGAGGAAATCAGAGTGAAAAATTAATGAAAAAGAAAGTTTCTTTGAAGCTGGGCGAGGTGGCTGTAACCCTGGCACCCCGGAGGCTGAGGCAGGAGGAGTGCTGCAAATCTGAGGCCAGCCTGGGCTACATAGTGAGTTCGAGGCCAGTCCAAGCTATGTATGGAGACCCTGTCTCAAAAAAAAAAGTTTATTTGAAAGGATTGGTAAAATTGTTGACTCTATGCAAAGTATTAATTATTGTAACTGTCCTACTAACCTGTTTTGAAACTGTTTCATTTCTATTTTATCTTTTTTCCTCATTAAATGAATAAAAAGAATTTATGACTCTGGTCAGATTATAAAAAAGAAAGAAATTATTAGAATGGAAACAAAGGACATTACTACAGTATTCCAGGAACAGCAAAATAATAACAAGGGCTGTTGTGCACAGCTCTGCAGTCATAAGCTTAATAACCGAGAAGCAATGGATGGGTCGCCTGGATGACACAGCTGCTCACGCTCCCTGAAGGAACAAACCACTCAACAGATACCTTCCGAGGCAGGAAACTGAATCAGTATCGATACCTGTCCAAAGCAGAGAGTACAGGCCCAGGTCAGCGCCCTGGCCAAGACTTCTGGACAGTTATTTATTCATTTGTTTATTTATTATATTAAAGAGAGACAAAAAATAAAAATACAGAATTTCAAATCAAGATGATAGGGAATGAACACTGGTTACTATACTGCACACTGCTGTCATCAGAGTAATTGCTCAGGTTACTAAACACAGGCACGTAAAACTGCCCAGCCAGTAGCAGCACGGACTGCTCCTCTCAGTGAATAGAAATTAGCATACAATTATTATATACATATACACACATATATGTATATCTTCCCCCTTCCTTCTTTTCTCCTTCCTCCATCCCAGGTGTTCTTCCCTTTTGAGTAGTTTCTTTCCCTTTCACAGGATCCACTGTACTTTTTGGATTTTATTTACTCTTTCAGGTTCTTACACTAGGGAGACAATACGACATTTACACATGTGGGTCTCATTTACTTCACTTATGAGTAGGGCTGCACCCATTTGCCTATAAAAGCCTCAAGTTTATCTTTCTTGGTTTTTCTTGGCAGGACTGGGGATTGAACTCAGACCTTTGCGCTTGCCAGGCAAGGGCTTATTCTGCTGAGCCATCTCCCCAGCCCCGAGTTGATCTTTCTTGATAGCCGAGACATTATAGCAATTCTCTGGACTCTCTTTCAGAAGACAGAAGGCGACAGAATATTTCCTAACTCATTCTCTGAAATTAACATGAAAACTAAAAATAGACATTTTTAAGCTCTAAGGGCCAGGGAGACAGCTCAGCGGCATAAGTACCTACCTGGCAAGCACAAGGTCCTGAGTGAAGTCGCAGTACCAAAAGACACACCAAAAAGACAACAAAACAAAAAGACAAATTCTTTAAATTAAACTCTTTTTGTTGTTTACGAGGACATGCTTGTCTGTACATAACTGGAAAACTTAGAGTAATATATTAGGAGCAGAAGGGCCTGCCAAATAGCTCAGTGGATTAAAGTGCCTGCAAATAGGTGCAGGGGCTGGGGATTCCATTCCTGTGCCTGCTGTGCTGGCCCCACTCCTGGGGTACGCTGAGACAGCAATTGAGACTGGGTGGCATGCACGGGTAATCCCAGCTCTTGGGAGGCTGTAAACAGGTGGATCACTATGAGTTCGATCTAATAGTAAGACCCTGAACACCCTGTAGACCCTTTCCTAAAATACAAAAAATTTAAAAAAATCCAACACTCACTCATGATAAAACCTCTCAGAAAAGTAGAAGGAAACTTCCTCAGTTTAATGAAGACTGTCTACAACAACCCCTGGCTAATGCCAGATTAATGGTAACTTGAAAATCCTCCAGGGAAGAACAAGAAAAGGCGAGGACCCTGTCTCCTCACATGGCTTCCCAGCGCTGTCCTAGAAGACCTGGCTGGTGCGATTAAGAAAACGAAAAGCCAACTATATGAAAGCGAAGGAAGAAATTAAACTCTTTTTGTTCACAAGGACATGACTGCCTACACATAAAATCTGGAAAGCACTGACCCCTAAATGCTCTTGGAGTTAGCAAGCAATTGTAACAAGGCTGCAGGGGACAAACCTAAGTCCAGGAAAGATGATATCTACATTGTATCTCCTTAAACAGAAAGCTTCTGCTGGGCCCTAAACAATGTCCACAGAATGGGCCAAACGTGGAGGCCTGTGGAGGCCTTCCGTGAGCCGCCGGCACCCCAGTGACCAGCTCCGCAAACAAACAACAACGAGAAAATGTTCAACTCATTCCAAAATGGGCACACACAGCAAGGTGACACAGAGATGGCAGATCCACCGGTGGAGAGGTGGCCCCCGCCACACGACATGGGCGGAAGGGTTGCAGATGAACACAGTGAGCTCCAGTACAGCTGTGGCACAGCCACGACCCAGGACATCGGCCGCTGCAGGGGCTGAGGTGATCGACAGGCGGCTCACGTGCTGAGCTGCACACACACAGCCACGCTGCAAGCCTTCTCCCCGTCCTCCTGCTCGGCTGTCATTAGAGTGCGTTAGTAATACAGAACCGTGAGGTTCATTCCCGGAAGCTGCTCCATACATTTAACATGCCTGTTTTTGTTTGCTTTTTAAAAATTATTTATTTATTTATTTATTTATTGTATTTTAGGGAAGGGTCCACATGGTGTTCAGGGTCTCACTACTAGATTGGACACGTAGTGATCCACCTGTTTACAGCCTCCTTGAGAGCTGGGATTACAGGCACACACTACCATGCCCAGCCGCTATTACCGTCTCAGAGTGCCCCGGGGGAGGGGCCGGCATGCAGGCCCAGGGATCGATCCCCCGGCCCCTGTGCCTGCTTGCAGGTGCTTTAATCCACTGAGCTATTTGGCCAGGCCTGTTGTTTGCTTTAGGACAAGGTCTCACTATGTAGCCCAGGCTGGCCTTGAACTCCCAGTAATCCTCCTGCCTTCGCCTTCCAAGGGTTTGGGATTACAGGCCTGTGCCGCCACACCGTTTTCACATACCCTGATTATTTGCGATTCTGGTGTTAGTTTGTCTCTTTTCACAAAATTAAGACTCTTACACACGATCCAAGAATCAGGCTTTTTGGTGGTCAAACGCAGTGAAAACCCCAGCTCTACACAAAATTTGCACGTGGATGTTTGGCGCGGCTTTCCTGATTGCCAGTGATGTTGAAAGCAGACAAGATGTCCTTTGGGTGGCGACAAAAGTGGCTTGCTATGTGAAAGAAGCTGTGCTAAAAGGACACAGGCCAAGGTGACCCCAGCTCCTGGGCATTCTGGAAGGATGGTGCGACAGAGCCAGCAGAACACCAGCGGCTGGAGAAGGGATGGTGGGGTCCCAGCTGGTGCCCCGAGGGTGTCAGGGCAGGGCCACTATGACTAGAATAGCCCCACAGTGACAGGAGTCCCCACACCTCTCAAGATCCTAAGCTGTGTGACACCAGGCGGAGGCAAAGCCTGGGCTTGGGGTAGGGGTGTGGGCTCACGAACTGTGACAAGGCTAGGAGAGGGCGGAGCACGAGAGGCAGCGAACGCTGGGCACCTAACAGTACCCCAAGACGTGAAGCCCAATCACAGGAAAGCGAGGTATCAGTCTGCGGGCCATGAGGCCTCGGGGAGTACTCGCCTCACACCTGCTTTGCCAAATGCTCACCACACCTCCGGCCATGGGCCAGGAACCCTCAGGGGCCACTGCTGGGACCCTCGTGGGCTGGGGACCACCACTCCATGATGCAGAGATGAGCAGCGCCCCACTGGGGTCAGGTCCAGCCCTCCACAGACCCTGTTCAAATTCCAGTTCTGCGCCCTGCACAGCGGTACAGGCAGCGTATCCTCAGCTCCAGAGCCCCTGCTGCAGCCGGGTAGCTAATGTCCCCTCCTCCACATCTGGCTTGGTTCCCAGATCCCAAGAATCTCCTGAGAAGTGGCCAAAGTGCACGTTTCCACCCTGAGACTCCGCTGCTGGGGTTCAATGAGGCTGGGTGACCTGGGGCATGGGGACGCAGCTCTAGAACCGTGTCCCAACATCCTCTTCCTTAGGAGAGGAGCCACCCTTTCTTCTGAAGGCTGATCTTGCAGGCATGCTACTGTGGCTGCCCTGGTGGAGAGACCTCAGGGTGCGTCCGTGGCCCCTACCCCTGTCCCTGAAGCCATGGGACCTCTGGGGCGCCACAGTGTCCTTGGATCAGATGCAGATGCCACGGCTCTCGGCGGCACCGCTGAGGGAAAAGACGCCATGTGAGACCACACCACTGACTCTCAGTTACTGGGCAAGCCTAGGTGTAGCAATCCATACTGGGGTATGGTTCCCACATGCAGACCATGCCCCAGGCTCCCCACATGGCCCCGAGGGCACAGGGAGGCTGTCTTACTTGTGAAGAGAGGTGACGGAGCCGTCCCCTGGCAGCTGCGCCCTGTAGATTTGGGACTGGAGGGTCACCCCCCCCACACCCACAGGAGCAGACACTGCGACCAGGAAGCTGGTGCTGGGGTCCCGTCTAGTGCCCACCCAGGACGTGGTGTTCCCTGCGCCCACACAGGCTGATGGTGACACGGCAGCGGCCAGAGCCTGGCAGGAGGCCACCACTGACTTTCAGTTTCTCAAAACTTCACACTTGCAGGGTTAAACTTCTGTCTTTTGTGCTCTCAGTCCGAACAGCACCCCTGGGCCACACCACACCCATGTGAAAACACATCGGGAAAGAGAACATTAATTACTTTATGACACACACTGTGGAGAGCTACAATAATTAAGGACTACTTGTTTGTTATTTTTTATTTTTCTTAAAAAGCTGCTGTCCACCACGTTACAGAAGGCTTTTGGTAATCATGTGCTTGTCTAACCACAAAACTCTTTTGTTTTCTTATAAATTAGGGTACAGCCCAGCACGATCATGGTCCCAAAATAAATCTGGATGGAAAGTTAGATTTCTTTTGTAAATATTTTTAAAGCGAGGACAGCTATAAACTTGACTTGGTCGTTCAATTTTTCATTACGTTTTGTTCTTGGGCCCATGGGGAACTGATGAGCCTGTAGGCCAGACCTGCCTTCCCCAGGGAACCGTGTCATCTTCATTTCTGGTGAAAGCTGTGTGCTAAATCGAAGTTTGACCTTAAACGGCTTCTTGAGAAGGAAGCCCCAGCTTGAGGCTGTGCATTTCCTGTGATTTGGGGTGCAGCGCTTAGTTAAATAAAAGGTACAGGGTATCTTTTCTTTAAAAAAGGAGGAACAAAACAAGAACATGATACTGGAGCGCCCTGGTCCCCTGTTCCTTCTCTCGAGGGCCCCAGCTTGGTTTTTTTGGTGAAGCAGCTGGCCAGCAACAGGGAGCCTGGCTCCGCACTATTGCCCGGCGTGCTGGCACCCTCAGGCCAATCCACCACCCGTCATCAGCGCCCTGTCCACCCGCTCCTACCTCACTGGGGCTGTGCGCTACGACCCCCTCAGCGCTAACAAGGCTGGAGCCCGGTAAGGCCACCCAGTGGTGCATTTCTGAGGAAAAAAAAAATAGCCACCCACAAGTACTCTCCAAGCTGCAATGTTTCCAGATACCAAGGATGATTCTGTTTTTAAGAAAGTTTGTAGGGTGTTCTCTTCTGTTATGGTTTGTGTCTAGTTGTCCCCCCAAAGCCTCATGCAGTCATGGGGCGGACTTTTAGAGTTTGTGATTACCTCATGATCCAAGGGGATTACGGGCGTGAGTGCTGCACCCAGCCTGGGCCGAGAGCCTGCGGGCGACACGAGGGCAACAGACTTGCTCTCTGTGGCCGTTGTTGCTGCTACCCCTCCCCTCTGCTCTTGCTGTATTGCTGCCTTCTGCCGCCATGAACTGCTGCCTTCTGCCGTGTGCCGCTCTGCTTTGGAGCCAGCTGAGTATGGATTAAAGCCTCCAGTGAGCTAAGTAAAGCTTTCGTCCTTCATCTTGAGTGTTGGGCATTTGGCCCAACAACCAGAGAAGAGTGACTGAGACACCTTCCCGGTTCCCCGGTGTGAGCCCCTTCCAAGGGCTCCGACAGAGGGGAGGAGAGGTGTCAGCTCCAAGTGACAGAGGAAAAGGAGGCACAGCTGACTCTTAGCCCTGCTGAAGGTTGCCTGGTGGCCATGGGCAGCCGGGGAGGTCCTGAGGTGGAGCAGGCCTCGGGAGGAGCTGTCTGGCCCTTCACCTTATTGAGAAGCCAGCTTTGCTCTGCACGGGGACAGAGCTGGGTTGCCCCAGCTGCTCTTCAGAGGGGCTAGGGATGGCAAAGACAGCCCTGTCTTCTCCACCTCTCCAGAGAGTGGCATCCGTGTGGCAGCTGACAGTCACAGGTGCCGAGCAGTTTTGCTGATGTGTCTTTAACGAACTCAAGGGAAGCCTTCAGCCCGTGTGACAACCCTCACAGATCCTGTGCCCAGGGCTCTGTCGGCTGCAGCAAGCGCTCTTAACAATGATCGCAAACGGTGGACGGTGGTGGTTGGAACTGGGGCCCCGCCGGGTGCCACAAGCAAGCAGCCCTGTTCTTGCTGTCGAAGGGAGGTGTGAGTCGTCCAACAATGGCCCCTTTCAGCTGTGACATCCCGGCACTGTGACCCTGAAGCTCTGGGGGGCAAACAGTGATCTGTGAGGACTTTTGCAAGCCAGAGGCAGGGCACAGCACGCACACCTGGGCCTTGGTCTCGGCCAGGAAATGTTGCCTGGACCCAAATGAAACATCAAGCTTTTCTCTCTCTCTCTCTCTCTCTCTCTCTCTCTCTCTCTCTCTCTCTCTCTCTCTCGTTTTGTTTTTGGCATAACTGGGGATTGTCAAGCTTCTCTTGACTCAGGGCTTTCACCTGAGAAGCTCTCCGAGTGGCTCTGTAGCCCAGGGTGGCCTCAAGTTCGCAGCCATCCTCCTGCCTCAGCCTTCCTCTGCTGGGGTGACAGGTGTGCACTTCCACATCCTGCTGAGAAGAATGCGTCACCCTGGCAGCCTATGCAGAAGGCTGGATGGTGGCAACTTCAGGATTCTCCCCGTACTGTATCTCTTCGGTTCCTCCAAATGAGTCCACTCAGCCTATTCCATTAAAATGACAGTGGCCAGCATGACTTGAGGGCGTTCACCTGGGCAGTCACCTCTGTTTCCTAAGGGGCATGAGGCATTGGGAGGTTTTGGGCGGTGTTCAAAGTCACACGAGCACCAAGTGGAGAGGGGCAGGCTTTCCGCAGTTTTATGCTTTCTGTGCTGTCTGGGGCCACTTCTGCAGACAGTTACAGGGAACAAGTCTCTCCAAGGTGTCAGACAAGTGGTACCAAGTTCTGTCTGTTTTGTTAGTCTGAGGAGGGCAGAGTGTAGTCAAGTGGGCACAGGTCTCAATTCAGGCTCTGCTCCCCACACGCTGCGCAGCCTCAGGCAAAGTCATGAACTTTTCTGAACTGTAGTTTTCCCTTCTGTAAAATAAATAAATTAAGCCAGGCGTCGTGTCGCACGCTTGTCATTCCAGCACTTGGGAGGCTGAGGAGGGAAGACGTTCGAGGCCAGCCTGGTTTACACAGTGAGACCTTGTCTTAAGAAATTAAAACAAAGGGGATAGGGAGATGGCTCAGTGGAGTAAGTGCTTCCCTGGCAAGCGCAAGGGCCTGAATTTAATCCCCAGTTCCGCAAAAAAAGAAAAAAATTAAAACACAACAAATATGAGTGAAATGTGCAGCCTTTAGAGGCTTGTGACATCTGGCCAAGGACAGGCCCACATGAGAAGTCACTTTCCTCTCTCGTAAGCCATGTTGTAAAAGCTCCTTACAGAGCTGAGCTGCAGGCTTGAGTTTTTCGTTTTTGTCAGGTTCATGGCCTCCTCCCCAGGTTCCAGAGGCCGCTAGCTCTCCAAGGAGAACAGGAGAAATACCTGGATCCCAAACTCAGTCCAAACCTTTCTTACAAAAACCCCATTTGGGTCTATCAAAACGGAGCCACACGTGGTTCCTAGAGCGTGGCCACTCCCAGTCCCGCGTCCAGGATCACAGGTCAAAATAAAATACCCTGCAGGGCTTCCAACTCGTGCTCTCCACAAAGGCCACTTCTTGTCAAAGTTCAAGGTGCTACATGTGTCCCCAAAATGACAGTGGGCCACCAAGCTCCACAGAAGGCAGGCGCCTCCTCAGAGCTGAGACAGCACTGTCCCTGGTGACCTGCCTGGCTGAGCCCAACAGCAGCCGCTGCAACTGTGCCTGACCCAGACAGGCAGGGGGTCACCTTGAGGGCACTTCAAGAGACAGAATGGTGGCATCTACACTTGGCAAGAGGCAGGGCTCTGGGCTGCCCCTGGCCCTGGATGGAGTGGATGGGCCCGCCAGCCACAGCCCTGGTTACCACTGCCTTCCCAAGGCCTACTTCCATTGAGTATGCTTTGCTTTGCTTTTACTTTGCTTTTTGCAGCAGAAGGAGGAAGAAGAGAAGAGGAACCAGGAGAAGGAGGAGCAGGAAGAGCGGGCACCCATGTCAAGTCAGGAATTCAGCTACGGTCAGCCTCCTGCATATACACCTGCCCTTGGCCCTACCGGGTAGTAAAGGTTGCCTAGCCCTTGGGGTGGGGCACTGAGGTGGGGTAATAAAGATCACCCAGCCCGCAGGGTGGGGCACCCAGCCACTGCCTTGCCCAGCAGTGACTCACGGGGCATTCTCCTGCCCCCACAGCTGCATGGTGGCCCTGCCCCAGGTGTGACCATGCACACCTGTGAGCTGCAAGAGCAGCAGGTGTGGGGAGCAGGTGCCCCAGGTCTGCCCTGCCCACCCAGTCGTCTGGGGACAGCTGGCCGTGATTAGAGGCTCTGAGCCTGGCTAGTTTCCACCTAGCCCCCTCCTGGCAGCATAGACTGGACTGGGCGGCAGAAAGCAGAACTCAAGGCCTGGGTCCCCTCTTCCCTTTGCCACCTGCTAGGTCCAGGGCCCTGGCACAAACAGAAACATGCCAGCCACATAGAGCCTCAGTTTCCCCACCAGCTTCCAGATGAGACAGAACTCTCAGAGTTGGGCTACTTTAATTCAGTGCCAATTCCCTGGCACTGCCTGTCATTGGCAATACAGAGTGAATAATGCCGGTGAACTTGGGGACAACACATCCCAGGCCTGTTCAACCTGAAGCCCATCTTTTTTTTTTTTTTTTTTTGTGGTACAAGGACCAGAACTCAGGACCCTGTGCTTGCCAGGCAGGTGCTTATTCTACTGAGCTATCTTTTTATTGGTTTTTTTTTTTTTTCCCCCAGTTCAGTGGAATTCTTTTGGGTCATTTGGGTGAAACTGTAGTCAGTGCATATAAGAAAAGTAAAACTTTTATTTTTCCTGTTTTGTTTTATTTTGGGGGGCAAGGTCTGGCTATGTCATCCCGGCTGGGCAACCCAAGTTGGCCAGAACTCATGGAGATCCGCTGGCCTCAGCCTCCCAAGTGTTGGGCTTATGGGCTTGCACAAACAGATGCAGCTATTTTTTTTTAATTTATTACACCATTTTTAAAAGGAAGTAAAATAAAGACAGACCTTGAGTTGGACGCAGCAGTTGTAAAAGGAAGACAGAGACGCAGCAGGGGCAGGTGCCGGGGCCACCCGCAAGCTGGGTAAGAGCTCGCAGAGGGCCCAGATGAGGGCGGTGCGAGGCCATCTGGGGGCGGGGGCAGGGGAGGGAAAAGCTTTAGGCTGGGCACCTCCCGGGGCCTGCGTGGCGCGAGGGGGACTGTGCGCAGTCTCCCATGGCCTGGGTCGCCTGGGGGGGGGGTGGCACTGCTCCTATTTCTGACACAGGAACCTCGAGGTCCCCAAGGGCCACCCACGAGGTAGAAGGCTGTGTGCGGCAGGGCAGTGCAGTGGCTCTAGGTTTGGCCCCCTGACAGGGCTCTTAATCTTTCTAGGCATGGCCTCAGCTCCATGGTCTACAGGGCAGGAACAGCACATGCTTAGTAAACCTTGGTATTCAACAAATGTTTTCTGTTTTAAACACTTTTTAAATTTTTGAAATAAGATCTCACTATGGAGCTCAGGCTGGCCTCAAACGCCCAGTGATCCTCCTGCCTCAGGCTCCCGAGGGCTTGGATCTCAGGCCTGCGCCCCCACCTGGTGCTGGGCTGCTGAGTTTGGGATCTGTGACAGCATCACAGAAGCTGATTCACCCTTAGACTCACTGTTCTGTCCTTTCTGTCCTAGTGCTGGGTATTGGGTTAGATGGGTTCGAGCGCTGGGACGCAGGGCTATTGTGTCAGTTCTATATGCCGATGGTGATCTAAAGGACAGGTGACTTCCCTGGTGACCCAGCCTGCAAGTTCTCGAGCTCTAAACTGCCTTCTGCTGTCAGTGCCTGAGGTCAAGGTCCACCCAGGCAGCACCACAGGGAGCTGTCCACCACTGCATCCTCAACACAAGGCCTTCGAGCCCAGCCAGGTGCAGTAGTGCTCAGCTCACTCGCCCACCTTGAATCAGGCACCCAAAGGTGCTGGATAGTCATGCGAGGTGTCCCTGTGAACCCCGAGAAAGGGTGAGCAAGACTGTCCCTGAGCAGGCGACGCCACAGTGGGGGCTTAATACCATGGCTGCACAGCGGGGTGCAGCCAGGAGAGCCCCGACCCCAAGATCCCTGTGCTGAGCTCCACAGAAGCAGGGGCCATGCTGTGGACTTGGGGCATGGAGGAGGTGAGGCCATCCCTGCATATCTACTTTCTTGTGAAGACATAGGCCAATTTGACACTAGATTACCTCTGAGGAATTTCTGTGACGCAGAAAACATTCTCTCTCTCTCCACCAAATCATAAGTTACCCTCTTGATGGAATTCATTCTTCAGAAGGTGACGAAGCATCCCAAGAACTTCCCCTAGAGGGCTTCAGAAAAGGGAGCTGTGGTGGCACACACCTGGCATCCTGGTACTCAAGAGGCTGAGGCAGGAGGATGGTGGTGAGTTGGAGGCCACTCTGGGATACTCAGTGAATTCAAAGCTGGTCTGAACTACACATAAGACCATGTCTAAGAAAAAAAAAAAAAAAAAGGAGAAGAAAACTGAACATCCAGGCCTCCCTCTCCAGAGATCGCAGAGAGTGCCTGGCTTCTTGGGCTGGACTTCCAGTTTCTTTTGTCTCTTTTTTCACCTTGGCAACTCAGTAGCCAGCTCTCCTGGGGCGAAATCCAGGAGCCAGAGGCAGGAGGTAAACACAGCAGCTCTGCACCGAGGGCCTCTGTGGAGAGTTGGGAGAGTGGAAAACTCCGGAATTCTCAAAGCTGCCTTCAGGAATGTCACTGGAATTCACATTCACAGTCTACCTCCCTCTTGTTTTGGTCGAAGGAGAAATTCTAGACTAGGAGATCATGCCTTGGAGAGGCACCAATTTAATAATACCATTAGCAGGAAACTATTTATAATCCAGACATTAGCAACTGGCAGAAAACCTCACTTTCCACTTCTCTTGAGGCTGCACTGACAGTTTGGCAGCCCGTGCTCCGCTCAGGCCCCAAGAGCCATTGGCATTCTTCAGCATGCAGAGCTGTACTCAAGAGATGTGTGGGGTTGGGTGTGGCGGCGCACACCTGTCATCCCAGCACTTGGAAGGCTGAGGCAGAAGGACTGCTGTGAGTTCGAGGTCAGCCTGGGCTACAAAGTGAGCTCAAGGCCAGCTGCAGAGTGAGACCCTGTCTCAAAAAGACAAAAAATTAAAAATTAAAAATGCATTATGGAGAAAAACACTGACACACATCTCCTCCAAGTCCACCTTTTCACTTTTCTTGGATACCTCTCACTATTCTTGCCATTTTCTCAAGCAGTTCTGGAGTTTTCTTTCCTAAGTATTTTTGCAAGCTGTGATTAAAAAAAAACAACAAAAAACGTCAGTAACTGGTGCTGCCGACCGACCGTCCAGCAGAATGGCAGCTTGGAAGGCATGGGGCTGTGTCCTCAGTCACCTAGTCACTGGATCCGGCACCGAGCGACTCCTGCGTCCTCCCCGAAGTTGGGGTGACCAGGAAAGGAAACTTCTGAGTGGGTTCAGGACATCAAGGCAGCCAGGACAGCTCTGCTAAAGACCTCAGGAGAGAGGATGCCAGAGCTGCCGCAGGTCGCGGCCCGGTCCGGCCTGTGCACTGGGAAGTGGAAGACCGTGAGGGGCATTCACCATACTTGCCTTTACTGTAACAAATTAAGAAACCTAAGTGTTCACTCGCTGTGGAGTATTTTTCTGTTACGCTTCCTATCTCTGTGCGGTCACAGAGCTCCAGCTAATTTAAAGACGGCACAGAACAGTACAGACAAAGCACCACCGTTCATGCAAAAGTGGAGAAGCATACAAAAATCCACGTCCTTGCCCGCATTTGCAAACAACCTCTTGCAGACGGTGTCATGGGAGCAAGCTGCTTCACGGTTTTCTCTTTTATACTTGGTTGCGAGATTCCATGAGGTGCAGCTAACTACTTTCCCTGTAGTTTTTTTAAATGAAGAGGCCGCCTGGGGTTACTTTCCCCAGGGGTCCAGGGACACAGGAGAGCTGAGCGGGCGCGTGCCTTCTCCCCTGGGCACCGAAGGAGCCCAGTCCAGAGGTCGGGAGACTGCTGGAGCGTGGGCCGGAGGCTTCTGCCCCCGCTGTGCCGGGTGGGGGGCGCGCGAAGGGAAGGGCAAAGGTAGACCCGCCTACTGGGCTGCTTGCCAGGACGTCTGTTTCCTCTGGATCTGCAAGGCCGGCGGAAGCCCTGCTGCTCCGTGCGCGCCCTAGGGTCAGTGCAAGAGCGATTCCCGAATCGGAACCCGGATCTAGAATCAGAGTTTGCGGGAAAAGGCTGGGCTGTGCCCACAGACTGCATTAGGGCTGGGGCACCTTCCGTGCACCGGGCGGGGCAGAGAGCACTTCTGTGCGACCCACCCTAAGCAGTGCTCTACCCCCAAAGGACGTGAAGAGAAAGACGTTCCCGGGCAGGCTTGGGTATTACAGGCTGTTTCCTAGCAGTGTGATTCCTTTCCCTTTTTTCCTTTGTTTTTTGCTTTTGAGCCAGGGTCTTACTGTGCAGTTCAGGCTGGCCTCCAGCTCCCAGGGATACTCCTGCCTCAGCCTCCGGAGTCCCGGATGGCGGGTGGCTTCACTGTTTTGATTAAGAAGAAGGACTCTCACCCCTTGTTGGCACGCCCTGCATGGCTGTTTCATACCTCGCCCCGGGTCATTGACTAAACTCCAGGCTCTGTGGCCGGAGAGCCGAGAGGCTGCTGTGACTGCTTCCAGACCCTGTCGCCTCACAGGCTTGACAACAGGAGTGGCCCTGCACAACGGCACACCAGCACGCACTTTTTTCCTTCCAAGCAGGTCTGAGCCTCCAGCCCTTCCTGTTTTCCTGATTTACGGTGAGAAATCTGCACACCTCTTTCTGGCAGTGCGGGGAGGCAGTCCCGCTGCAACCCTGTGTCTGCAGCTGACCTCTGCCTCACACCCCAGAAGTCCTGGGCTGATGTGTAGACCCTGTCTCGGCCTGTGAGAGAATTCATGTTAATCGGGACCTGGACCACGGGTTTTGAGGCCTTCACCATCTGGCTTAGATTCGGGTTGGACAGTGCCTGCTTTGACCTCCACAGCGAGCCTCAATAAGACGGCTTTGGGAGTCTCTTTCCATCCCATTTTAACTTGCTGGAGACTCGATGGGCTTCAGCTGGAGTCTTCTTGGAATGTGAAGCCTCCTGCTTCTGTCTTCTGCAATGACTTCTTCCCCGAAACAGACAGAATCTGAGGTCTCTATAAGCATAGCAGCTCAGTAGGAGCTGAGGGGCCTGGAAAGCCTGGCTGGCAGCAGCTCAGTGAAAGCCTGATGTGTTGTGAAGTTAGGGTCCCCCCACCGTGCTGTGAAATTAGGGTGTTCCCAGGCTGCTAGGGATTTTCCCAGAGCTGCACTGGAAGGAGCTGTGCTGGACAGCAGGCAAGTCCCTGCACCCAGGCGCAGGTGCACATGGGTCCAGGTGCACAGGAGACCTGGTGCACACAGGCACGGGCGCGCACAAGCACAGGCACACACAGGCACAGTTGCACCCAGGACCAGGTGCTCACAGAACCAGTCACACACTGATGCAGGTGCACACAGGACCAGGCACCCACTGGAGCAGGTACACACAGGACCAGGCACACACAGGACCGGGCACACACTGATGCAGGTGCACACAGGACAAGGCGCCCACTGGAGCAGGTACACACAGGACCAGGCACACACAGGACCGGGCACACACTGGCACAGGTGCACACAGAACCAGGCGCACACAGGACCGGGCACACACTGGTGCAGGTAGACACAGGACCAGGTGCGCACAGGACTGGGCACACACTGGTGCAGGTGCACACAGGACCAGGCGCCCACTGG
>NW_004524633.1:6012931-6034692 GCF_000260255.1 Octodon degus
CACAGGACCAGGTGCACACAGGACCAGGCGCACACAGGATCAGATGCACACTGGTGCAGGCGCACACAGGACCAGGTGCACACAGGACCAGGCGCACACTGGTGCAGGTGCACACAGGACCAGGTGCACACTGGTGCAGGTGCACACAGGACCAGGTGCACACTGGCCCAGGTGCACACTGGTGCAGGTGCACACAGGACCAGGCACACACTGGTGCAGGTGCACACAGGACCAGGCGCACACTGGTGCAGGTGCACACAGGACCAGGCGCACACTGGTGCAGGTGCACACAGGACCAGGTGCACACTGGTGCAGGTGCACACAGGATCAGATGCACACTGGCGCAGGCGCACACAGGACCGGGTGCACACAGCCACTGGCGCACACAGCCACCGGCGCACCCAGTGTGAGTGCTGCAATCGCAAAAGCTTCTGGCAGCTTTCTGCAGAGTCCTCCATGGGGATCCTGGGTCCAACACGAAACCCGGCCTGCGGGGCGATGGGAAACCGTTCTATAGTACCCGGAACACAGTCACAGCTTAGCAACCAACACACCTGAAAAGCGAAGTAGGTTCCCGGCTACTGACTGACTTCTAGAGAAACCAAGAAAAAGTCCTTGTAGCGACTCATCCCTGCTGGAGAGGGGAAGTCCGCAACGCAGGTCTGCACCCTCGGCTTCATGTGCAGCCATCCCTTGCATGTGAAGCCATTAGAAGAAGACAAAAACCTTTCTCGTTTCAGGATGGTAGCCAGGTGCTCACAGCTAAGCACTTTTATGATACCCAATAAAACGACATAAAAAACCAAACATTTACTCGACACTAGGGATGATTTTCAAGAGACTTGGCAGGAAATGGAGGCCTCGGTGGGGAGTCGGCTTCAAGCAATGCTGCTGCCCTCTACTGCGGCCCCGAGCTCCCCGCTCATGCTCTCTGGGCCCTCCCTGGAGGAAAAGTGGGGTGCCCAGCTCCTGTGGGGTAAAGAAACTGAGAAACTTATCTGCTAGCACTCATTGCAAAGGTGTTGGCATCGAACCTGAGGGCCTTTCGAGGCCAGGAACATGGCTGTGCTCTCCCCCAGACAACGACAAAATCCTCTGAGGGGATGTTAGTAAGCGAGAATTAGCTTGGAGGAACTACTGCCCAGACACATTATTCATTATTATGTGCAGTACTCACACGGGACGGGGGGTGGGAAAGAAGGGTGGGGCCACATGAATTCCTTCTTCCATTTGTCTACATTTCCTCTGGACTCTAAAATGCATTAACAACTTTTAAATAATTATAATTATAATAATGCACTATAACTTGCACACTGGCTTCCCATTAATCTACAACAGGTTTCATGTGTTACTGATTTTAAATTGCTAATAAGAAAGGAAAATGCAATTGAGATCTAGGAGGATTCATTTGTTAAATATGTTAATATCAGAATCCCTCGCACATTTCAGAGACACCGTGACGTTGCCTAATTCCCATGTTCTCTTTGCAAGTGCTGTTTGGCAGGGCTTTTGAAATGGCTGAGCCTTTTTAGATTTGGGGGAAATGTTAAAATTTCACATAGCTATTTTCATGATATAAAAATAGCCCCAGGCTCATGACGGAAGGTTTAGAGAAGCGATTTCATGTCAATGTTCGCAGAGCGCGGACTGAGGGCTGTGTCCAGGAGCCTGGCTCAAGTGCTGCACCTGGATTGACTCACTGACTGCGCCCAGCTCCCGAGGAGGCCCGGGGCGAGGTCACCTGGCCTCCGTCTGCAGGCCCAGGTCTACACGCCCAGAACCCTGTGCCGAGGGCTGTCGCTGTGCCATGATGCTCCAAGCTCGGGGGTAAAACCCATCCATGATTTCTTCAGTCAAGCCTGCCCTGCCGCAGAGCACACGTCACAGGCAAGGAGCAATTCCTAAGAACACTACACCCTTTACAGTTATTTTAAATCATTACGCACCACGGGCTCTGGGTCCCTGTGGAACAATTAGCAAAACTCAGAAGTCATCTGCGGCATAAGCTAGCTTTCTGAGGAGTCCAAGTCTCGGGACTTGTTAATGCCTAGCGTGCATTAACAAAAAAATAAAAAATACGAGGAAAGAGATAACACAGATGTTTGAAATGGTTTGTGTTAAAGATGGAAGCGTTTTTAAAAAATTTTTGCAAATTTTAGCAATGAGTCAGTGGCGTGGTGAGCAGATTCCCCGAATGAACTGAGTGCCACTCTCACCGAAGTTTAAAAATAAAGCAGACGCACTCCATCCCTGTGCTCCGCAGGGCTTATCTACTGGCCCGGACACCCGCAGATGCCAAGTGAATGACCGACTCCCCTCGGGCCCACGGCTCGTACTTTAATTAAAATCAGACTCAGTGAAAGACAAATACTTTAGTGCTTGGCTTCATCTCTTGGCCAAGGCCAACAAACACAACTGCTTGAGATACAATTTCTCTTTTAAATTTAAAAGATAGTGAAATATTTCAGACTGCCTGGTCAGGACTCGAAAAGCAAAAATTACAAATTGTCATTATTCATGTGTATTGGCAGAATATAAAACAATTCACAGACATATTTAGAATCGTACATAAATCATAAATCAAATACTTAAATTTTTTTTTTTAAACTGCCCTGTCTTTCATTCCCTAATGTTCAAGCTGCCATTTATAATTTATCCAGCAGTCTGGGATCAGGCAGGCTAGATAAATAATATGTCTAACAACTTTCCACAGCTACTGTGGGAGAGACCCAGTCCAGGTGTTCCCCCAAGACAATGTAACACACTTTCATTAAAACGCTAGATTAAGCCACCATTACCCTGCTTACAAATCAGACTAAAAGAAAGGAAGTAACTAATATTACTTTTGATGCCTAACATCAAAGTGCACAACCTGAACCACTGTTCATGGGCTTCTTTTTCCAAGCTGGGGCTCAGAAAAATTTACTTGACTTAGCTTTCTAGATTAGGCTGGAGTGGAAAGGAAAACTAAATCCAAGGAGCACACCCACCTCGTGCAAGTCCAGCCCGGTAAATGACATAACTTTACACCTGACCTGTTTTCCTGCTACTGTGGGACATGTAACACACAAACAAAACTCACTCCGTGTTAGCTAGTGGCTCAGGTTCTTCCACTCACGCCCTGCCACACCACCGTGACAAATGACAGCAGGACTGGTCCAAGAGCTCGTTTTTCAAGTAAGATGGGAGGTTCCTACACAGAAAGCCCTTGCACTAATTTCTGCAGTCTTGTGAAACGCGATTCCTGTTTTCATGCGTTTCTGTACCGATCTAGTGCCGGCCCGTGCCGCGGCTCGCAGGGCTTTGGAGCAGGGCATCTGGCTGGGACCTTCGATTTCAAGTCCTTGGGTCCCTGAGGGCCCCCGTGCCGGCTGGCTTAGACTCTGTGCGCGCCAGCCCAGGCCTTGCTTGCAGTCGCACTTCAGTTTAGATCAGCCAAGCTGATCCAGCTCCCAACTCGAAAGCGGCTGTTTTGTTTGGCACTAGCAGGGCTCACTCCTCCCCGTCTCCCAGGGCGGCCTCCTGGTCCCAGGCAGGGCTCTTGAGCCCCCACCCGGGCGGGGGACCCAGGGAAACATGCGCAGGAAGGCTGCGGACGGGAGCTGGACCGGAGGGAGCCGCCCTCGGGTCTGCCCGGCCCCCAGCTCGCGGTGCCCGTGGTGGCCACTTGTTTGTGCGCAACCCTGACACCCGCCCAGGGCGGCGCGCAGGCCCGCGTCTTCCCAGAAGTTCTCCCGCCGCGCGCGAGCCCAAGCCCAGGAGCACCCGCCGAAGTCAAGGAGACCAAGCCAAGTGCGCGCGACACCCAGGCGGGGACACCGGGCAGGGACAACCGCAGGGGAGTGGGCGAGGGTCGCGGACACTTGTGGCGACCGCGGTCTCCGCCTTCGCTTTAGCGGAGGCGGCCGAAGTAGAAAGGAAAGGAGGCCGCCCGGGTGCTCGGAGGGGACCCGCCTGCCCCGGACCTCCACCTCCACCCGCGATCGCGGCAGCGCGGGGGGGCGTGGCGGGTCGCGCCGGACCGGGCCCAGTACGGGGATCCCCGGATTGTGGGCTCCTCCCGATCCCGGCTGCCGAAACTCACTCGTCTGGGGGCCACTAGTCGCCGTTCGCCGCCGCCAGTCTCTGCGGGCCGGGCCTCTCCGGATCCCGATCCTCTCAGCCAGATCCCGATCCGGATCCGATCCGCTGGCCCCGCCTCGCCGCCCCGCCCCGTCGCCCCGCCCCGCCCCCAGGCCCGGAGTACGCGGCGTTCAAGGCCGGGACCCCAGCCCCGCCTCCCAGACGCGACTCCCGGCCCCCACCAAGCGAGGCTCCCCTCTAGAGATTTCCGAGGAACACAGTCCCGGGCCTCGGAAAGCACCCGCGGCCACAAGTGTACCCGTGAGGACGGCCTAGCTCTCCACAGCACCACCCCCAGCTAGGAGATTGAGATTTCTGGAGGCCCAGAACTTGGCCAACACCTAGGACTTAATTGGATTTGGATGGTCTTTCCTGGATGGATTTGGGGATGGGTTAGACAGAAGAGCAACTTTTACTTCCAGGCTTCATTCTCCTCATAAGTCATTCAACAAACGGTACTGAGCACCTATTTGGGGGCCAGCACGGTAGTAAAGATGCTGAGGTCACCCGAGCCCACGGGAAGGGCATGGGGGCTGGCTTTCAAGAAGCTCCAGATGGCGCAGCAGGTGGATACCCAGAAATCTCCCTGCCCGGCACACTTCCGGGGTGGGCTGTGCTGAATTGGTTTGCAGGTCTGAGACCTAGGTGGCTGGTTGGTTACAGGCAAGAACAAGCAGGGTGCTGGAGGCAGAGTGGGCCTGGGGTCGGGGCCCTGGGGTGGAGCTGGGCTGCAGGCCTGCTGCAGAGTGCTCGGTTATCCCAGCGTGGGCTGCCTGTGAGCGGCCTTGTGGTTGCAGCAGCCTGCACGCGCGCTCTGCAGCGCAGGCCATGGCCTGCCCGCCAGGCTCCGCTTCCTGCCCGACCCAGCCTCTGGAGAGCTGGGCTGGCAGGCAGAGCTGCACCCTGAGCCGCCCTGAGGCGCCCAGCCGAGCCTCTCTGTAGCGTGCCCAGCTCCGGGGCTCACGCGGCGGATGATAGCAGACTGCCGCCAGAAACTGCTGCCCGCAGCTGAAGAGGAGCCTGGGGACTTTCGCAGCCTTTGCAACCCGTGGGTGGAGATCAGTGGAAGCGTGGCCTTCCCTCCAGCACCTCTGTTCTTTACTTCACTTTTTTTCATGTGTCATTTTCAGTGTATCTTGTATGAAATTCATGGCCTCTAGCAAGTTGAAAATAGGACACGGTTGGGCATGTTATCTGAGGTGTCTCGATTCTGGGTTCTGAGTCTTCAGATTCAACCAACAGCAGGTGGAAAATATTTTTGAAAAAATTCATATGGGTGCTGTCATTATCCCATTTGTTTATTCATTTATTTGGTATGGGGGACCAAACTCAGGACCTTGTGCTTCTCAGGCAGGCACTTAAGCCCCTGAGCTATCTCCCCGCCCCTCATATGTTAACTGTAACACATAGATGTGTATGTATTAGGTGGTGGAAGTCACCCACACCGGGGAGGGTCTGTGATTACATGCAAATGTGACATCAGTTACAGGAGAGTCCACTGGGTAGGACAGGGGTGTCCAGGAGCCCCTTGGAGAATAGCGCGAGCTAACGTTTAACCAGCGCTTCCTGCAGGGCAGATGTGACTGCAAGTGCCTTGAATGCATGAAACCTCCTAATCTCCTGCCAGCCCTGGCCAGGAGGCACAGGGAAGTGAAGGCCCTCGGCAGGGAGTGACAGCTGGGACCCAGGCTCGCAGAACAGCTCTCCATTCTGTGCTTGCACGAGATCCTGGTGCTTCCTAAGGTCCGGGTTGCTGCTCCTCCTGCCTTTCGCCTGCGTTCTTTGATGGATTCCCTTCTGTCTCTCTTTACACTCGGTACCCTTGTGGCTCCATTGCTGAGTGCTGTTCTGTTCAAGTCCTGCCTGGCTTCGGCCATCACTGGCAGCTCGGCCATGTCCCCTGGGACCCTTCTCGGTTTTGGGGCACCCAGTTTCGGCTGCGCCTGCTGCCTGTCACACCTGTGTGTCACGGTGTCACCTTCGACTGTAGGATGTGTGAGGACAGCAGGGAGTGCCTTATGAGTGTCCACCGGCCTCACACCGGGCTTTCAGATGAGAGGTGACAGGCGAGCACGCAGGTAACGCTATTCTAGCTCCTTTGCCCCAGATTGAGACACCTCTGGCTTGGCTCTGAGCCGTCCACAGAGCTTCCTCCATGGCCGGGCCCAGCTCCTCCCTCTCTCTGGGGCCTTGGCTTCTCAGCCTCTCTAGTTCCACTTCCCGTTTCCCTCTAGTTCTTCATGGGAACGTGCCCTTGGCAGGACCTGTAGCACGATGTGTGAGGCCCGACCCGGATGGAGAATCATACACCACTTCAGACTTCCTAAGCGCATGCCCGGGCATTCAGCGAGGCTGGCACTTGCAGATCTTAGACCATCTCCTTTTGAGTTCTCCTTTAGGCCTGTTTCTGATCAGTCCTGCGATAACGAAACTTAGATTCAAGTAGGAACCAGAGGGTCTAGGCACTGCCCAAGCTGCGTTTGTGACTCGGCAGGACCCACACCCTGAGCCTCAGAGGGTTGCCGTAGAGCAGGAGGAGTAGGAGGGGGAGTTGAGGGGGAGGAGAAGGAGGAGGAGCAGGAAGAGGAGGGGAAGAAGGAGAAGGAGGGTGTTAAGTACAGCCACATGGAAAGAGCTTTAGCTGCAGCAAGAGGCCTGGGAACGCAGAGGGTCAGCATAAGCCAGGGCTTTGGCCTGCAGTGTCTCCACACCTCCACACCTAGGTGGCCTGCAGCGTCTCCACACCTCCACACCTAGGTGACTGGCGAGTGGTGAAGTGGTTCCCCAATAGGGACTGGGGCTGCATCAGCTCTGCCCCAGGTACCAGGAGAGAAGTTCCCAGCATGCATTGCAGACAGGCTACTCTGAATGGCACCTCGGGATAGGATGGTCAGGGTAGGGACACACAGATCCACTCCAGTGGACCCAACCTGGTCTCTACAGTGCATTGGGACCATTACTCCCTGATGCCACAAACTTATTTATTCCTTAATCTTCTTTCTCCAGATTTCTTTTAAGAAATTTTCCTCACCTTTTTATGTTCTTGCTCCATGTTTTCCACCTTCTCCTTTGAGAATGCTTGAAACAAACACAAACACAAAGAAAAGCAGTGTAAGGGGCATAGGGGTGGGGGCGTGTGGGGCTTTGGGGTGAAGTCCTGACTGTGTGTTTGGGACAATTGCCTTCTAGCTTCTGTGCCATTGAAGCATTTATAAAAGACAGTGAAATTCTATAGAAGAAAGGGCTCTCTCTCCCCTGCAGCCCTCTGTGAAGCAAGTCAGCTAGAGCAATGGTCATAACACGAGATAGCCGCACTTGGGTCAGCACAAGCCTGCGTGAATACACTGACTTTCATTCAAGGTTCGATAGCAGCACCCTGACCATGGCAGGCATTGGGAAGAGTCATGGAGAAATATGAGGAAACAAGGGTGTCCAGCCAGTCTCTGGGTGACTGAATGTCCCCCCCTGTAGGACACCAGTCCCAGGACAGCCGCTGCCATCGTGGTCACTGGTGACTCCACTTGTCCTGCCCAAGACCTCTCCAGTCTGAACCTGCCCCGGGAGTTACGGAGAGCAGTCTCCTGAGTTGGCTGCCACCCGGGCGAGGGTTTCTCAAACTGGTTTTTCTGCTCTGTCAGAGACTGCCATCTTTCCATGTGGCCCAGAGCTGGTGAGGCTCCCACAGCCTGGAAATCCCCAGGATGCCTGTTGAGACCTGCAGGGCCAGTGCAGGAGCTATGGCCGATCCAAGGATGCCACCAAAGTGCACGGAAGCCAACGCCACCCTCCATGGGGGCTGGGGCAGGAGTTGCTCGGGCCAACTCCCGGGATGAGGTTTGCTGGTCGTTGCTGATGCGTGTTTGTGACGTGTGCCTATGGCATTGGTCTTGGGGGTCATTATCTCAAACACAGTCATTATACAATTGGTCAGCGTGAGTTGTCTGCTTTATTACCAACGGGAACAGAAGCCCCTGGACACTTCTGTCAAAGGCATGCGAAGACCAGGCCAAGTTCAGGAGATGCCGAGTTTCCATCCACCAGAGGGGACATACAGGGTCCCCAGAGAAAGCCAGAAGAGTGTCCTTCAGTGAGCTGGGGCCTCTCCACACTACACCACATGAAAGAAGATAGACCTCTGAATGAGACCAACCAGGAAAAGACGCCCTGAGCATGTCTCAGAGCTCGGAGAGTTTAGACAAAAGCATCTATAAAGTTTCCAATTTATGTGTGAAAAAGCTTGCACACACATTTCTTTATGTCCACAAGGTTTGGTAAAATATTAACAACTTTCTTGAGCCGATGGGATTTTAGGTACCCCAGTGTTTTACAGCATTGAATTTTTTATTTTTACAATGAATGTGTAGCTTTTCTGTGAAATCACATGTATTTTTTTTAATGTCATGAGTGCATCCTTTTAGATATTATACAATGAAGTAAAAAGGCATGGTGCAGATCAGGAGCTGGTAAGCTCTGGCCACAGGCGCAAAGGACTTCCTGTTTTTATAAATAAAGTTTTATTGGAACACAGCCACATTCATCTGCCTGTGGACTATGGGTACTTTTGCTCTACAAGAGCAGAGCAGAGCAGAGCAGAGCACAGCAGAGCAGAGCAGAGCACAGCAGAGCAGAGCAGAGCAGAGCACAGCACAGCACAGCACAGTACAGCACAGCACAGCACAGCACAGCACAGCACAGCACAGCAGAATAGAATAGCTGTGAATAGCTGTGACAGATTGCTCAGCCTAAAATATTTCTCAGTTTCTGTAGAGAAAACATGTGGCAACCTCTGACATGGGCAGTTGGACCATAAAACATTTTCAGTAAGGCAAATTGCAACTGATGTTTTACCTGTTGCTCTGATTTCAGTGTATCTAAATTTCTACTTTTAAAACAATATTGCCTGAATATTTTAAAGTACTTTTCAGTTCTGAGGTGTGATTGTAATAAGTGATTGAAGTGAGGATGCTAGAATTTGGTCATTAAAGTCTCAGCGTAGAGAGCTCATCCTGCTGAGCTGTGGTTTCCACTTATTGGCAAGGCACTTGAGGGAGGACCGCAGGGAGGACTGGTGCTCCCCTTACTGCTGGCTCTGGGCAGTCAAGGGCACAGTTGTCCTGGGATGAGAGAAGGGTCTCTTCTCTCATCCTAAGGGTCCACCCCGACCTGGAAGAGAGATGCTAAGGAAGCTGAAGGTGAGGTCATGCCAAGAGGGGAGGCAGGGAGCAGGTGGGGACAGTCGCTCTTTCCTGTCCCTCTGTCCCACCCTCTCCCCAACCTATGCAGCTCCTGGACCTAGAGGGACTCGGAAGCTTTGGCTGTGTCACCCCCAGGGCTCCCCAGCCTCTAGGATGCTGCATGCACAAGGGCCACTCATCCATTCTGAGTGACACCTGGTGCTTACGCATTTGCAAACTCGGTGCAACAGCTGGACTTGGGCCCTGGTAGGAAACATGCTCACATGCTAAGTAATGAAATGGATCACTGGCAAGATCCCTCAACCAGGCGCCCACCAAGCTCCTTCCTGAAGATGAGGTTGTGCGTGACTGCACGCTCAGCAGCAGCTTGTGAAGGGACGGTGGCTGCCCAGCTGGGAAGCCTTTGACTCCTGTGCCAACTGTGGCCCTGACCTGTGCCCGGGTCGGGATGGGAGGGAAGTGATGACAGAGCTGCTGCTTCCCTTAGCTGTGGATACTGTGAACAGAAATCACCATGCTGGAAATCCTGTCCCCTAGGCATCCACAGCGTTTTCCAAAGGCATGGGAGTGTTTCAGAAAATATTCCAACAATGAGTTTCTTTTTCTATTCCAGTATTCCAAGATGTGTTAGAGCCCTGCAATCCCAGGTGATTGTTGTTGTCATTCAGTTATCTCAGATTTTTTAAAAATAAAACTTGGGGTTATTTTTTTTGCCTGTGGATCACTTCTTGAGGTGACCGAGGGTGCAGAACACATTCAGATTCTAAAGTTGCTCAAGGCGCCTTGGGCGGGAGAGCGTCCCACGCTGTGCCTGTCCTGCTCAGACCTGCTCTGTTGTCCTCTGCAGTGTTCCTGGCTTTCTACGCCAGTTGAGGGTCCTTGGGGGCAGAGTCACTTACGGCCATGCCTCTCCTTACAGAGGCCTGGAGGATGTTGCTTATTTTTTCCTACAAATAACTTGAACTTTGTTCTGGAATAAACTTAATTTGAAACAGGTTAATTCTCTTTGACTGTGCATTTCATTTGGCAGCACTGCAGTGTCTGTCCCTGGGGCTGACTTTCCCTCTTCTGAAGCAAGGCCCGCATGTGTGGGGTATGCTAGGAGCCAAGGTCCTCTGGCAGGTGGGCAGGAGAGGCACCTCGGCCTCTGAGACCCCTGGTTGTCTTCTGGGGTGTGCGCCCCCTCTCTGGTTCTTCCCTCTTAGAGGTTGTTCTTGGGTCCACTCTTTGGATGGCCAGTTCAGGCCCTGTCCCTTTCATCGTATCTTGTAAAACATCGTTCAGGCGCTGTTCCTGGGTTGGAGGCCTCAGGTAGGGGCGGAGGCCGGCTCCTTTCCTCCACCAGCGCTCTTCCCACTTGTGCTCTGTGACTCAGTACACAGGCCACGAGGTCTGAGGGAACCTGACTGCGGCTCTGCTGTTGACTGCTGTTTCCCAGCTCGCCCTGCTGTGCCCGACGTGGAGCAGTGTCCCCAAAATACTGGCAAATGAATGACTGGAAGCTAGACCAGCACCAGATCAGGGAAGGCCTTGAATGCCCAGCAAAGAAATGCAGCTTTGGCTGAGAGCAGAAGCTCCTGTTTTGAAGCTCAAGGACGTGGGCCAGGTTCTGTTTCTTTGCAGGGGAGGACCTGGAGGGCTCCCCACAGGGGTGCGGCCTTGGCCACTGATGAGGTCACCTTTTTGGATTCCGCTGAAATTAAGGAACATGGGATAGTGAAGAACCTTGCTTGGGACGCTGCCTCGGATTAGCTTGACGGTGCTTTGCTGGTGCGAACTACACCCCCCAGTGAAGCCGAGCCCCGCCCTCTCTTCCCGCCTGGTGCCTCCGGGGCCCCCCGCTCTGCCCAGCCCAGTGGGGTCAGCCACTCTCCCGCAAGCCGCTGCTGCTCGGTGTAATGGTTTCTTCTCCCAAATAAACAAAATCTCAAAGCCTTCTGAAGCTTTCCAGAAAGAAAACAGCTTTTACAGCAAGCTAAAGCGGGAAGGGACACCATTTTTCTATGTAGATACATTCAGTCCACCACTGTTTCAGCCCCTCGCTCTGGTGGAAAGTACCAGTCCTACCAGGCCCTGAGCTCTTGGTTTCAGAGGAGCCTGGTCTCCTTTCCACTGACGTCTGTCTTCATTCAGTTTTCCGTGACGCCCTTGGGCTCTGCATATTGCCTGAGCTGTGGGCCCAGAGTAAAGTGTGGGGCTCTGTCAGGGTGTTGACAGGCGGAGTTACTGAGAAAGGGTCAAGCTCAGCAACTGAACAGAAAGTAAGAAACCACCGTGTGTGCGCGCGTGCGCGTGCCTGTGTGTGGGCGCGCGTGTGCATCAAGGTGCCCGGCACCGAACGAAGACAACGCTCTACTAGGGCTGCGTGGACCGGCCGCCCTGGCTGCCACAAGCCGTCTGGAAATGAGCCGCTGAGCGAGCTGGCCTTTGCTGAGTTCCCTGCGTGTGCGCGCTCCTGAGGCGGCAGGGCGGTCCTGGAGGCCCGCGGGGCTGCGGTCAGCGCACCCGCGACGTGCGCTGTGCAACAGGAGCGTTGCGCCCAGCTGCGCCTGCAGCAGAGCCACGCCTGCGCTGCTGCGGGAGCCGGCGCTGGGTTCAGTTTGTTTACTTGAGCGAGCACAAGGCGGGGTTCTGCCCTCTGCAACAGAAGGAGCTGAGGGCGGTGCCAGGGCGGTCTGTCCTGTCACTCAGGTACGTGCTCCGACAGCCGGCCTGTTTCTCAGCGGGTGGCTGAGGTCTCCTGTCGAAGACCGAAGCCTTCCATTAGATTAATTCTCTTCCTTCACCCAGTGTTGATCTTGTGCCTGTCCCTGGGTGTCCTGTTCACACACATTCCAACCCCAGGCGGATCTTTTTATTTGCTGTGTCCTTCAACACGTACAGTGTTAACCATCTTTCCCAGCCCTCCATCCCCCGAGGTGGTCGGGTATTAAGTTACGGCGGGATAGGGGATGAGAATAATATAGATAACCATGATCTCTCACACACACACACACACACACACACACACACACACACACACACACATCCTAGAAGAAAGGATTTTTAATGTTTTTTGACATTAAGAAGCAATATATGTTGGAGAAGATAGATAACTTCACAAGGGTTGATCTCAAAATACAGCGAACATTTAAACTAAACATAAACTTAATATAGTAAAAGATATATTGCCAAAAATGATGGCATGAATATGGTCAAAGTGAGGTGGAGTATTTTGGAGAAGATTAATGGTAATATGTCTTTTACTATAACATCTTCTTAAAATATTCACTGTACTTCTGTTCACCCTATTCATCAGCCCGTTTATGACAATTTCTACCAAATAAAAACATTGCATGTCACCTGCTTTAGTTGCCAGATCTTTCACTGTGTGACTTCTGGTTCCTCCCCTGGTTCCTCCCCAGAGTCCAAATGACCAGGGAAGGGAACATTTTGAATGGATTCAGGACCCGGAGTCGGCCAGGACAGCGCAGCTAAGGGAGAGAGGACGCCAGAACTGCTGCGGGAAGCACAGGATGGGTGTGTGCAAAGCGAGGGGCAGGTTTGCAGGGGAGTTGGTGGAAATATGGCTCATGAACTTCAAAGAAGTTATGCACTTCAATGAGCCCTCATGACACACGGAGGCTTGGCTCTGTCTGGGCCCAGCTTTCCTGCTTCCTGCAGGTCTCTTCTCTGGGGGCAGGCAGACCCCCCAGAAGGGGATTTAACGCCCACCTCAAGTTGTGGAGAACTGAAGCCGGGCAGGTACTCGCTGCCTCCAGGATGAGCAAGGCCCTCCCGTACCCCACCTCCCGTACCCCACCTCCCACCTCCCTGGTTCTCAGGTTGTCCTGCCTTTCTCCGTGTAACAGGAGTTGGATGGGGGTCGGGAGAGCAGAGGTCTCACTGTGCCCAGATGTCTTTGTTTAGTCATGGACCAGCGACTCCAGGAGGTGCAAGTGCTGGGTCTGCAGGGCAGAGCGGTGCCACCCGCGTGGGGGTGGTGTCGGCTCGGCTTTCTCATCTGGGTGCAGCTGTGCGGCTGGCATTTGGAGTAAGATCGCAGAGATATGGCTCCGATGCTTCTGGGCCTGGCTCTGGCAGGCCTCTCCTTCACCCACTCTTGTCCCTCTGTCTCCCCTTGACTTACCTTTCTCCTTCAAATCACCTTTATTCCTATTCTTTCACTTCCATTCACCTTCATGGTTTCTCCTCTCTGATTTCCAGAAAACAGAAAATTTGGGGTTGAAGTCTTAGCGCTTGCACATATATACACCTCATAATTTATAATGGAATAAAAAGAAAGCATCGGAAGGAAATAACAGGCCTGCTAGCTGCTAGCATTCACTCAGCCCTCACTGGATGTAAGGTGCAGCTCTAAGAATTTCTGCAGTTCATAAAGCCTCTGCTCCGGCCCTACAGGGTCCAGATGAGGTCCACTTAGAGGTATCTGGTCTACCAAGTTACTTAATGCTGGACTGTAAGAGGAAAACCTTGCCTACAGTTTCAAAGAAAACGAGTGCACTATAAAATCGAATCTTCATTCCCTAGGACCTGAGAAGGCTTAGGGCGAGGAGCCCCTGGGGCCACCAAATTGTGCAGTTGCTGAAGTTCTTTATGTGAAGTGGCAAGAACCCACACGCATTTCCCACCCACTTTAAAGCATCTATCATAAATCACCATCGTCAGCCTGTGATTGCTGGTGCAGTGTGAACGGTGTGGAAATGCTTGCTATCCTCCAGTGTTGATGGAATAATGACCATAATTATAAGTGTGTGTGTGGGGTTGGGGCATGCCCATAATCCCAACACTCAGGAGGCCGAGGCAGGAGGATCACGAGTTCAAGGTCAGTCTGGGCTATATAGTGAATCAGTGAAATAATTCCTTGAACTATTTCAAGGAACCATAAATAATACTAATAATGATAATGAATGACAGGAAAAAGTTTGTCCATGTTCAGTACAGATGTAATTTAAAAAATATGTTCGGCAGTGGGCCGAATTTTCAGAAGAGGAGCTCTGGTCGTGGACAGCTGGCTGTGCTCCTGGCCTTGTGGTTACAGGCTCCCATGAATCTTTTTAAGAGTTTTCAGTGCAGCTTGGGCTGGGACCCTCAAAGGCATAGCTAAGGACCAATGCCAAGGAAAAGACAGACTGGCACGGTGGACAGGCAGGGGTTCCCTGAGGCCAGGCTGGGGAACCACGTGAAGTCCTGGGGAGTGTCTGGAATTGGTCCTAGATGTGGCCAGGGGACAGTGGAGGGGCCCTGGCTGGCATCACCCATGTCTCTGTGGGCCCAGTGAGCTGGACAAAGAGCTGCCCAGAGTGACTAAAATGCTATGTCATGTGTTCCCTGGGGCCCAGGAAAGGGAGATGCCAGGGGAAAGTGAGAGAGGACACAGGTGACAAAGCAGGTAGCCCACAGCCTGCAGCCTGTGTGGCTCAGACTCCAACCATGAGATTAACACCTGCTGTCCCCTCCCCTCCTAGGACAACGGTCACAAAGCCACATGCTCTGTCCTGGAACCTGAAGTGTCCTCTTTTCTGGGTTGACATGGAAACATGGGAATTAAAAATAGTAACCCCTCTCAGCACTTCTATTTAGTGGAGATAAAACCCTTCATATTTCAAGTGCTGCCAGTAGCTGGATCTGTATTCTAGAGTCAAAACAATGTTTTACTTTCACTCACAGTGACACACGCATTGAATTTTTTTGACTATTACAAAAGTTTACTTAACAAAAATTTAATATGAAAATTCGTATGACCCAATCTTTAGTCAGTGAAAGCAGCGCTTAGAGGAGGCGCATGAATTTTTCTGCTGAGCAGTCATTATTTAAACTCGTTTCGAGGCTTCCAACGTAGTGTTACGATTTCCTCATGTCGCCACCATTCTGAGGCTGTTCTGCTGCCCGCGAGTTGCCACGTCCACACTTTCATCTCACACAAGATTCACAAAGGGATCCGATCCTCACAGTACTCCTTGGACATGTCTGCCGCCATTCAATTTCCATGATAACTTCTTGTCCGTAAATTTTTTTAGCTCGAGAGGTAGTCTCAGAGATCTTTTGAAAGGAATCTATAGCCTCCCTCATGCTCCAGCTGTGGGCTTGATACTTTACAGAATTTTTAAATGTGATTTATGAAGCACTTGGATATTTTTCTCCCATTTCATGTTTTAATTCAGTCCTGGCTTTTACCTGCCCCGTGGGTAGGAGCTTGAGCTGCTAAGGGGTCAAGGACCTTCAACTTGGAAAACCCTGGGCTAGGAGGTTTGTTCACATAATCTTAGTCTTTCTTTTGGTTGTTTTTGAGGCAGGATCTCACTGTGCATCCCAGGCTGGCTTTGAACTCATTATGTAGCCAAGGCTGGCTTCAAACTCCTGGCGCTCCTCCTGCTTCAACCGCCTGAGAGCTGGGATTACAGGGGTGTGCCACCACGCCCAGCTCACACAATCTTAGTCAGTAGGATACTTCTGTGGCCTGTGGTTAGACACAAAGCAAGCATCAGACTCTAGATTGGAGTAGTTGAGACAAAGACAGGCAGCTTAGAAACACTGCCCAAATAATAAAATTTAAAGCACATTCTTCTTGGGCGCAGGTGAGCCTGAAGTCAGCCTGTTTGATTTTGGCAGCTGTGGCTGTGGAGGTACGGGATGCTTCTCTCTCTTGCCCGGCAGAAAAGACCTCGCACCCACGGGATCAGTGGCTCTCCTGCTCTGTAGGGGCCCTGCTGTGCAGAGCTGGCTGATCATGATGACTGGGTGAAGAAGCCACTGTGACAGCTGGGCAGAACATGGGAGGACCTCTGCCACGCACATCTGCGACGGAGGCAGTGGCCACCACACCTGGATTCCATAGTGACTGTGGCTGTGGCCACGGCCACTTTACAGCTGGGTACTGTTTTGGCAAGAGGAGAAGCCTGGAGCCATGGAGAACTTAGGGAAGAGAAAAGACACTGCATGAAATCCTCCTTGCTGCTGGGATGCGGCCGGCTTCAGTAGGAAGCAGAACCGCTCAGCTTGTCAGAGACGTAGAGCATCCCTGAGGGGGTCAGTGAACCCACCACGCACTCAGCGTCCGCCCTGGTGGGGAGTGGGCAGGCAAGGTGCTCACGGGGAGGGCCAGTTCCTGCACCCGGAGCTGCCTCCTGGACCGTGTGGAGCGACTCTTTCTACTGGAACTTTTATTCAGATCAAACATTTTATTCTTACATAGTCTTGAGAAACAGCATAGCAAGGTGCCCGTGCTCTTGTCTAGTTTTCTCCTGCTGGTGACATTTTGCAGAACTCTAGCATGTGCCAGGATGGATGCTGGGTGGAAAGTGCAGACTGAACGTCCCTCCTCCCCAGGGGTCCTCATCCCCAGGGAGCTGGCCTTCCAGCCACACCCCAAAGGCCCAAGGCCCTGCCAGCACGGATCTGTTCATTTTGCAGCTGTCTCATTTCAGAAGTTATTTAGGTGGAGTCATAAGTTACTTTGCTTCCAGAGGTTGAGGTTTCCTTCCCACTTAGCATAGTTAAGAGCCTTTTGCCTTATATCCTTGGTTCATTCCTTTTGTTGTCTCAGTAGCGCTCCGAGGTACAGGTGCACTAGCTTTTACATTTGCACCTATTGAAGGATATAGGCTGTGTTTTCTGACTGATATTAAGCTGCTATAAACAAACATTGTGGGCTTTCTTTAACTAAGAATGGAACCCAGGGCCTCTTGCACGCTAGGCAAGTGCTCTACCACTGGCCTACAGCCTCAGCCCTTTTGATTGTATTTTGAGCCAGGGTCAGTTGTCCAGGCTGTCCTAGTAACCCCCCTGCCTCAGCCTCCAGAGCATCACCGCACGTGGGCGGGACAGGGTTTTGCGTGAGTATCATTCTTGTTTTCTCTGGCTTTGGCAGTTGTGTGTTGAATTCTTAAGAAACTGAGAACTGTTTTCCAGAGCGGCTTGACCACGGGGCACTGCCACCCTCGATGTGGGGTGACACGTTTCTCTTATCTCGTCAGCATTCAGTTGTCACCACTGTGGCTTACCTCAGTCTCCCTCGGGGCTGCGAAGGCTGGACACCCTCACACACTTATTTACTCCCCACGTGCTTTCTCTGGGGAAATGACAATCGCATATTTAATAAGCTACATGATAAACTAGTTTAGGCTATGACTAACATTAGAGTTATACTGGTCATAATGGAAAGTTTTCCTCCTACCTTGAAATACCTTATGTGCTCTGCTCTTCGCTAGGCACAGGGATACAGAAGTAAGCCAGGCAGGCGCGGCTGTTTCCTTCATGGACCTTAAAGTCTTGAAAGGAGGGAGGAATTGGAAAGCATGAACAAAAACAAATGCACAAAAGTGTTTAAAATAAACGCAAAAATGAATACACCCTGAAAGAAGAAAATAGAGGTCAAGGTGCCCGGAAGTAACCCATGGGGAGGGGCTGGCTGGCAGAAAGAAGGTGTGCTGGGTCAGCCTCTCCCCAAGGGGGACTCAATGGAGTAATCCCATGCTACAGACAGGGCTAAGAAAAAGAAACATTAAGAACAAAGAACAGTGCTGGGGACGTCATTTACATTTGAAATCCACGCAGAGTTTCCAGGTGGTGCTGCTGGGGCACCGTGCAGCCCTTGGGCAGGTCCTGGGGAAGGGACAGGTGGGGCTGCGCTGCGGAGGAGGGCCGAGAGGGGACCAGAGGAGGGCGGGGTCGAGGCAGCGCGGCGGCCAAAGCAGATGCTTGAGGAGCACTCTGGAGACAAGCCGCAGGATAGAGCGAAGACTGTGTGGAGGGCGGGAGGAGCTGGGGTGCTGGCTGGCCTGGGAGAAGAGGAAGCAAGCAGAAAGAAGGTGGCTGGTCGCTGGAGGTGACTTTGATAAATGCAGACAGACAGTTGAGCATGTGTGGATGGCAGTCCCGCTATGCGGGGGTAAGTGGGACTTGTGCAGTGTGGATGCATCTGCCGGGAGCAGAAGTTGCGTCGGGTGCAGCGGAACGTGCCCCTTCCTCTCCTTTCTAAATTTTTCTATGGGTATTTTTTAAACTGTGGCCAGGTGTCCACCAGGTGGCAACCTTTCTTTATGAAAGCCCAGAGCGGAGGCTGCACCTTCCCCAAAGCACCCAGGTGGGTCCCCCGGGCCTTGTGGGGTGCCCTGCCAGAGCTCTGTCCACGTGGTCGGAAGTGCAGTCGGGGCTGAGTCCCTCTGGGGCCTGGGCAGAGGCTGTGTGTGTGGCGTCCTGAGGGCGTGCTGGCCCCCCAGCGCCTGGTTCTCAGATGTGTGCTCCGAGTCACCTCTGCTCGGTAGGAGGAGTGCACTGCATGACTGTTCCTGTCCCCTGCGTGGCCCTGGAATAGGGCAAGCACTTAGCACAGCCTTCAGGGTTGCGTTGTCTCCACAGTGAGCCTTGTCCCACTGTCCCAGCCTGGGAGCTTCCCTGGCGGCTCAGAAGGGATGCTGCAGCCACACGTGGTGGCCAGCTCCGAGGCGCTCCCGCCGGCCTCCTCTGCGACAAAGCGGCTTGCACAGGAGGGGACAGGCATGTTCAGGAGGCAGACGGCACGAGCCAGGACATCCGTCCTTGCTGGAGTGCTGCTCAAACTGAGCGCGACACGCCGTTTGGCTGTCTCTCTGGGTTCAGGGAGACCCTGGCAGCCGCTGGCTGTCACTCGCATGTGATCCGGCCCAGAGCCGTCTGGCCCAGAGCTCATTTTGTTTGGAATCTAATGAGAATACATGAGGGGTGATTGAATCCCCCTTACGAGCCTCAGCGCGCTCGCACTTCCCGGCCACTTCCTGCACAGCCCGGTGCCCTCTCTCCCAATGGTCTTTAGCTGCACCGTCCTGGCTGCCCCATGTCCTGAATCCATTCACAGCGTGTCCCAGTTCTTTTTCTGTCATCACTGGGACAAAATACCTGACACCCCCAATTAAGGAAGGAAATGTTTTTGGTTTTTTTTTAAAGATTAATTTTATTGAGAAAGAAACAGCAATGAGACAGTTTCAAAACAGGTTAGTAGAACAGTTACAATAATTAATATATTGTATATTGTTGTCTTTGTAGTAGTTATTGATAGTACAAGATGCAGACATGATATCTTGTCTAAACACTATTAGTACAAATCTTTCTTTTTATTGAACTAAGAGAAAGTAGCTGTATATCTATCCTGTTTTGTATATACAGATAGATATCTATTTTTTCACTACAAAGTGGTCCTTCATTTATATCCCCTTTTTTGTTTACTTTTGTCAGAGATGGGTATTTCATTGCCATTCAAATATTGTAGGTGTGTGAATTCAGCAAAATAATCCAATATAGTCCAGTAGTCCATAATAGTAGTGGGTTATCCACGGGACTGGCAATGTCGGAAGTTGTTGACTTGAGCCTTTTACAGCTCAGCATCTTAATATGGCTTTACTTTTTATACCTCATCTTTATACTTTTCTGCTGAGTGGTTAAGACAAAGATAAAGCAAGACCTATATAATAAAAAATGTAACTTTTGTATCTGACAAAGTCAGTCAAACCCCCTCAGGGTTTATCCTGAAACCGCGCACATCACCTTGTAGATCTTTTGTCAGTGTCAGCCATGAGGATGAGTCACGGCCATTGCTTGACCAGTTTGCTCTCTGTGAAAGCCTGAGAGGATGTTTTCTCTCCAGGTGACTCTCCTTAGGCACACTCTACATCACTGATCACTTTCCTCTGTGGTTCCATAATCTCCTTGAGCAGAAAATTTGGGACACCACTGAGTTACAAGATAGTACAGGTTCTCCTATGTCCTGAGTCCTCACTGATCTTGAAGGGCTAGGGCCACAATGTTGGCTGTCCTTGTAGCCCTTCTTTTTCTGCAAACTTAAGTTGGTAACCCTCCAGAAGAGAAGCTTAATGATATTTTTGAGGAAGGAAAGGTTTATTTAGCTCACAGTTTGTGGAGGTTTCAGTCCATTCTTGGCTGGCTCCAAGCCAGGCTGGCACATGGCAGAGGGCAGCAGTTCATGGTGGTGGAAGGCAGCAAAACAGCAAGAGCAAAATGGAGGAGCAGCAGAGAACAGACCTCTCACCTTTCCTTATATTGGATGCAGATTATCTGCCCCAGGGCAGGTGGAGCACTCACTCCCATAATCCCAGCAGCACTCATACCCATAATCCCAGCATTGGATCATGAATTAATCACAAACTCTAGAAGCCACCCCATGACTGCATGAGGCTTTGGGGACAACTAGATGCAAATATAGCACAGTGTTTCCCTTTCCTAGTCATTCTGACTTTGGGGAAGAGCCGGAGGTTGCAGTGTCATATTCCATGAATGAGGTTGACAAGAACACAACATTATGGTTTTACGAGCAGCCTTTCTGCAGGATGGTACTCGTTGGTGGGATTGCCTGTATTTTTTTTTTTTTTTCAATCACATCTTGTAAAGACACTCAGGAGAGGGGACTCCAGAGGAATTGGGTTGGCTTGGGCCAGAGTGGCAATAGAGACAGGAGAGAGGATGCGGAGCAGACTGCACCAGTCATTGGTCAGTCTGGACAGTGAGGGAGGTGGGAGCAGGGGTGAACTTGAGCTGGGCTGCCCTGTCCTGAGCTGAGGGTCCCGCGGTCAGGCAGGCTCAGCTGAGCCAAAGGAGGGCATCGGGGCAGAGGCACTGGCTGGGCAGCTGTCGTTGGTATCTTAGTGTACAGTACTTCTGGAACCTCGATCCTGGCTAGGGAAGGAAGGGTTGTGGTGGAGAAGAAGTCTAAGGACTGAGCCCTGGGGCCTCCTAGGACCTAAGAGTTGGCAAGATGAAGGGCCGGCGAAGGAGAGGGGCTGCTGTGAGGAGGGGCTGGGGAATGCTGGCTCCCGGAAGCCATGTAGGCAGAGGTTCATGGCCAGGGTGAGAGGCCAGGTGCGAGGTCATGACTGCACCTGTAGAAAGAGGACCCGGCGTGGGCCAGGACTTCGCTGATCAGTGCGTCTCCTGCTCTCCCATCTGGGGGCCTCTCCTCCCCCCTTCTGTCCCCTCCCCTGGGGATAGCAGCTCTCATGGGCTGGGGGACCATGTCTGGCTTGGGTCCCGGAGCTCCGGGGCCCGGGCACATATTCAGAGTGTGTGGAATTGATTTTTCTCTGGTTCTTCTGTGGCCATAGAGTACCCTCCCCTTTGTCACTTTCAGTCACACCTGAGACTGTCTCTTATGCATGGTCTCTATGAAGCAGGACAGTGGATTCAGTGTTGGCCACTTACTCTGGGGGAGACGGCTCCATCTGGGAGTCCCCTGGGGGTGGCATGGGGGCCACATCTGTGCCCCAAGTCCATCCTGGTGAGGCTTTCTGAGCCCCAGATCTACTCCCTCAGCTTCTTCATTTCTCTGAGCCTCCATACCTTTCCAGTGAATTCTCTTTTGCTTAGATTAACTGGAGTCAGAGAAAGCCCCGATCAGTATTGGTGGAGTCATTGAAAAGGTATGGTTTTCTTCTCGTAAATGAAAAGTCAAGTTCA
>NW_004524633.1:6035546-6072483 GCF_000260255.1 Octodon degus
ACCACACACCACACACCTCACACCACATACCTCACACCACACACCTGACACTACACACCTCATACCCCACACCTCATACTGCACACTGCACACCTTTTACGTCCACTCCTTGGTGTGGTCTTTCCACACCCTCCGCACCTGCAATCAGGACCCAGTGACAGCTGACAGAGACCACATGGGGGACTGGCTGCACCTTTCTGCTGTGAGTGGCTGTAGAACATTGCTATCTGCCTGAACTCGAACTCGGAGAAATGCGATGGTGCACATTAGGGCAGGACTCAAATGCACCTCAAAAATCCTCATCTCTGCACTTCCCAAGGAGTTTGCTATTAGACCACAAAGCTTAAAACAAAGCTTAAAAGCCCGAAGTCCTCTTTGGCATAAATGGGGAGACGGAAAGGCTGCCACCAAGCTGCGGGGGACCTGGACTCAGAAGGGGGCGGGGTGGCACTTGGACCCCAAAATCAGAAGTACTAGAATGCATAGAGCAGGAGTGCAGGCACTTTGGGGTGCCTGGCAGTCATGGGGACACACACGCAGGTCTGAGCCGAGGTTGTGACTGCAGCGTGGCTGCTCGGCCTCTCCTTCTTGAAAGGAAGTTCCTCCCGGCTCCTGACTTCCCTGTCACAATTGGTCCCGCTGAGGTCTTGTTTTGGAAAGGTCCTCCTTGCTTTCTCCTCCAGCACACTCCTTCCTGTCCTTCCTGCCAGTTCAGAGGCAGGAACCACGGAGGAGGGCAGAGGTTTTCTGGGAGGAGGAAGACCAGGAGGACAAGGAGGAGGGAGGTGGCTTGGAGCAGGTGCTGGGGGCGCTTTGGGGCGCGTGGGGGTGTATGGGGGCAAGTGTCTGAGTGTGGCGGAGACAGAACACTTCTCCGCTGTGTGCCTGTGGGCGCCATTCTAGGCACAGGGGTCCAGAGTGAAGCAGAGCAGCAGGCCGGCCTTCAGGGCTTCTGTTTTACTGAGTGAACACAAACCGTGAGCAAGCAGAATGGGTTGGTACCTGCATACACAAGGCCTAGGCAACTTCCCACTTCCCGGCGACACAGCAGGTGCTCACAGCTTAAAGGAGGTGAGGCTATTTTGCGTCAGGGCTGCAGCCCGTGCTTGGCCCATGTCTCAGTTACTTTTCTCGTCGCTGAGACAACAGACCCAACACCCGAAGTTAAAGGAGGACAGGTTAATTTAGAGCGCGGTTTGTGAAGGCTTCTGCTGGTAGCTGGTTGGCTCTGGGGCAGGGCGGCTGGCGGGGGAGAAGCACCCCGTGGCACTCACAGGTAGCAGATACGTCCAGGGGGCTGTGACGGCGTCTGCCAGTCTTTCCGTGTCATTCACGCAGGACTCACCCCCTGGCCCTAGGGACCTTGATCAGGCCTGCACCATGAATCGATCCCTGTGTCACACTCTAGATCCAGTCACCTCTGAAAAGGCTCCACCTGTGACCTCATGAGGCTCTGAGGGGACAGCCAGACACAGCCAGGACAGCCAGTTCTAGGCCAGAATCAGTGTGGAGGGAAGGACCTGGTAGGGAGAACAGCTTACCTCGCGACGGCCAGGAAGAGAACGGGGAGGGGCAGGGACAAGGGTGCACCCCATCACCCCCAGGCCCCCATCTAGGCCCCACCCCCACCACACCACCAGCCGTGACTGCACCCCTGGAGGAGTGGAGAACAGTGCCAGTGCCCACCCACAATCCAGTCACCCTCCCAACACGTGAGGCCTTCAGGAGGCGCCTTAGGCCAAGCTGCAGCTGCACACGTCTGGGGAGCATTTCACAAGGCAGGAAAGCAACGGAGGAAACAGTGAGGGAGGACACGGGCATAGCTGGCGTGTGCGTGGAGAGGCGGACTGGCCCCGCAGGCCTGCTGCGGTCGTGGGCTTTATCCCAGAGACCCTAAGGTTTGGAAAGGTCCGAGGCAAGCGGGGGAAGGGCGGCTGCCCTTGCCTCAGACAATTCCATTGCGGTTCTCTAAAGTCCGCCAAGTTTTCCTTTCTGCTTTGCTTATGTAGGCCAGCGAGTGTAATGAACAAAAGTGATGCTGTGTGCTGCACACGGGGCCCGCTCAGAGCAGGTGGAAGGAAGCGACGTTTTGTCTGGACGACATAGGCTGCAGGCTGCGCTGCTCCGCTGCGCCTCACCTCCTCTGGGAGACAGAGTCCTCTGGGGAATCTCTCCTCCCCACTGAATGTCCCCCTGGAGCTCTCCTTTTATTATGTTATTTTTGTAAAGTTCACCGTGTGGCCACTCAGCAGAGCACACCGTGCACAGCACGTTCCAGACAGTGCTGGCAACTGAGCCGCGGCCCTTCTCCCTGAGCTACCCCCCTGCCACTTTTCATTTTCTATTTTGAGACAGGGTCTTGCTAGGTTGTGCAGGCTGGTCATGAGCTCATGAGCCACCCGCCTTGGCCTACCAGAGTGCAGGGATGACGGGCGTGCGCCACCACGCTTGGCATGATTTCTCATTCTCTGCTTGCTTCTCCTCTGTCCTGAGCTCGTGCAGGGGGTGGGACCTGGAGAATAATCAGCCGGCAGGGCCCCGGGAGGGCAGGTGGGGGCCTCCCAAAGGAGACGGCAGTGCTCTGAGGAGCTGGCGACAAGGCAGAGAATGGCTGGGTCTAGTGACAGAACACACAGTGCCTGGTTGTTTTTAGGATAGTGGGAAATTCCAGCTGTCCACCACTGAGTGTGGCCGCGCTGTGTTCACTTACACAGTTGGAAACTGAACCAGCGACGAATAAATGTCACCACCAGCTAATTGGCTCGCCCTGCACTTTCTTCTAGTTTTCTTAACATGCTTTCTGACAGTACAGTACTTCCCCTAAGATATAAGCTGGGGTGATATTAATTCGTGCACTCATTTATTCATTCAACAAACTCTTATCCCAGAGGCCTTGTGGGAGCAAGTTGCTGCCGCAGAAAGCCCGGGAAAAGTGAAGAATGAAACGGGCTCCTGTCCCTGCACCCCAATCGCCCAAGCAGACTCACCCATGGCTGCAGCAGATGGAGGTGCGGGATCCTTTTCTTATCAGAGATGGGGTTTTGCTTTTAATTTCACTTTATTTTTGAGACAGGGTCTTGCTATGTGCCCAGGCTGGACTGGAGCTCACTGTGTAGCTCAGGCTGGACTGAAACTTGTTGTGCTCCTCCTGCTTCAGCCTCCCAAGTACTGGGATGGCAGTGTGCATTTCCATGCCCCTGCAGGGCTGGCCTTTTCAATGAGACCTTGTGCACCATCCCTGGCTTAGGCGTCATGGTTCTGGGACAGAACGTGCCCGCACCGTGAGCTCCGAGATGAAGGCGAGGATTCTCAGCGAGCTCCAGAGCAGAAGGCCCGCACAGACCCAGCCATGGCTGAAGGCGGTCACTGATGAAGCGGGCTGGGGAGCAGCAGCCTGTCGCAGAGCTGTTTCCTACATGCTTAGTGGTGCTGGTGAGAGGGCAGTGTCTGTCCCATTCATTTAAGCCTGGGACCTCACCTAGAAGGGGGGGAGGGAGGATGCCCTGGGTGAGGCTGGCACTCTCCACATGCACGTCTGTGCACGCTCACAGGCACACTTGTAGTTCTAGCACTTGAGAGGCGGAGGCAGGACGATCACACACTTGCGGCCAGCTTAGGCTCCATAGCAACAAGTTAAAGGTCTACCTGGACTGTATAGTTACACTCACCGTGCTGCAAACAAGAGCCAAACCAAACCAAACCAGCAAAACCCATACCTAGAAGGTAGCACTCTTGGCAAGCAGAAATGCCTGTCAGAGACATCCCAGCCCCAGGGTGGGAACCTGGAGTAGGTTACCTTTTGTGGCAATAGGAGGTATGTAGGTGTGGTTTAAGCTGGGGACCCTGAGATGGGGAGTCGCTATATGCTCTCTGGGGTGTCCAACCTCATTGCCACCTTAAGGTCCTTAGAAGCGCTCGGTTTGTCATAGTTTGTTACCATAGCAACAGAAAACCAGTGCATCACACCAAGGAAAATCCAGCAAAATCATCGAAGTGTTAAGAAGACTAAAAAATAAAAGTAAAAAACCCAACCCAATTCCTGCTTTTAATTGAATTCATTAGAAGTAATTGTGTTCATACTGTATATAACTCCATGGACTTGGACATTTTAAATTGAGATGCTTTGTAATATGAAATAATTCCAGTGTTTTAAAACCTGCGTGATTTTCATGATTATCCTGTAAGGAACATCCAATTCAAAGGGCGCATTTTGCTCTATCATCTTGGAATCTGTTTCCTCGTGAGGCCCAGCAGCTCATCACGTAGCCGCCAGTCAGCGAGGGAAGGGCTCTGCTGGACTTGGAGCTTCTCAGCTCCCTCTACACATGGAATCAGCCTCCGCAGTGTTAGTGTTTCTAGCACAATGGTCTGTGCCGCTGGCCTCCCTCTTCCTGCTTCCGACCTTCCTCACCTGATAACGACTGCTGGGACCTTGGCCCAGGTGCGCCGCTCACACTGTGCCCCGCAGCTAGGACTTCGGACCCCTCTGTTTCTGTGCACTTCTGTGCATCTTTATGCAGCTGTGGTGCCTTCCTTGTGCCACACGCCTTGCTCAGGCAGCGCTGTGAGCTCCGTTCATCTTGCAGTGCGGTTCTGGGGCTGCAGGTGGTCACGCTCTGCAGTGCTGCATGTGCAAGGGGTGCAAATAAATGCAAAGCTGGGGCTGGGGAGATAGCTCAGCGGAATAAGTGCTTGCCTGGCAAGTGCAGGGTCCTGAGTTTGATCCCTGGTAGCACACACACACAAAAAGAAGCCAAGCCATAGAGTTGGAGTTTCCTTCGTATATATATGAATTTATGTGTGTGGTATAGGGTCTCACTATGCAGCTTGGACTCTGTGATCTTCCTGTTATCAGCCTCCCTAGTGCTGGGATTACAGGCATGCACCACCATGCCTGGACTTGTAGCCAGCTCCGAGGGCCCTGGGGCAGGGTCGGCACAGCACATAGTGCTGGGGATTGAATCCCAGTCCCTGCACTTGCCTAAGCAGGTGCTTAGTCCACTGTGGTATCTCGCCGGCCCTGGTCCTGAATACTGTAGTGCACTGGCTCCACACAACTCCTCACTTAGTGACCAGTCCACTCCCCACCTATTCATGGGGGCGAATTTAGCAGGGAGTGTCTGTGCTAATCAGGCACCAGGGAAACAGCTCTGGACAGGAGAAACAGGATCTGACTGGTTATTGCCTGTCCATTCTTAACCCTCTGGAAGGCCTCCTGCTGCTGGTCACAATGTTGGGGTCTACAGGCTGCCCATCAACAATGAATGCATAGAAAAAATGTGGCATCAGCACATGAAGGAATACTACTCTGGCATAAAGAAGGATAAACTCGAGTCACTTGTAGGAAAACGAGTGTACCTTGAGGTCACGGTGCTAAGTGAGACGTCAGACTCACAGGCTTAGGTACCGCAAGGTTTCTCTGGGATGAGAAACCTAGAATCTAAATAAAGAGCAAAAGAAAAGTCAGGTAACAGGAAATGGAGAGGTCCTCCTGGAATGGGAAGGAGGGGTCACAGGAGGACGGCGGGAGGGGAGGGAAGGAGAAGAGAACCGAGCTGACACGCGCAGTGCACGTGCGCCGACTCCACGCAGGGAGGGTGAGCGTCACGTGCTGCAAACAGGTGCTGATACCAGATTGAACACTTGGAGGAGTGTGGCTGGGGATGTAGCTCGGTGCCTGGCACTAGGTGCCGGGTGTAAGGATGAGCGACCTCTTGGGGCAGTCAGGCTCGCTGGTGCTACGGGCAGGGCTCTGTCCACTGGATGGCGACTGGTATTTTCTAAGATGAAGAGACTAAGCGGTCACTTTGCATATCTGGCTTGTTTGTGCTTCCTGGGTTTGTGAGCCTTCCTGGGCACCCTGCCCCTGCGTATGATGGCACAGGGACGCTGTTTTCCAGATGCCTCCTCCCATTTGTTAGTGCTTCCACATAGTGACTTCCTTTTGGACAGGATCCTGCTGCAACCAGTTTTCCCTTTCTCCCGGATCTATCGGAGCTGGGAAGCCAGACACACTCGGGGATGAAGAGGGGTGAAGGCTGTGTGCACAGTGAGAGTGGGCAGGATGGATTAGGGGTAGGAGATTGCGCTGGTTCTGGGGCGAAGGAGCGGTCGTGCGGAGGTCTTCCTTCACTTACATTAAGAGAGGGAGCGTCAATCCTTCAACTCTGGACACAGAAAGGAGCTGCAAAGTGGCAGGGCAGTGCATCCGCGAGCGGCCTCTCTGCTGTCACCGGAATTTTATCTACCAACAGGAGAACAATCCTGGTCTCTGGAATTAGATGTGGTCCAAACCCATCATGTTGACCTGCTACTTGTTAAAATCTGATTTTTTAAAAACAAAATTTTGAGGCCAACCAGATAGTTTAGTGGACTAAAGCTCCTGCTTAGGCAGAGTGCAGTGGCCGGGGTTCGCGCCCCCTCCTCCTCCCGGGACACACTGAGGCTGTGATTGAAAACTGGGTGTGGTGGTGCGTGCCTGTAATCCCAGTGCTTGGGAGGCTGAAAACAAGAGAATCCTACGAGTTGGATTTACGTAGTGAGACCCTGTAGACACTTTTTAAATGTATAAATACATTAAAAAAAAAAAAAAAAGGTTTCTTGACACAGAGCCGTGCTATGCAGCTGAGTCCTGCTGTGTAGTCCAGACTGGCCTGAAACTTGTAGCAATCCTCCTGCCTCAGCCTCCAGGTTGCTGGACTGACAGGTGTGCACCACCATGCCTGGTTTTAAAATGTGATTGTTTGTCTCAGTTTTTATTACTGCCTTTTTACTCGTTGCTGTGGCTTGGTCACTCGCACTTTCTGCTTCGTATCGGTGGTTTGCCTTGCTCCCTGTGCATGCCCTGATCACCCCCTGTGTGTGTGGAGAATTGGGACCCCAGTTTTCTCCTCTGGATCTTTAGCCATCTTGGGGCAGGCAATTTACTCCTGAGCCAGAACCTGGAAACACACTGTGCCACTGCCGCAGCCACGGCTGTTACTCTCAGTGGTAATGCCGCTGGCTAGCGTGGCTGGAGCATGCACTTTGTGCAAGCGTTCATCTCACGAGCTGGGCGCCTGTGCAGTTCCTACGAATGGCGGAACTGAAGTGCAGAGAGGGCCGGGGACTCCCCGCAGTCTCACGGAGAGCTGGCAGGGAATGCGTGGGAACTAGGGTCCAGGGCACCTGCAAAGCTTTGCTGTTTGTTGAGATCCAGTAGCCACCTACTGCAAGGCAAATGTACAAATATCAGGCTTCAACTTTCTGTTGGGATATCCCGTCCTGTCCTCCTCTGTCCCCAGTTGATGCCTCCCCCAGCCCCATGGATCCAGAGCAACGTCCCTTCCTGTCCCATGCCCTTCTCACAAGATACTTGAAAGAGCCAGGAGCCAGAGATGTGTCACATCTCAGCTTAGCTCTAAACTTTATACATAGTGAAATAGTCGCTACTTGTCAGTGCCCTGGTTAGCCAGACTTCTACACTAAGCCGATTTTGTTTTACAAACTACAAAAAGACATTTTATTTCCTCAAAATCATGTAGCTTGTTTTGTGTGCATCCTGCTTTTTGTGTGCATTCTCTTAATTTCTAGAAACTTTCTCTCCAGTGGCCTGGTTTTGATGATACCAGGCTTCTTATTTTATTTACAGTTTTTAAAAATATTTTCCCAGGCTGCAGAGATAGCTCAGCAGTCTAAGCAGCTGCCGAGGCAAGCCCAAGGGCCCAGTACCCCAGTACTGTATGTCGTGCTGGCTCCACTTTGGGGGTGCCAAACCAACCAAGAGTACGTTCGGGCATGGTGGCGCATATCTGTAATCTCAGCGCTGGGGAGACTCAGACAGGAGGATCACTACAAGTCTGAGCTGCGATCCTGTACCAAACACACTTAAAAGAATTTCCTTGTAAATAAACGTCCCCATGTATGAGTTTTTGTGACAATGGAGGTTTTTAAATGCATCTTTATTTTTGTCCATTCCCTGAATGTAACTGAGTGTAGCTGACAGTTTGGTCTTTGTTCATCTCATGGTTAAACACAGTTCATCTTTTTTCCAGTTTGGAATTGTACTTTTGAATACTTATTTTGTTTAATTCATGTCCTGAAATATTTTAAAATCTGAATATGTGACTGTCTTAGGCAAAGAGAGCTTTTTCTTTAAACCATCAAACAACTCGATTTACTTGACACAATGGCTCAACTCTTCTGAAGGAAGGGCTGTCACGAGTGGCACATCAGTGGACAACTTAGCCACACAAAAGCTCACAGCTAAGAGAAGGCTTTATGAAGGCTAACTTGGCAGAAAGCCTGCAAAGGCCGTAAAAATTAAAAACAAGTCTTTTGGCCACTTTCTGAGCTGGCTTGTGGCTAAAAGACGATGTTCAGAAGCCTTGGGGCTGAGGGAGCGGCAGCTTGTGAGTTTATTCCATGCACGCTGGTCTGTGAGGAGCTGGCTGGGTCGGGGGTGGTGCTGGCCGCGGCAGGCACCGTCTTCAGCCAGCGCAGGGTCCCGCAGGAGGGCGTGGGAGGGGACTACCCCGCACCCACGTGGTTGGCAACTTTCTAGTGAGAGCACCGCTCCCCTCCCCACGCTGCCACCTCCATCTTCCATGGATCTCTGGGCAGGACTGGCTGCTTTTCCCATAAAGCAGAAATCTAAGGCTTGTTGTTGTGGAGGATGTCCTGGAGGGCTCCCTGAAAGAAGAGCAGTCGCCTCCGCTTCGGCTGACCCCGGCTCTAATTCCGTGTGCTGATAGGTGCAGAGCTGGTGAAGTTTTGTCTTTATTCCCTCAGCTGGCTTTGAGCAAAGTGTATGGGCCTGGCCAAGGCATAGAGTGTATGTAGCCTTTGAAGCAAGGCCGGGGTCAGTGTTGTCTGCCTGCCCATAGCTCCCAGAAAGTATGCATGAGCTGGGCTGAGAGAGCCACTCTGAGACCAAGCCTCGGGATAAGAAGCTGTGACTTCTCAGGGCAGGAACAGTCACATGTCAAAGCGGAAGCCCCGGCCCCAAACATCAAATCTAGCCCCCACCGTGTTCTGCAGCTTGCTCTTCCTGCATCGCTCTCGCTTCCCATTGCACACGTGTGACCAGGCCTCGGCCCAGCCCAGCCCACAGCACTCACATGCCTAGCCCCAACCTCTCAGTCACTCACCCCGAGCTACTCCTTTCTCAATGAATTAATAAAATCCGGATTCAGCCCTGCGTGGAGGCCTTTGTTCAGGACAGCCATCACCATAGCTGGACTTAGGACCCCTGGGCGCCCCGCAACTACAGATCGGCCCAGTGTCTTTATTATGACCACGGGCTGTGCTAGAAGTGGTAGATTGGAATTAACTTATCAGAGTTCCACTAACTTTTCCATGGGACTGCACATGGGGATGTTTCTGGACCTCAACAAAGTGTTGTCATGCTGCTCAACTTAGATCAACTGGAAAGGACCAGTTTTGCCCACTGATTTTTTGTTTGCTTGTTTTGGCGGGAAATAGAATTTGCATCTTGCCGTGTGTGATATCCTATTTCATCAGAACCCCACACATTCTGATCACTCTACAGTAACATCTGGGTTCCCTTGGTTGGGCCGGGGATATAGCTCAGTGCCTTAAGAGCCTGCCTGGCAAGTGCAAGGTTGTGAGTTTGATTCAATAGACTGGGCGTGGTGACACATGCCTATAATCCCAATACTTGGGAGGCTGAAAACAGGAGGATCACTAGAGTATCCTGTGTAGTAAGACTCTGTACTAAATACATTAAAAAAAAAAAAAAAAATTCCCTTGGAGGCTAGGTAGGAATACATAAGCCTGCAGAGCACAGTGGTGCATATCTGTAATCCCGGCACTGTGGGAGGCTGAGGCAGGAGGACAGCAAGCTTGAGCCCTGCCTGGGCCGTTTTGCAACTTAGCAAATAAAAATTTAAAAAACGGCTGGGGCTGTAGCTTGGTGAGAGGGCCAGCGTGAAGCTCCAGCACTGCCCCCAGCTCCTGGGACCCCAGCGTCTTTGGTGCTCAGCTGTGTGGACTGAGCCTGTGTCCGGGTCGCGTGCCACGCAGTTCCAGCCTTCTTCTACTTCTCCAAGCTCTCCAGAGGAATCTCCTCCTCGGGCCTCACTCCCTGCGCTCTCTCGCCTGGCCCCAAGCGCAGAGGTCGGTCGCGAACAGCAGCAGCACCCGTGTTCCTCTAGCTCCCGGTGACTGCAGTCATGGCGCCCATGGGGACAACCAAGCCAAGCGCAGAGACCACGAGCCAGTGCCGGAGACTGATGCTGAACGGGTGGTGAACGCTCCCTTCCTCCCCTGGGCACCACTCAGGTAGGAGGAAGTCACCGCTAGCCACGTGGGGAGAGGCCCCGAAGCCCAGTGTGTGGAGGTCTATCCTCCCACGCGTGGTCCTGGCTGGGGCAGAGCCTTCGGAGGTGGTGCTGGTGTTGGGGACCGTGCCTCTGAGGGGCTGCTGGGGACCCTGTTCCTGGCTGCCAGGAAGCCAGCAGCTTCCTCTGCCACATCCTCCTGCCATGACCCAAGGCTTCCCACGGGCTCCAAAGACACTGAAACACAGAGCACAGAGCAGTAGCCCCAAACAGTGGACCCAGATAATCCTTTCCTCTTTTAAGTTGATTCCCTGAGGCCAAAGTGGTGAAGAGTGAACCCACCAACTCCTCTGTTCTCCTATATAAAAGAATCCAGGCTATAGTAAGAAGGAAATACAGAGAAAATATATCAGAGCACCTTTAAAATCCAAACATAGAAGAGAAACTCCTTGAAGAACCCAGAGAATATTATAGGGAACAAGAATGATAGTGGCTTACTAAAGAAGGGCTGACTGGAATGACATTTTAAAAGTGCTGAATACATAATAAAAGTAAAAATTTAGAAAAGAAAAATAAAATTATTCACAGATGACATGACTGTCCGTATCAAATCTACAAAGGGGGTCTACCAGATAGCAACAACAAAACACTTATCAGATCTAGTAAGTGACCCCACAGAGGGAGCAGGATAGATTAATGAACAAAAATTAATCAATCTTCATACACTCGGGAAAATAAAATAAAAATGCTGTTTGCATTAGCATAAACATCTAGGAATATATGAAAATAAAACATGTACAAGACCTGCACAACATAAACTACTAAGGCCATACTGGAAGGAAGGAAAGAAGAAAGGAAGGAAGGAAGGAAGGAAGGAAGGAAGGAAGGAAGGAAGGACGAACTAAGAAAATGGAAGCGTGGGAGGAGGCTGGAAGCCAGTGAGAAGAGCTGGAGGGGGTCAGGGATTCTCAGAGCAGAGTGGTCCCAGCCTCTTGGGAAGTCCCTCCTGAACCTTGAGGTTTCCACTTGAGTGCTTCGCAGTTGGGGAGTGGTCAGGCTCTCACTGGCTCACACGGCTAAATTCTGGCACAGGCCCCCTTCTCAGTTCAGAATAAAGACAGGAAGAGAGCAAATCCGAACATATCTGCCCTCAAGAGTGGGTGACCCATGGCTGCACCGAACTGCTTCCACTGCTTGCTGTCAGGTGCTGCTGGGCATGATGGAGGAGGGCAGCCAGAGAGGCTGTGTGCACCCCACAGCCCTGCTCTTGTGTGCTCCCCACACCCCTGGGCTTGTGTGCTCCCCACACCCCTGGGCTTGTGTGCTCCTCACACCCCTAGCTTTGTGTGTACCCCACGCTCCTGGGCTTGTGTGCACCCCACACCCCTGAGCTTGTGTGCTCCCTTCACCCCTAGGCTTGTGTGTACTCCACATCCTTGGTCCTGATGGGCTGTGCATGAACTGACGTGAGGTCTCTTCAAGGAAAGAAACCACAATTCTGTTGCTCCCGCGATCTGCCCTTCTGATGCTGGTCTTGGTGCTTGGTAGCAGGGATGTCTGGTCTTGGTGGGTCCAGGCAGCACTGCCTTCGTGTTAATAGGCAGGTTTTCCCATCATAACGCGCGTTGCTGCTTTTGCATCAATAGCTGGTGTTTATTTCCCTAATTTTACAGTAAGCTAGACAGCATCATCTTCACGGGAAAAGTCAGTATGTTTTGAACCTTTAAAAAATATTTAAATTTATTTAAATTTAAATGTTAGTTTTGAATAGCTAATAACTTCCTGGGGTTTGCAATTTAAATGTTCAAAATGCTCGGAGATATGCTGCTCCCCCTTGTTGTCATTAGCTGTCCACTAATGACAGCTATGAAACTCCTCAGAGGACAGCAATGTTACCAGTTTGTTTTCTTTTTCATATCTCCAAGTATGTTCCGTGCACTTAATGCTGGGTAAATATATTCTTTTTAAAAAATGTTTTCCATGAAAATGGAAGCATTTTTCTGTGCTTTCTCCAAAAAGCGTTAGCAGTCCTTCTTTGATATTCTACAATGAGCCCCCTCAGCTGCATTAAAACAGTGTTCACATTCATTAGCGATGGGAACCACGGACGGTGGACAAGGCATGCTTTGTTCCTGTTTTCCTCGTGTGCAGGGAGGGCCGAGGTTAATAAACCGACTAGCTGATGGAGCGAGGACACCAAGCTTGCAGCCGCACACGCAGCACTTGCTTCTGCAGCCCATGAGGGTCACATGAGGATGGCAGCTCTGCGTGCTTGTGGCCCTCCGGATGTCTGAATTTAGCGCTCTCGTTGCCCAGGCCCAGCGCCTCACTAAATATAGTTGCTCCCTAAATGTGTGCGGAGTGGAAGAGGGTTGCTTAATTCATACGCCCGGGGAATGACTCACGCTTTTGTCATCAGTCTGTCCTGTTTCCTAGGAGACGGAGCCCTATCGCTTCCTTGGTGACGCAGAGGAGCAAATACAGAGTCCCGCTGCCAGCCGAGCGGCCCGCCCCTCCCCGGGAGCTCGCGGCTCCAGCACCCTTACTCTAGGGCTTGGGCCCCCCAGGGGTCCCGTGTCCGCGGTACAGAGTGGCAAACTTCCCTTGCTTATGAGCACCCTCTTCAGAAATCTACGAAATGCGCCACGTCCTCTGAAAGCGATTAGAGAAACTCACGTGTTTGCGAAAAGGCGCGCATTGAGACGGGAGGGTTCTCGTGCTGATGTCACGCTCCCACCTGGTGAAGAAGCCCAGGGCCCACCGTTCCGCGGGTCCTGGGCATCCATTTCTCTGCGGCTGATTAGGGAATACAAGTGCACAGACAGAAGCCAAGCACCTATTTGAGCTGTGAGCTACTGAGCTCATAGGCAAGTACTTTTTGCAGTATTTACTTTCAGAGAGTGGCAGGGGGCACTCTGGAATGAATCACGGTGCTTCGCACCCTGCTTAGCCTGGGCTTCCGCCATCCAGGGACAGTTCTGACGCGCTCCTCACAACGCGATGAGATGCATCTTTCCCGCCCCGTTCTGCAGACAAGGCAGCTGGAGTTCAAGGCTGAGTAAATGTGGCTATGGGACTCTGGCTCTGAGGCTCAGCTCCTGCTGCCATGCCTACAGTCCCAAGAGGGGACAAATGGTGACAGTCCCGGCTGTGTCCTGTCTGAGCTCTCACGTACCTGCGCTGGCTGAAGGCTCAGTACTGGTGGACCAGGACGGGCTTCATTCCTGGTTCTGCAGCGGAGCCGTGCACACACATACACCGAGGCTGGCTTGCATGGGCAGGGACGTTCCATGCGGGCCTTGTGTGAAGGTCTGGGGATGTTCATAAGCAGGAATTTGTGCTGGAAGAGGCTTGGGTGAGTGCAGACACAGGACCAGGGCTGGGGGAGAACTATAGGAGGAGCTGTGCTGTTCTGTTCATGCATTGGTTGGTCCTGTCATTGCTCCCGAAGTTGTCTCCAAGACCTGGAACAAGAAGTAGGAATGAGGGGCTGGTGAGATGGCTCAGTGGTCTAAAGCACCTACTTAAAACAAGCTTAGCAAAAACAAAGGCACCGCTGTTCAATCCCCCAGCACCACATGCCAGCCAGCCCCGCCCCCTGGTGGGCTGAGCTGGCCACACACACAAATAAATAAATAAAAAATTAAAAAAAAAGAAAAAAAGGATGGCTTGGTAGAATAAGTGCTTACCTGGCAAATGCAAGGGCCTGAGTTTAATCCCCATTTCCACAAAAAAAAAAAAAAAAAAAAAGGAAAAGAAGAAAGAAAAAGGAGAGCATTGTACAGGACCAGCCAGAGCCTGACCTCCCAGGTTGCCTCCCGGCTGCTGCAGTAGCTGGGCCCGTGACCCTGAAGGTCATGGGCAGGTGTGTGAGAGAGGCCCTGATCAGGGATCCAGTTGTGCAGCCTCCCAGGACAAGGGGGCCTGGTGGCTGTGACAGGAAAGCACCCGAGACCCAAGGTCCCAGCTCTAGAGCCACACTAGGGTCCCCTGTCCTGGGAAGTCTCAGGAGAGCTGACAACTGCTGTGTGGTTCCATGTCCCTGCTGTCATTCTAGGAGGGCAAGGCCAACTCAAAGGGGACAGGAGGAGACCCACACAGTGTGCTCGAAGCACTTGCAAGAGTTTTTGTGCGTCCCAGTACAAACTTATAACAGAAGAGCGGGTAACCTGCTTTAATCTAACAGCACTGTAACTCCTTGCTTATAAAATTCAATCCTACTTGCTGCTAGGAATATAACTTAAAGGATATTGACTGTGACCCAGTTTTGGGGGGCTTTCCATTTCTACCCTGAAGACAGCAGGTGTTTCGTGATGCTGAGCACCTCAAGGTCCTAGCTGTCAGTGAAAGAACTGTTCCAACTGCTCACGTGGAGAGCCTGAGGGTCACATGGGTGCCTGGCACTTTCATACTTCATTAAGTGTCTTCAGAGAGCTCCTCCTTTGAGCTGGAGGACAGCGTGGGAAAGGCAGGCCTTGGTGTCTGCATTCCTGTGCACAAAGGGGCAACAAGTGGCAGGAACAGCTGGCACAGAGCACACTCTGAGTCCGCACTGGCTGCGTGTAGCCCCCAGCCCTGCAGTCATGTCCCATGTGACTAGTGTGGATTGTTTTCAGTGACTGAGCTTTAACTGTATCGCAACTGTTTTTAAAATTTTCATGTTTATTAGCACACGCTTGCTGTGCATAGTGGCCACATTCCTTGCAGGGAGTTGGTGCACGTAATGCGTCTCCCTTCTTATCCGGTTCTCTTCCTCTCCTCCCTGCCTACCCCTCCTTCTCTTGGTCCCCTTCCCTTGGCAAAACATTAATTCAATTTTATTTAGATTTATTTAAATTTAACTGGCAGCGTAGAGCTGGTGGGTCCCATGTTGGGCAGTGTGGGCAGGAAGTGGCGCTCTGCCAAGGGCTTGGAGCAGTGTCCATTACAGTTTGCTTTTTAAGTCCAGAACATTCTCAGTAGGGACATCAAACAACACAGAGGTCCCTTGGCACCAAGGAACAGCATAGCATGGGGGACTGTGGGGAGGCAGAAGAAGGTGGCGGGCTGCAGCAGGAGGCGCTGTGCAACAGGCGTGGAAGGCGCCATGGAGGCGTGAAAGGTGCCGTGGACATTGTGCAGCTCACAGCAGGCAGTGCTGCCCAGAGCCTGCGACTGCCTCAGTTTGCAGAGATGACACCTGTGAGTTTTCTTCTTTCAGTACACTCTGCTGCAGACTGCGGGCCCCAAAGACAGAGAAACCTGGTCCCTCTTGCCAGGGTGTAAATAGGAGACAGGCTCTTAGCACGACAATGGGACAGCAGTGCGGAGTTTCTCATTTTGGAGGACAGGGAGAGGGTCACACACACACACACACACACACACTTGCGTCCAGGGCAGTCATGCTCATCATCAATCCATATCGATCCCCTTCCCCAGGAAGACGCCTCACTGCTGTACCAGGCCGCCCCGAGAGCTCGATCGGCAGGGCACGCTTGCTCTCGGGCCTGCCCATGTGTGGCCCACACGTACTTGAGCTGCTGACCAACATTCAGCCCTGCTGTCCAGGCAGCGTGTGTGGGCGGGGAACCGAGTAATACACAGCTCGGGTAAGGGGTGCCGCGGGCGCTGCTGTGCATCCAAGAGAGCTTGAGTTGGGGTTTCCCAGCGGAGGCTCTGTGTGAGAGGGTACCGCACTGCAGAGGGAGCAGCCTGGTACCTCGAGGACTAAGGCTGTCCTTGAAATATGCTTTGGACTCTGTATTTAGTGGCTGGAAAAGAAAAAAAAAAGGTTTGGTACACTCATTAAGAAAGTGTGGGCTGATGAGATTAGATCAGCGGTCTAAAGCATCTGCTTAGGCAAGCTTAGGCAGGCGCAGGGGACCACGATTCTATCCCTGGCACCAGCTCCACTGAGCTGGCCCTCCGAAAAGAAAGAAAGAAAGAAAGAAAGAAAGAAAGAAAGAAAGAAAGGAAGGAAGGAAGGAAGGAAGGAAGGAAGAAAGAAAGAAAGAGAAAATGCAACCCACAGATTGGGAAAAAATATCTTAACAAAGATCTGCATCGTGAGTCCCTTTACGACTCATCAATAAAAACGAGCAAAAGGCTCCAAAAGATGTTTCTCCGAGGAAGCCACATAAGTGTCCAGTGAGCACGCAAAAAGAGGCTTGGCATCACTAACCATCAGAGAAATGCCAATCTCAGGGAATGCCACTGCATTTCCACGACCATGGCTGTGATCTAAAACACGGATAATTACTAATCACAAGTGCTGACAAGGCAGGAGTTGTTGGAAACCTCATACAGTATAGGTATGCAGCAGGGTTCAGCCACCTGGAAAACAGTTTGAAAGTGCACCAAAAGCCGAGCATAGAGCTGCCGTACGACCTGGCTGTTCCACTTCTAGGTATGCACTGGGAGAACCGCAAACATCTGCTCATGAAAAAATGTGTGCATGGCGACTCACAGCAGTATGATGCAAGATAGGCCCAGGACAGAAGTAACCCTGCTGTCCATCCATTGAATAGAGACGCAAGCTGGAGATCTATGTGACCGAGTATTATTCAGCCACAAAAAGGGATGAACACCTACCTGCTCTACACCACGCTGACCCTTGCACACATTTTACACGAAGTGGGACGGGTTTTTGGGGGATGATGAGATGGTCTCGGTGTGGCCACACAAGCTTGTGAAGACACTGAGGTCATGGCATGGTTCGTTTTGCACTGTGAATTCTATGGCGTGTGAATGACAGCTCAGTTTTTAAAAATCTGATGACTCATGCATGATCTTCCAGCTCTCTGGAGAGGAATCTAGTGGTGCTTCCGAGACCAGAGTGCTGCGTGTTTTAACGGAATTCACCGGCGTTTCGGAACTTGAGTGAAGAAGTCTTTGATCCGTTTTGCAGTTCTGTAGCCGGGGTCCCTGCACAGCCCACCTCGGTGCTGTGTTTTCTCTTCTCCTCCTGGGACTCTAGCTAGACTCATGACAGATCTTTTCATTCTCTTTACCAGACCTATTAACCTCTTTTTCATGTTTTTGAAAATCTCCTTATCCCTGCAGCACACTAGGTGAGTTCTTTGGATTCATGCTCTGGGCGATATCTAATTAGCTGCTAGGTCATCCGCTAAGGATCTGCTTGCCTGTCCCTTGACCACCCAGGTAGCGGGAGTCAGTCTCCATGAGACTGGGTGGTGCTATGAACATGCACAGGGGGATCCCCCCCCCCCCGCTAAGTCTGCACAGTCCAGGTAGGCAGTGTCCTTGCTTGTTCTCTGCCAGGACGTTCTGGGCATGTTTTCATGTTTGTGCACAAGCAAAAGGTCCAGGCAAAGTGGGCATGGATAGCAAAGGAGCCTCACGACTTCCAGGTAGTTTCCAACCTCAGGCTGATGTTTCTCTTCCCTGGAGCTGCTGGTTTACAGCTCAAAGGGTTCAAACAGCTCAGGGCTGTCCTCTCTGCTGCCCAGGAGGGCATATTTAGCTACACAGCTAAAGTTTCTCCACTATTGTGGCGAGGCCAGGTGGCGGGTTCTATGTGGGCTCTCAGGTTTCTGTTTTGAGGTCCCCTCCTGGTGGATGAAGCTCCCTGTGACTGCCGGGGGGGGGGGGGGGGGCAAACTCAGCGTGGGGAATGATAACTCTGCTGCTGCAGGGGACTGACTGCTCTCGTCTCTGTTCTAGATCCTCGCACTTGCTGTCAGAACACAGGTGGGCACGAAGACCTGCTCCCCTGGGGGGCCAGGCTGGACCGTGAGGTCCTCTTACCTTTAGCCCCACTCTTTTTTTTTTTTCTTTTTTCTTTTTTTGTCTTTTTGAGACAGCTGTGCAGTTCAGGCTGGCCTTGAGCTCACTTTGTAGCCCAGGCTGGTCTTGAACTTAGAATGAGCCTCCTGCCCCTGCATCTGTTTGCAATCCGCCGTGGTCACACTCATCTTGGGGAGCTGCGCTACGGACATGACGCATCTTACCCTTTCTATTCCCGTTTCTCTTCTCACACCTCATCTCTTGAACTAGGAACTTCACTCCTGTGCAGCTGAAATGCCCTCACCTGCACACATTCCACCGATCTTGGCCCCTTGCCTTCGTGAAACCGTCCCAAAAGTCAGCACGAGAGCATTTTCATCACCCAAAGGTTCCTGTTTTGAACACATCCTTCCATTCTTTCTGGAGGAGACTGCTGAGCCACTTTTCTGTCACTATCCATTTGTTTGTGGTTTGGGGGATGTGGGCACCATCCGCATGGCCTGGCTTCCTGCTCTCCGCATGGTGGTGGCAGGATGGAGTCATACCGCTGCATGCATTCATACTTTGTCCCTTTTTATTTGCTTTGGTTTTGGTCTCTGAAGTTTCCTACTTATTTTTTCCCTGCTCCTCCTTGCTCTTTATTTTTTAAGAAGTATTTTATCCAGACTTCTAAGTTGTTTTTGGTAGAGACTCAGGCTGAGCCTCCAGGTTGTCACACAGCAGCCAGAAACAGAGATGTCAACCTGCTGAAGGAGGAGGCTTCACCCCATGTCGCTGTCACCGGACACATGAGTGAGTCATGACCAGCAGACCTTCCTGGGCCCTGGCTCTTGCCCTGTATTACTACTTTTGCTACATTTTATCAATAATTCCAGAATCTTAGAAGGTAGCTGAAGGCACAGGGTTTTCTCTAGGGATCTACAGGGTGGTCTAAGGTAGGCACTGGCTTCACCCACATCTTGCTTCATCCATCGATTGACTTATCGATCGTGGTACTGGGAACTGAACCCAGAGGGCCTTCATGCAGAGATACAGCCCCAGCGCTTTTTATGTTTTATTTCAATATATCTCACTAGGTCTCTAAATTGCCCAGGCTGAGTTTGAACTTGTGAGCCTCCAGCCTCAGCCTCTCACAGTGCTAGAATTACAGGTGTGCACCACTGTTCTTGGAAACTCTTTTATATTTTTTGGTTTGGACAACTAGTATTTGAAATATGAATGTGTACTACAGCAGCAGACCAACCCCAGGACCTGGCAGGAAAAAGCTGGGAAAGGCAGAAAGGGCTCTTAGCAAATGGCTGAGGCTGGCCGGAGGCAGCAAAGTCCCTGTCCATGGGCCACCCCCGGGGAGGGCAGGCCTGTAACTTCACTCTCACGGGGCCTCCTCACCTCTCCCAACAAGTGAATGAAGTTAAATGCAAGCCTGCAGCAGCTTAGAGGCAGAAGGTGGAGTCTGAAGTCCTCTGAGGTCAGGCCATCTTCTTTCTTTTTCTCTTTTCTTCGTTGGTACCAGGAACTGAACTCAGGGCCTGTGCTTGCCCTCAGCGCTGCACCCGAGCTGCATCCAGTCCCAGAGCATCTTGTACTCTGTGCACACTGGCTGGCCCCAGCTAGGTGCCTGGGAAACACGGACCCAAGGGGGAGCCCTGCAGGGACAACGCTGAGCCACTGGCGGCATTCCAGCTCCTCCGCTGGAGGTCCAGCCTTGTGCGCAGCTACTTGCTGAATGACCACCACGTTTGACCCAACTGCCAGGGCACATGGTCAGTATGTGCAAGGTGGGAGCACTGCTTTAGCAATTCTGGGCCCTGACAAAGCTCGCTGCTCCTCAGCTGCATGGACAGGACATGGTAGGGGGCGGGAAGGGTGGTCTCAGTCCCCTTGTCTTTAAATACAAAAGCCCACACCCTGCTCTGAGACCCTATCTGCCACTGTATTCATCAGATAACAAACGGGAGTGGTACCTCTTGGAGCTCTGTAGAGGTAACCCAGTACGAGGAGCGACCAAGCACTCGCATCCCTCCCGCCCCCCTGCCTGGATGGCTGTTTGGGCCCAGAAAGCCCCCGCAGGAGCCTGCGCTCACTGCTTCTGCATGAGTCTGCCGGCCACGTTAGCCGAGTCTGCGTGAGTGATGACTTTGCTTCCTTCTCTCCAACTTGTAACAGATGCACAAAGACTACACACTGGGCGAGATGACAAAATTGTGGATGGACTCTCGGTGACCCAAGGGTCAGATGCTTCAGAGCAGTTTACCTCACGTGGGCCACAGAAGACACGGAGGCCCCACGAGTGGACAGTCACCCATCCTGTCATCAAGGTGACTTCCCACCTTGTGGCCATTCTACCAGCCTTCCTGCAAGCAGAAGCTGGCCTTTGCTCTGGTGTGCACTCTCTGCCTTGCATGACCTGAGGGAAAATCAGGGCAGTTAGAGCCAGCCGTGGGGGTCTGATTCTGCCTTAGCTACATGCTCGATGCCGAGACACAGCTCCCAACCCTCACAAGTTAAAGGAGGAAAGCTTCACCTGCAAAACAGTTTGTAAAGGTTTCAGTTCCTAGTCCCCTGGCTCCAAGGCAGGGGGGCAGAGCAGGGGCTTGGCAGAGGGAAACGGCCCACTGCAGGGCAAGCAGGAAGCAGGAAGCACCCTTCCGTCTTTCGCTTTTATCCCACCCAGACTACAGGCCTGTTGCTTGGTGCCATTCATAGCCAGGTTGGGGCTCCTGTCTTCAGTAAATCCATTCAGCCACTCCCAGAAATATGCTAAACTAGTCAGTGGGCTAATCCAGTCTCTCACACCCTTAATCCAGTGTCACACACCCACGATCCAGCCACCTGTCTAAACCCCACCCTTAAGCACATGAGGCTTTGGAGGGACATCTAGCTAAAGCCATAACACATCCCCACCTCTCCAGCATACATTTGTGAGGACCCGCTATGTGCAGGATGCTGTTCTATGTTCTGTGGGCTGGTGGGGTAAAGCAAACCCTTTCTCTCTGTCTAGAGGGTGGAGAGATAAACCCAAATGTGTAGCGTTATGGTACTTGAGCAAAAATAAAGCTGATGAGGGTACAGAGAGAATCCCGGAGGGCACTTTGTAGGAGGACAGACTTCTTGAAAAGGTGGCATTTCAGCAGAGACTTTAATAATACCAGGTAAGATGTAATGATAAAGACATCTCAGCGTATCAGTTCTAAAGTAGGTTGGAATAGCTGCATTTCTAGGTAGGCACTTCGTGGCAATAGCTTTCCAGCCTTCAGAGTGATGAGGGTGCAGGAGTAGACAAAACATCACAGGCGACTGCTGCGCAGGTGGGGCGGCGAAGAACGTCAGCCGGATGGCAGCAGGGGCCTTCTACACCAGGCGCTCAGGCAGACAGCAGTGGTGGCCGTCTACTCCCAGGGCGCTGTGGTCTGGTCATCTACTCAGTCACTGCATATAGACAGCCGCATTGGACAGTTTTCCCACTGCTAGGACAAAATACCCAATATCCACAACATAAAGGAGGAGAGGTTTAACTTTTTTCTGGGTCAGGGGATTTAGTCCATGGCCAGCTTTGGGCAGAGACATCACTGGGGAAGGGCTGGGCGGAGAAAATCTGCTCTCCTCACAGGGGGCCAGGAAGCAGAGAGAGGGGAGGAGGGAGGCAGGGAGGCAGGGAGGAAGGGAGGCAGGGAGGAAGGGAGGAAGGGAGGCAGGGAGCGAGGGAGCTGGGCCCTCCCAAGGCACAGCCCCAGTGTGCTCGCTTCTGGCCAGGCCCCACCCCTGAACAGTACCTTCAGGCACGAACTCACCCATGAATCAATCCTCTGGTGAGGAGGATGCCTGTGATTCAGTCACCTTCCCAAATCCTCACCTCTGAGCACGTGAGCCTCTGGGGACACAGTGGATCGAAACCATAACCTCAGCCATGCTGTCTCACACCAGTATCTAGAGAGAGAATGCTGTGTCAGCGGAAGGGAGAATTCATTTTTCCAGGTGTTTGGAAAATGAACCGGGCAACGCTAAGGGCAGTCTCCACAGACATCACGTAGAGGCCCATCATGGAGGCCAATCTCCATCTCCAGAATCCGGATTATGTCACAAGGGTGAGCAACCCCGACGGCCCTGGGGCCCAGGTAGTCGCTATGGGACTCAGTTCTGCCCAGTAAGATGTGCGCAGAAATGTGGCAGAGACGTCTGGTGATGTTTTCCTTGCTCTTCCCAGACATATCCAAAATATCTGTTTACTATGTGATTCAACTGTATCACATTCTAGAACAGGTGCCTGATGAGTGAAGTTAAAATTTGAATGCTAGGGCTTGAGGGGCGAGCGAAGATCAGGCAGGGCACAAAACATCTGCAGGGCACTGACGCCATCACGGTGGGCATGAACCACTGAACATTGATCGAAGCTCACAGAGTGGCAGCGTGCGGTGGTGTGGGCCTGTCATCCCAGTTGCTTGGGAGGCTGAGGCAGGAGAGTTGCAAGTTCCAGGCCACCTGCTTAACTTCCTGAGATCTTATCTCAAAGCATAAAATGGTCTGGGGAGGTAGCTCAGTTGTACAGCACCCTTGCTTCCATCCTCACTGTTACCAAGAGAACACCCACAGAACATGCTGGAGAAAACCCAGTGGACACCATGGACATTGTGCAACAATGACAGGTCAGTGGAGGCTTGTTGGCTGTAACACACGTCCCACTGGTGCAGAATGTGGCCGGTGGGCCAGCTGGCGGTGCCCAGCGCTGGGCATACATAGAGACTATTTCCTGCTTGTGATGCTAAGCTCCTAGAAGGACCCATTGCTGTTCTCCATCAGATCTGGAATTTGATTCGCTTGTCTCTATTTAGGGTGACCAACTCATCCATTTGTCCAGAGTTTTCCTGGATTGAGCCCTATAAACCCCACATCCTAGACACCCCAACCCCAGGGAGTGGGGAACAATTGGTTGTCATGGTAACCACTTCACACACTCTACCTTGACAAAAAAACACCATGTTGTCTCTGTCATTAAACACAGTGGACACTTTTAGCCAGGGTCCTCTTGGCACCTCTCCTCATGCTCAAGGACTCGCTCTGCCAGATCCTCCTGCACCCTGGCTGCCCCTTCTCCATGCTCCTCTTTTTCCTTTTCTCCTATTAAATGTTTGCCTTCGGCTGGGCCCACAGCCCGTTTCACTTCACACCTCTTTCAGGAGTCTGCAGGGAGCGCACATTTATCCAGGGACTTTCATCCATCTTCCTAAGTGCAGCTCACCATCTTTATCCTGGAATCTCTCCTGGGCTCCAGACCTCCACTTTAGCTCTGCTGGGTCAAGATCTGGGTTGCAGATGGATGGGCCAGATGGATGTCCGTCCTCAGAGGCCAATAGAACAGCCCTTTGCTATCAGTATTTATAACAATGCTGGAAATAAACAGGGGCAGACAGCACAGGCTCCCTGGCCCTAAGATGCTGTGCTTGCAATGCAGGAAGAGAGACTGATCCTCTTTCACCTCCCACTAATTCAAGACAGAAAGCACCTTGCACAAGGCCCAAGGAAGGTGTCAGAAAGCTTCCAGAAGGGGAAAAGCTTGCATCCAGCTAGGAAGCCAAGTGTGCTTCTGAGCTGGGTAACTAAGCTGGGACGTGTGACTGAAGGGTAAGACAGGCAGTGACAGCTTGAGGGGCCTCCTAGAAGGTGGCATTTCTGCTTCCAGAAGCGGGGCCAGGACAGCCTGAAAATCTGGTTACCGGGCTGCCTGGTCAGATGTGTGCCCACACCTCAGAATGCGCCCTCACACATCAAGTTGGTAGGTAGAGATCACACATCACCACTTAGCTCAACGGTGACCACCATCGGTGGCAACAGTCACTTCTCAGTCTAAAATCGTTGGCGTCAGTTGAGTAAGCAAACCCAACAGGAGGAAACCACAGCCCTGTCTGCTGCTCTGGGACGAGCAGGCTTGCGGTGTCAGAGAGAAACAGCTTGGTAAACAGGCACTGCACCAGGGCCCCGGGGAGCAGCCTGATGCGCTTGGCTGGCTGTGTACCGCGTCCTGGCTCCAGTGCCCGCAGCGAAACGCGGTTCTAGCTGGTTCAAGCTGCTGTCGAGTGGGTTCCTGTCACTCACGGTGAACTCCAGCCTCGCTAGCTGAGGCCTAGAGAAAGCCTTCCACGCATCCAAGAACTTGTAGCGTAAATCCTCACCACAGAAACAAACAAGGGATGTCCTGTAGGTCATCGAAAACGGACCAGGTACATTTTCCCCATACAATGCGACACAGCAGGGAGAATCACTCAATGGGAGCCGTGCACCTCAGTGTGGGCGAATCGCAAAAACTAGTACTAGGCAAAATTAGGTTACTCACCGGGGAATGATTTCAGGTGCGACACAAAGTTCAAAAACAAGCTGCCGACACTAGTTAGGGACGCCATGTACAATGCCTATGTGGCTCCATACGAAGGGAAAGATTTGCAGGAATCTCAAGATATCACTTTTGCTCTAAGAAGACTGACCCTGCCCCCGACCATGCCTGGTGTCACCTGTTGCTTGCCCGCGTGCCTTTCCTCCGTTATAATCACCTAACACCGCCCCCCTCGGAACCACGGAGTGAGAAGGAGACCCGGTCTAGCGGCGGCAGACTCCCAGCACGTCCGTGACTGGTACTCAGGGGCCAATGCAGAGGGAAGGCAGGTCGGTGTGGAGGATGCTGCCACTCGCTGAGCTTAACCACACTCCAGTCTGCTCTGTCAGAACCCAAACTCCTTCCTAAGAAGAAACAGAAACGGCCCAGCTCAGCAACGCTGCGAGGGGCCTGGGATGTGTCCCCTTCCTTCTAGGCGCTGCCCGCACCACTGTGAACGACCTGGCTCACTCGGAGTCTAAGGAGCTCAGCGCAGTGCTCGGAGTGGGAGAAGCACCAGGGACAGTCTCAGGACTGTCCCTGCTTCCACGACACACAGGCGGAGAGCCTCGAAGCTTCCAGACAGTTTAACGTCCAAATCCCTACAAGAGAGGCAGAGTGGGTCCGTTCATTGTGTTGGGTCGAAACCGCCAGAATTTAGGTGCCTCTGGTCCAGTCCATTTCCTGTCCTTGGATACTTGGCTTTGAGCCTGGGTGGTCTTGTCATTTGTCTGCTTCCATCTCAGGCATTTTGTGCTCGGGACACTTGATTTCAAGGCTTGTTCATACAGGGGTGAAGAGCGGGGAGGCTTCGGGTCCTCATTAGGGGAAAACAAGCTAAGCGCCTCCTCCTAGAGCAGGGGAGCCGGAAGAGGGCCCTTCTCCCAGTAGCCTGGGGGAGGCGGGACCCAGCCCTTCGCAAGGGCGGCTCACGCCTGGGTCACCTGCCGGTGACGCACGGCACATCTTCCACCCACTGCTGCTTCGGTGCACGCTTGAGCCCTCAGAGAAGTCATCGCATCCTTTTTTGCAGACGAGAAAATGTGCCTGGCTTGTCTGAGACCAGCTTTGTGATAAAGGGCAGAGGGGGAGTTCACGTTCCGGGCTTAGTCACTGTAATGCTCCGCCCCCTCTTTCACATCCCACACAGGGGCGGGAACCGGGAACATTTCTCACGCCTGCGCTCAGGCCCCCAGCATAGCACGATACAGTCTGGCTCCTGGCGTGCACGTCTATCATCGGCAGAGCGTTGCACCCAGGTCCGGCCGGCTCCACTGTGCACACGACACGCTTTGTTACACACGGGGCCGTAACTCGACGGGCTTCTCCGTGCTGGCTTCACATCCGGGATTCCTTCTCCAAAAGTAATAGATGCCTATAGTTAGAACCAGCTTTAGTAACTGGCATAGTGTTTGCCTTCCTCATTCGGCTACTCACTGGGCGACCACTGGGAGGTGTGAGACAGGGAATGAAGGTGCCCGGAGATGCCCGCGCCCTCATCCCTGAGCCTGAGACGGCCTCATCTCCCACAGCAAACAGGACTCGGCTCCCCTGGTTCAGTGAAGGAGTTCAACACGGAAAGTGGACCACGGAGTATCTGGGAGGGGGGAGAAGCGACCCCAGAATGCTTGCAAAACGGGAGGTGGGTGGCCCCCGTCAGCCGAAGAACAAGTGGGGACAGAAGCAGAGGTCGGCATGGAGAAAGTGGAAACACCATGGGGACAGCGAATGCGGAGGATGCTGGAGGCTCTGGGAATGCCGAAGCAGCGCGGTCCTGTGGACCGTCGACCTGTGTTTCAGATTTCAGGCAGCACAGCTGTGGTGCGTTTTAAAAATATAATTATATAAATACATATTTTTAAAAATTTCAAGAGAATAAAAAATAGTAAAAAACCACTAAAATGATATATAATTTCATTAAACAAAATGATAGGAATTCAACAATGATTGCATATATTGTTACATAAATATGTGTTTATTACCTGCTGCAATGCAGAGTAAAAGTACTTGACTCATTGAGAATAATTGCAAGATGCCTCCTTGCATCCATTTTGGAGGAAGATGGAACATCAATTTGAATTAGAGAGGTCAGGTTTGGAGGTGCATGCATGTTACCCCAGTACTTGGAAGGCTGAGGCAGGAGGTTTACTGTGAGTTCAAGGCCAGCCTGAGCTACATAGTGAGACCTGTCTCAAAAAAGAAAAAAAAAAAATAAGGCATAGAAGTCCTCTGGGCTTGAGAATTAGAGTGGAGTTCGAATACTAACTGTACTAGACACAAGCAAGTGTGATAGGTAGTCCTATTTTTGACCCTGATTTGAATAAGAAGGCTGTAAAACAGACTCCTGGAGAATTCATAATACTTCAGATGTGATGGCCAGAGAGATAGCTCAGCAGATCAAGCGCCTGCCTAGGCGAGTGCACAGCATTCGACCCCGCCCCCACCCTCCTGCCGCATCCTCTCAAAAGCTCGGCTCATAGCAGTGCTGGCATTTTCTAAAGGAAAAATAGGCTCACCTGTACTTAATGCTGGGCTTGCTGCTGCACAGGAAGTCAGGAGGACAATGGCACACCCTAGGAACCTCTGGAAGGTGCCCTCTCCTGTTCATCCACAGAATTACCGAATCATCAAAACCCCAGCGGGCAAGGGACACTGCCTAGAGAACCTGAGCCACCGTGGGCTGTGGTTACTGAGCTCTGCTTCCAAGAGGGATGCGGGCACGCAGCATGCCTCGCTTCCCGGGGCTGCAGGCGGCCTTGCACTCAGCCAGGGACAAGGGGATATTTGCTGGCCTGCCGTCTGTTTCCCAGGAGCTGGGCCCAGGACTGGGAAGTTTGAGCACAGGCAGAGCTGAAAAGGCGATGACAGTTTCCTCACTGAGAAAGCTGCCTGCAAATGGTCCTCAGCCTCTGCAGCAGGACTAGTTGTCTCCTGATTCCAGTGATGTAATTGCTGAGGAAAGGGGCAGTGCTGCATGCTGCCTTGCTGACAAAAGGTTTTCCTGTGCACCGCTGGACAGGTAACGAGGCGGGATGACTGTGATGCCGAAGGCGCACAGCCGCTCACCTGCAGACCCACGTGAGCTCGTGCAAGCCGGCGGCGCGCACATCCCGAGCATTGCAATCACTTCATCAACACTTCCAGAATCAGGCCTGTTCTGGGCATTGCCACGGAGCCCGTCCTGCCGTTGGTGCTGAATGTCTGGTTCCTATTCTCTGGGTCAGCCCAGAGAGGCCATAAAATTTAAGTTCACCTTTTCCCCAAAGAACACACTGGCAGTGCCCCTCCCAGGCCTGCTCATTGCCGGCTGTAGTAGTCAACTTCCTGTCCAGCACTTGCAATTTAACCGAGGATCCGTTCGGCTTAGAGCTTCAGTGGGTTCCATCCCTGGTCTGCTGGATCCAAAGCAGAAGCAGCATGGAGGAAGGGCTCTGAGGAGTAGAGCTGATCACAGTGGCCTCATGGAGCAGAGCGAAGGGAGGACTGGGGACAAGGGTCATGCCTCCTCATAGACACTGGAGGCATGCCTCTCCTGGCCAGGCCCGGCCTCCTCACAGCACGTTCAGCTGTGAACTCACCAACGCATGGATGCACCATGGGAATGGAGCCCAGTGAGCCACCCACCTCCAAAATACCCCTCTGAACACATGAAGCTTTTAGGTGATATTTTAGATCTAAGCCAGGACCCACACCATTGTCACTTTCTTGTCACTGGGCCTGATGGGTCTGCACCCACGCTGTGGTCCACTGGGTCATCATGTTGGTGAGTCAGTAGGCACCGGGATCCCAGGACCAAGGAGCGGCTGGAGACTGACATCCCTCTTCCTGACCTGAGTTAACTGTGATTTTCCTGGCTGCCCCAAGCCTCCCCCAATCAGCGCCTGTTATGGTGCTGCCCCACCCATGTAAACTACAAAAGCTTCAAGCTCTGTCTCCTCTGAGGCCTCCAGCTTTTTCCTGCAGCTCTCCCACACAGAGCAATAAAGGATTTCTTTACTTTCACCTGCTACTCTTTCATGTCAGAGGAAAGAACCTTACAGAGCCAAAACACCCCGTGCACATCAAAGGAGCAGGGCTCAGACATCTCAGCGATGTCTGCAGAACCTGCACAGCAGAAGGAAGCTGCTGGTGTCATGGTGACCAGGAAGCAGAGTGAGAAGAAGGGAGGTGGGAGGAAGAGGAAGCCTTCTGGCTCCGGCCCAGCATCCGCCTCCCTGACCAGGGCCTAGGTCCCAACAGCAAGGCAGCTGTAATGCACTGTGCTTTGATTGTCTTCCAAAAGCCCCACCTGTGCTTGTGTGAGGCCCTTGGGACACCTGGCTACAAGTCACTGCCCGCCATGTACTAGGTCTTCCATAGGATTCACTTTAACAGGGACCCTGCCAAGGTCAGGGAGTGGCTTGGAGGCTACTCCAGCTAACACGCATCCTTACCTCCTCTCACCACCCAAGTCCCTCACTAACATATCCACAACTCCAGACTTTCTCTGATGACGAAACCTGGGCCACTCGTGCTTCCCAGACCTACAAAGCTCCAGGAATGTTTCACCAGGGAGCTCTGTTGTTCCACCCAGCGTACTTTGGACAATGTCCATCCAGAGACATGTGGAGACTAGAGCTGTCGGCTGTGGTCTGGACTGCACAGCTGCCCCGACGGGACCCCTTTTCTACCTTCTTCGACTTTTCATTTATTTAAAGCTGAACTCTAAGAGCCTGAAAACCGAGTCTCTTTTTACTCAGTCTTCCTTAAGTTCCATTGCACTTGACTTCCCTGAAGCTGTAAGAACAGGGCTGAAGGTGAAGGCAAACCCAAGCCGAGAAACTGAACAGGGCGGTCAGGGTCAGGTCAGGGTCAGCTCCTGGGAGAGGGCCCCCTCGTGAGCAGCGGAAATTGCTGAGGAATAGAGGAGTCCGTAGCATCCCCCCTCAGTGAGGCTCCCTGCCGAGCTCCCTCCTTCCTGCCACCTTGCACAGTCTTCCTGTGACCTGATGGCTAATTGTCCTGGCTGTTCTGGCCATGGACGCCGGCTAGGCCGTTTGGTTGGCATTTCCCAAGTGCCCACTCCATGCAAGGCACTGTTCTAGGTGCAGCGGTCAGAGAAGGCTGATGCAGTCCTGCCCTACCTACGGGGCATGCTCTATAAGGGGAGGAGGGTCTTCCCTGCTGGGACAAGCACCCTGCTGTGGCTTCCTGGGGAGGATTTCTCAAGGTGGGTTGGATTTAGGGCTGCCTCTTAGCCAGGCTCTGCACTAAGTGATGTGGCATGGTTGACACAATGTGAAGTTTAGCAGTTTAATGAAGCTACCCAGGTGCTCCGGGTGCTGGCCACCACAGGGCATTTAGGACAGTCAGTCTCTTCCCCAAGAGCCTCAGGAGACACAGGCAAGGGAGGCAGTGTGCCCAGGCACAGGCTCTGCTTCCACTGGTGGTGAGCCAGCTCCTGTGGTGCGGGCCTCCCGAGAGTCTCAGCTTCTCAATGTCCATGGCAACGCTTCCTGTGATTTGCAAAGACCTTTGGATTGTTTCCCTTTCTGCATGGAGACAGGAAGAGCAGGAGGTGTGACCCTGGCTTTCGAAAGCTAAGCTCTGCGGAAGCATAAAGGCTCCCTCAAGGTCGCCCGCTTCTCCTCCACACCCCTGCCTATGCACTCACCCTGGGGTGTCCGCAGCTTCCTAGCCTGCAGTTATAGAAGCGTTTACAGAAAGCTGGATAACAGAACACAGGGTTGGAGATGTCACTCTCTAGTTGACCAGTTTTTTTTTTTTTTTTTTCCAGTACTTAGGACAGGATCTACAGGGTCTACAGGGTCTCAATACATAGATCGGACTCATAGTGATTCTGTTTTCAGCCTTCCAAGGGCTGGGATTACAGGCACAGGCCACCATGCCCAGTCTCAATTACCTTTTCAGCGTGCCCCGCAGGCAGGGCCGGCCCAGCAGGTCAGGGATCGAACCCCTAGCTGCTGTGCTGTGCTTAAGCAGGCGCTTTAGTCCACTGAGCTATCTGGCCGGCCCTAGTTAACCAATTTTAATGACAAAGAAAGCCACATATTAGTGAACACTTGTTTGTTTCTTATAGTTGTTGAAGTTTGTGTGAGATTTTACTTCATTAATTTAAATTACTTGACACAGGCTGGCCTGATAGCTTAGCGGACTAAAGCGCCTGCATAGGCAGAGCCCAGCGGCCAGGGTTCGATCCCAGTGTGCTGTGTCGGCCCCACCCCCAGGGCACCCTGAGATGGTGACTGAGACTGGGCGTGAAGGCGCGCGCTTGGGAGGCTGAAAACAGGAGAATCACTACTAGGCTGATCTGTGTAGTGAGACCCTGTAGACCCTGTATTAAATACATTAAAAAAAAATACATTGACAACCTTTTGTCCCTGTGTGGTTGGGAGGCATATGTGCTCTCATAATGTTGTATGACCACCACAGCTGTCCAGTTCCAAAACCTCTGCGTCACCCTCCGAGATCCAGTGTTTTCTAACAAATGATTTATATACTCCCAGCTAATATCTGGAATTAAACTGGAGGTAACTATTCATGTGAGTTTGCATTAAAAGGAGACAGCTCAGGTGTGGGGCCGAGACTGAGTGGATTGACATCGCAGCTCCTGCGTTCTCCAGCCCTGTGTGTTTGCCCCGGGCCCTCACTCCTCTCGGTGGGAATAATGCGGGCTGTTCAGAGAGGGTGTAGTGAGCTGGGGAGATAATGGCTTTCGAGTGCCTCTTATGCGCTGAGAGCTCATCAGTCGCTGACGTGAAAGGAGGTGTTACGCACAGTATCCATGGCTGGAGACGTGTCAGAGCACACCACAAAAACCAGCCGAACCCGCGGGCTTCCGATTCCCGCAGACACTGAAATCACAGGTCTGAAGGCTTTCTAAAGTGCGGCATTTGAGATGACAAAATACTTCTAGGCTTGGCCCCTTTTCTTATTTTTAAAAGCCTTCCAGCCCACGCCCCCAAATCTTATATCCCATCTTCTTGACCAGAAGGGCTTTGTGTTTCCACAGCTGTACTGAGGAATCTTTGACATGCAACAGACTGCACACATTTTAAGGGTCCAGTGTAAGTTTTGAACTTTTATTCACAGGCAGGATGATAAAGTTCCACCCCAAAGTCTCTCTTTGCCCTTATGGGAATATCCCTCCCTTCCCTCTCCCTACCAACTGTGAAATGTTTGTGATGCCCCATATTTAGTATGGCGGTGACCAGAACATCCAGTATGGTATGGCTGAGATGCGGCGGCATCCACCTGAGGTCTAGAGCCTAAAGCAGTAACTCGGCCTGGCTGTAAAGTCCCTGCCCCGCAGCTCTAGGCTATTGATCCTTGTGTCAACTTGGGAAGTTAAAAAATGTAACAAAATGGGGGGAGCGTCACTTTGTACACTTTCTCATCCTCAGTAAGAGGAAGTCAGGGAGATGGGGAGACACAGGAGAGCCACACCACCCCTCCGCAGGGAATCACTGCCTACAGTACAAGGGAGGAAAAGCAGCATGGCTCCCCTTTGGCTCTTGTTGGTTTGTTGTCCTCTGCTGCAGTGAATTTTTGCCCCTGTGCCATGTGCCACCCTGCTCTGGAGCCAGCAGATTATGCTCGAAACCTCCACAAACTGAGCTAAATAAACCTTTCCTTTCTTTGTTTTGGGTGTCAGTTCAGTGAGAGAAAAGTAACTAAGATGGTGATGCCTATGCTAAAAATGTTTATTACAGTAAAGGCCGCGTGGCCTTAGTCCCCCTCAGATGGCCCTGTTACCCTGACACACGTCCTGCCGTTTTTGCCACTTTCTCTGGTGCATCTTGAAGTCCTCTTTCCTGCGGGTCTTTCTCAGGTGGGTTACAAAATATAGTGAAGGCTGCTTCCAGTGCCACCCAAAAGGAAGGGAAACTCGTGAAAATGTGACGCCGTGTCCTTGTCCACTGTATTCACCTGATCCGGCACCACACAACTTCCGGCTCCTCCGTAAAGTCAGAGTGACCTGAGAGGGGAACGCTTTGAATGGATGCAGGTCATCCAGGCAGCAGGGGACAGAACAGCTAGAGATGCTCGGAGAGAGTGACAGGAGAAGGAGACTCCTGCCCTGAGAGATATCTGGGCCGAGTTCATGTTCTCTAAAGCTGAAGAATGAATTTTAGCAACAGCGGAAGCTAAGAGCAGAATATATTGGGAGAAAGAAAGCTTCTGTCTGAGAGAGGGACAGACGGGGACCTGAGTGGGTTGCTCAGGACCCTGACTTTCCTTGGATTTTTTATAGAGCAAATCTATGTGTTGAGATGGGTCTGAGCTGGGAAACATGGGCACTCGTTAGGTGGGCATGAAGTGGGACAAAACTGTGGTCAACCAACAAGATCACACACACAACTACTCAGGTAAAATTGATTAAATCGGGATCAAATGGGGAAGCGAGACGTAGCGAGTGGACATGAATACAGGGCAGGGGCTTCCCCTGTAGGGGGCTGGGTTAGTGACTCTTCCTGGATTTTTCAAGATGACTAATAACTATTTAGAATATCCATCCCTGATGTCCATCTCTGGGAGTTGTGCGGTGTATTTGTTTTATCTTTTGTCTTGGGGTCCTGCCCGTAGGGCAGGCGGTGCCTGTCTCCCACAGTTGCAGGATGCCTCCTTTCAGGGCCCAGCCGGACTCACTGCCTGTAACATTCCTATCAAATTCAGCTGCCTGCAACAGAGGGCGCCAGAGCTGCTGCCGGGAGTGACCAGGACGTTGGGGCGAGTGTGCACTCCAAGTGGAGAGGCTTTGGAGGGGACTTACAGAAATGTGTCTTCTTCTGTAATAAAGTTTTAAAACTTTAAACGCTCGCCTAGTGTTCCACCACCCTTGGGATTGTTATCCAGCAAGCGTGGACCCACAACTTCTATGGAATGTGTGTGGCTCATCGTGGTAACCTCAGCAACCAGTGGAGACGGGAGGCAGCGCACGCGCCACAAATATTTGCTCAGTGAATGAACAGCCCTTTTGTCCTCTGCCTGGACACAGCGGTGCTGCAGATTTTTCTTCCAGGGTCTGCGATTGGTGCCCGGACAGGGAAGGGCTCAGCTGGAGTGGGTGGGGACATTTCCCTGAAGAAGAATTTGCCCGATGATGAAAAGGACTTGTAGGGGAAGCAGAGCTGGTGACTTGGGGACAGGCCAGGTGGCAATCTGGGAAGGAAGGGGACTCAAGGTTTGCCCCAGGACACATGGGTCTGCTGAGAAGGAGGGCTGGCTGTGGGGGGTGGCTGGGCAGGGTGTTGCAGGATGAAGAGGAGAGCGTGATGCACTAAGAGTTAGCATTCAGATGTGAGGAGCAGCGGGGAATCGCTCTGGGTTCCATGAGACGGGATAGGCTGGGTGTGGGCTCTGGCAACCTCAGATGGTAACTATTTGGCTTGAGAGGCCCTTTAGGGAGACCATAAAGTTAAAACGAAGTCTAGGGCGGGCCCTGACCCAATCTGATAGGAATCTTGTACAAGGAAAACTTTGACCATGCAATGCACCCACGCAGGAAAGCTGGAAGGGTGTGGCCGGAAGTCAGCACCTTCCAGCCAAGGGCAGAGGCCTCGGAGAAGCACCAAACTGCCAACCCCTGCATCTTGGGCTTCCAGCCTCCACAATGCTTAGGAAACACACCTGCAGTTATAAACCATGCAGCCAGGTACCGTGCTGAGCCCAGCAAACTGACCCAACATCCTGGCCCTGCCCGGCAGGTAGGAAGCTCTGGGAGTTTTGGTCCCCACCTAGGAGTCTGTTCTCTGTATAGTGTTACTGGATTTCCGGGGGCTACTTATAAAGGGGTTCATCTTGAGGGGCATATTTGGGGTCCCTGGGTGTGCAGAGAGGAGGATAATTCAGCCCCTTCCTCACATCCCCTCCTTTCTCCCTGGCTGCACTCAGGGGACCCTGGCTGACCCAGATGCGGGTCTCCGGAGCTCAGTGAAATGTTGACCTGGCTTGTGTTCATTTTGGAAGATATTTTTTGCTCACCTTTTTTCTACAGCTATGTTGTTTTTTAAAATGTGTTCGGAATTGCTTGAGACATCCAGCGCTTTTACCGATGAGGAGACAGCCCGGGAAGCAAACGTCGGATTCCGGCCTCTGGCTGGCTGGCCCCTCCCCTCCCTTCCCTCCCCTCCCTGCCCACATCTGTCACTGTGCTGAAGTTCAGACAACACTGGCGGAGTGGGGCTACACTGGTGAACCTTCGGGCCTCTTGATTTTGCTTCTGATTTTTAAAAGCACCAACTGATTCACCTGTGTCATCGCTGCAGTGGCAATTTCTGATATTGGCTGTTCGTGGGGACTGAGCCCTGAGGTCCAGGGCCAGGCCCCATGGCAGGAATTTGGGACGGGGACAGGGGCTCCACCTCGGCTGGACCTGCTTCAGTGTGGGCGTCCTCTGCCAGTGCCTTGTGTGACTCAGGGTCACAGGCTTCACTTCTAACTCTTTCATCATCCTGAGATGGGGACCCTTGTTCTCCTACTTCCCAGGTTCCCCAGGGCTCGCTGGAGGCTGCTGGCAGAGCTGAGCCATGACCCTGGAGCTTCACCAGCCTCACAGTGTGTTACCATTTTCATCTCAGCTTTGCTCCTGTTCCTGCAGGTTTGCGCTCTTGTCTCCTGACCTAACGTCCCAGAAATGCTGTCTCTCCCTCAGGTCATGGCCCGGGACAGTGGGGGATGGCCACCGACCATCGCCTCCTCACAGGCTGCCTTTGTGCCCTGCTGATTTCACAATGCAGCTGGGCTCCCCGAGCCAGGGTGGGCAGGGGGAGCAGCTCTGACTGCCCGGCTCAGACCCAGAAGAGGATGCTGACCCCCTGGGCACACAGCAGGGGTGCTGCACAGATCAGCCAGGGGCGCCAGGAGCAACCAAGCTGCCTTTGCCCCTGGATGTGCTCTGTCCAGAGTGCTCTCTGTCCTTCCTTCCCTTCCAGTCTTAAGGAGATTTTGTGTGGTCCAGGCACCCTGCTCATGGTGGGACATCAGCGGGGACAGGAGCAGTCTGCCTTGTGTTATGTAACAGTGCTCACAGCTGCCAGACGCAGGATCACCCTAGTGTCAGTAGTGGGTCTGTGGATACAGAAAACGGGCTCTGTATTTTTAGCATAGAGCGGAACACTGTTTAGCCTTTAAAAAGGAGAAAATCCTGTGACAGCTAAGGATGTTCTGTCAACAGAGAGAAAGACAAACGGTGCACGACTTTGCTCTGCATCCCTGACGCGTGCGCTGGCTGGCTGTCCTCCTCCCGCAAGTCCGCACCTCTGGTCCTGCCGTTGTCCTCCCCGTGGGTTCCTGTGCTGCAGCTGTGGCCCTCCACTCGTGCCGTCCAGAGTCTTTCTTCTTCCTGTTCTGGTTCCAGCTTCCAGGAAGCCTTCCCCGCCACACGCCACACACAGTGGCCTCCCCTATCTCTCAGTTTCTGTGGCTTCTGTGTTTTGTGGGGCTCTGCTTACCTTGGTGCCTTCCAGGGAGTGATGCTCATAGAGCCATGCGGGGTTTGCCCCTGTGTCCCCGGGGGCTCAGGGAGCAGCTGCAGATGCACAGCAATGCCCAGATTTTCAAAGAGCCTCATTTCTTTTGTGACAAATGTGATGTTGTCGACAGACCTTGTGACCCTCACCGCACACTTCACTTGTTCTGAGGAAGACGCTGCCCTGGAAGATTTGCTGGATCTGTGAAGTGCCAAGTGCGGCACTGGTAAATGTGATGCATCATGGGAGAGAAGGGAAGCAAAGACTCCATCTTAGAGCCCCTCTTTTGGAGTCCCTACAACACAGAGGGGGCAAAGTCCTGGGCCTTACACCTGTTGCTCCTCAAAAGCATGAGTTGTGTTTTCTTCTGAGACCATCAGAGATTTCAAAGTAGCTTGGGCTCAAGCCCATCAGTCTTCACTGGGGCCTACAACAACCGCCCAGCGGGTGGCTAAGGGCAAGACAAAGCTTGGCCTCATGGAGTGTCCTTTGCCTTGAAACTTTAGATGACCAGGTGTGTTCATCTTTGGGCTTTTTTTCGTTCTCTTTTGTCTTTTTGAGACAGGGTCTTTCTATGCAGTTCAGGCTGGCCTTGAAGTCATTTTGTAGTCCAGCTTAGCCTCGAACTCATAGCAATCTTCTTGCCTCAGCCTCCTGAGTGCTGGGATGACAGGTACGTGCCACCATCACACTTAGCATAAGGTATGACTCATGCTCCTCACCCCCATGGCACTGAACCCAGGGCCTTGCGTGCTGGGCCCAACTTCAGTTTTTAAAGTTGGTTGTCTTAGTTACTCTTCCCTCATTGCTCAGACAAATACCCGACACTCAAAATGAGGGAAGGAAATGTTTATTTAGCTCACAGTTACTGGAGGCTTCATAGTTTAAAACAGCCTGAGTTATGTAGCAAGATCTTGGCGCCTTATTTGCTCACGTAGAGGGTCAGTGCCTCTGTCTTCTCCAAACATCTCATCTCACCCCAAGACGGCCTCAATCTCAGACACTGCTGCCCCGTGCTACAGAGTCTGGAGGAGAGGCTGGGGCACCGCTGTGTCCAGGATGACCCTCTCCAGACTGCAGGCCTGGGGTGTAGCACA
>NW_004524633.1:6073108-6079057 GCF_000260255.1 Octodon degus
TTAGTCCATCTCTAAGAGTTGCCAAAGTCCCAACAGTTTCATTATTGCTGAGAAGTCCAAGTCCCAAGTCTCCTCCAAGATCCAAGGCAAACTCTCAACTGTGAGCCCCTGTACAAATGAAAAGTTAAATACATCCAACATTCAAAGGCAAAAGATAAACACTGCTATTCTAAAAGGTACACACAGAAGGATACAAACCATTGGGGCAAAAACAAATTCAAAATCCAGCAGGACAAATATTAAGTCCTGTAGTTCCATGGGGGACATCCGAAGCAATCTGCGGCAAATTGTGAGCTCCATGTGGCTCTGCTCCTGTGGCACTCGTGGCTCCCATGGCTTCTCTCTTAGGGCCAGCTTTGCTCCCTCCTTGAAGTTTTCCTTAGATGATCCATGTTCCTGGCTTTTCCAGATTTCTGGGCTTTCCACTGAGTAGGCTTCTCACAGCTTTACACACTGTCCTCTCGGGGGCTCACTGCCTGACCTCCCAGGCCTTTTTCTGAATTCTAGGTGGAAGCCTTCCTAACCTCAGAACTCTTGCATTCTGCATGCGCCTAAAACCCCTTCATGCCCGAGGTGTCCTCCGGAGTTCTAGGTTCCTACAGAACCCAGAGCATGTAGGAATGCCAGCCAGAGCTGGGATCCCTCTGTTCACCCGTAGAGCCACCTTCTGCCTGGGGCCTCTGTGGCCACGTGGTTGAGGCTGAGGTCTGCTACCCACTGGAGCAATAGCCAGGCTTTCCTCTCTCTTGGATGTGGAGGTCGAGTGCCTGGATCACTGAGCACTCTACCCCAGATTCTGAGGAACAAATTCTCTATGCTGGCACCATTCTGGAGTCTAGTATGGCTGCCGCCTCCATTCTGGAACTTGGGACTCTGCGAATTTCTCCTCAAAGCAAAGTCCCTCCCACGCTTTTGGTTCTCAGGCTGCACAGAGCGAGACCCTGCCACCTCCAGTGATGCCCTCAGGATGTTTTTTTTACTCTCCGGCTCCTTCCTAGCAATGGAGATCCTCTGAGCTCTATCTTTACAGTCCACAGCTTCATTAGAGCTTCCTTTCTGGCCAAACTCACATTTTAAATCATTCTACTGGGCTCTTTGTTCTCCATTCTCCACATATGTTTGACTAAAGGCCCCGAATAATAACCATGTCACTGCCCCAATATTAAGCTGCTTTGAAATTTCTTTTGAAAGATTCATCAGTCCTCCATGGTTAATCTCAGTCTCAGACAAAGTCTCTGGACATGGGCAAAATTCAGACAAGATTTCTGCCAAGCCAGAATAAATGATCTGGAGTCCAACAACCAATGCAGCCCTTCTTCCCAGCAGAAACCTCCCAGCCTTGCTTTTACAGGCAGCATTTCTGTCAGTCTTCTGGTCTGAGCTCTGACCAGAATCTCCCCTACGGAACAGCCAAAGCTGTTCCATTGCTTCTCTTTTGGTGACATCTCCAAACCTTTCCTATCTCTTCCCGTAAGCCAGTCCCAAAAGCTGGTAATCCACACAGTCAGGTTCAGCCAAGCAACGACCCCACTCCTCTGGCACCAAATTCTGCAAAGGGCGAGGACCTGCCACCTCCTGTGATACCCTCAGGATGTCCTTTCTACTCTCCTGTTCCTCCTGGGCAATAGATAGCTCAATCTGGGCTGGGGGGCACTGTGTGCTGTCAGTTGAATGGTTTGTGCCTCTCTGGCCCTGTCCCTGGAACCCTGCCCTGGTCCTCTGGCCCCACCCCTTGAGCCCCATGCTGGTCCTCTGGCCTGGCCCCGGAGCCCTGCCCCTGGAGCCCCACCCCTGGAGCCCCGCCCCTGGAGCCCCGCCCCTGGGGCCTCTCTACTCAAGCCACTCTCTATTCCTTGAGCTGTGTCTGCCCCATGACTTACACAAGGCTTTGGGGGGACAGCTGGACACAAACCATAACGCTGGTGTATTAACAACATTTCATCAGCCCTAGGTTTAACCCCTTGTCTCAATTTTCAAAATACCAACATAAGAATCACTGAAGTCACTGTTGACATTCCAGGGTTGGGTTGGGGAGACAGTTCAGAGGCACAAGCAGCTGCCTGGCAAGTGCAAGGTCCTGAATTTGATCCCTGGTCAAAAAACAAAACAAAACAAAAAGATTCCCTGGCTTCTGATCCTCAGGTCCACAGCATTCACTTCCCACAGAAGTCACTCCCTATGATTTAAACTGCCACCAACACAGATGTCCTCTCATGGGGACTAAATCTCCCTTCATGCCCCGAGGTGTCCGCTCAAGCCAGAGCCCAGAATGTGAGGGAGGGCCAGCCAGAGCCCAGATCCCTCTGTTCACCCATAAAGCCACCTTCTGCCCGGGGCTTCAGATGACCCTCTGTCACAGCGAAGCCCTGCTGCCATCCGGCGGGTCCTGTGCTTGTCTCCTCTCTCTCTTTCCAGTGAGAGCGCTGGCCTGTGAATTCATGGGTTCCCTCTCAATTTAATCCTCTGTCTCCTAAAGCAAGGCCCCACCCTGGCTGTGGCAAGCACAGCTCCAAGCCCTTATCCTGCACTCACCCTGAAGCGGTGAGGGGCTCGGCCCCTGGACTCCGGGCTGCTGGGCTCTCTGTGGGCCCCTCCCCAGGCCCTGCCCTCTAGCTGCGTCCCAGCCAGCGGGATGTGTTCTCCAGTGGCCACTCCAGTGTGCCCACCCAGGCCCACTGACATCGCGGGCCGGGCCGGGCCCTCCTCCGCAGGATCGGCCACCTGGCCCTCTCCTTCTCATGGTCTCTTCCCAGCCGTCGCACCTGCGAGGCCCTGTGGCATGTAATGTCCCCTGCCGCCCCTGGCAGCTGAGGTGACAATGTCCTGTAGTCAGTCTGATCTGCCCAATGGTCGCAGGGTAGATGAGATAAAGACCACAGGAAGAAGACAGGAAAACCCGCAGCTTTAATATTTACGCTTAAGAAAGACAGGTTCAAGACACAAAAAACTGCTCAGGTCTTTCTCCCCTCCAGGAAACTCAGTCAAAACAAAAACAACAAACCAAACAAACAACAAAACCAAACCCTGAAGGTAATGAGAATGCAAGGGCAGGCTCAGGCCTGCAGGCCTTTCCCTCTCACCTGGAAAATGGGCCTTGCCCCAAAGGAAGGGTTAAAGAGCCCCTCTGTCCACAGATTTCAGCCCAAGCCACCCAGGTACCCAGCCCCAGGCCATAATTCAACTCTTTCTCCTGAGGGCCGGCTCTCTGTTCTCACTGTTTGGTTGTCAGAGCAAGGTCTCTCAGAGCTGCGGCTCAGCCTCCTGCTTGCTGGGTGACGGGTGTGCGCCCCCGCGCTGGGCCTGCCCTGTCATATTTTGTGGAAGCATTTCCTGGCTCCCCACAGCGCCCTACACAAAACAGGGACCTGCTCATTCCTGCTCCTGGGTGGGCTTCGGCTCGTGCTTTGCAGCTTTGGAGCAAACACGCCGACTCTTTACTCTTCAGTGGAATTAGTCAGACACGTAAGTGTAGACACCACACTGTTTCTCTAGTGTGAGAAAAGTGTAAACAAGGACCCAAATATATGGCAGATACTGTGAAACAGGAAGGAAATATTCAAATTCGGAGGGGAAGAAGGGAAGGGGGAAAAGGAAGAAAGAAAAGGTTAAAATATGAGAAAAGAAAGAAAAAAATGGAAGCGAAGATTTTGTAAATGGGGCGGGGAGGAGGGGTTGGAGGAGAGGGATGGGAAGGCAAGAAGCAAGCTGTGTCATGTGCAGGTACAGACCCTCATGGTGAGTGTGATCACTACGCATATCTAAAACGTGCCAAAAGATCTGACTGGAAAGAAAGAACAGAACATGCTGACGAGTGCCTCCCCTTGCCCACCGGGCTCTGCGCTCTTGCTGCTGAGCCGGGCCCCTCCCAGCATCCTCAGCGGCTGTCATCCGATGGGGTACCTCACAAGAGCCTCCTGCTCCGGTGCCCAGGGCCTCCCTGAGCAGCTCCCTGTGGGGAAGGCCCCGGCTGGCCCGCTCTGCCTGGCTCCAGTCCTCCAGCCTTCTCCCGGGAGACCGACTGGTCTCTGTCTCCAGCGTACCTACCCACACGCCGGCCTCCGGGAGGCCACCACTCTCGTCTCCTCGGCCTTGGCTTGGCGCCCTGATCATGGAGTCCGAGCAGGGCCTTCGGAGCCCTGGGCTATTCTCAGCCTCCGGATCAGACCCACATGGAAACGAGCCAGAGCAGTAAGTCCGGGAATGCGGACCCAAGACTTCAGCTCCAGCTGGGCTGTCCCCGAACTCGTCGCTGAGCTGCGAGACTGCAGGCCAATGTCGCACAACTCTGTCCTTCCATTTCTTCATGTGCCAACTGATATCCGTCCTCCCACCGTGAGGCACTGTCACGTGTGTGACCTGGTGTGCCGTATAATGTGAGGACATAAACAGACAGCTTCTGAAAAAAGCAGAGTCCCAGGGTGCTTCATAGCAGGGTGCAAGACTTTCTTGGCTTTGCAGGACAAAGCTCCTTCCTCTGGGGTGGCTAAATAAATAGCTCAACTTTCCAGAGATGCTGCCATACTGTCCATTCCACTAGGTTAATGCATAGTAAAGTGGGTGCTGAATGGCAGCCACCTCCCTTGGGGTGTTAGTGATTTGCCACTTAGAACCAGGGCCCAGACTGAGTGCGCATCCAGAAAGCCCGCTCCATGCTGGCTGGAGAGGGACACGGCCCTTTCCTCGGCAGAACACACCCTTCAGTGTAACAGCTGTGCTCAGCAGCCCAAGTCCCTGTGAGTCAGGCCTTGGGCTTTCCTGCCTCCCGACTCTCCTCCTCCAGTCCTGTCTACACCAGCGGAGCTGGACTTGCCCAGTCCCTGGGCTCACGTGCACAAGGATGGAAGTGGGCTGGCTCCAGAGACAGAGAGGCACTGGCTTCACTGTCCCTGGGAAACACACTTCAAAAATGTCCCACGTGGTATTGCAGAAAAGAGCTTGTCCCTGGATCAGCACAAGCACATTTTGCAAAGTTAAACTAGTGAGGCCTAACATGAGGGGAGTGAAAGGATGCTGCTCCGCAGGACGCCTGCGGCGCTCTGGCCGTGGTGCCGGTTATGGCTGTGCGGTCTTTTAAAAGTTCTATCTCAAGTTACCACAAATATAGCACTTTTATAATACATGGTTTAATAAACCAGCTATTTCTACCAGGTTGATTAAAAGAAGTCAGTGAGCTGGACATCACCCCCCGAGCACATTTTTCCTGTTCCCCAGAGGAAGCGCCTTTGAACCCTTGTACCACTTTCTTTGCTTACCTGTCTCCACATTTCTCACACTGTGCTTGTACTGTGATCTTACACAGAGCCCTTCCTGGTCTCATTGAGGGTCAGGAAGCTCATATTCGTAATCCCATGGAAAAGCTACTGGAATTCTAGTGAGCTAATTCTAATCTACCACTTCCAGTGCAACCCATGGCGAGAATAAAAGCACTCGGGCATGTTTGTAGTTAGGGGAGCCAAGCGACCTAAGTCCAGCCATGAGGATGGCTCTCTGAACAAAGGCCACCGCCCACGGCAGAACCCAGGTTTTATTAATTCATCAAGAAAGGAGTGGCTTGCGGACGAGTGACTGAGAATGGCAGGAAGTGGGTGAGTGCCGTGGGCTGGGCTGGGCTGGGCTGGGCCGGCACCATCTCTGCCATGTGCAGAGAGTAGGCCTCCTGGTGCCGCTGAGATAGTATCCAGTGCTTTGGGGTCAGTGCTTCAGCCCTAATGCAAAACGTTTCAGGCCTCTGGAAGTCACAGCCTCTGTCTCGGGGATGGGTCCCAGCAGACAGCGTAGAGCGCTGGCTTGCTGTCCTGTCCAGCTAGTGCCGGCTCAAAGGAACAAGGCGGGGGGACGCTTGCCAGGGAAACACACCTGCTGTCTTCAAAGACTACCATCAGCACCTTGGCCAGACCGATAGGCATTGCGTAGAGCCATTTGAAGGGATGACACTGGGGCCGGGAAGAT
>NW_004524633.1:6080312-6083298 GCF_000260255.1 Octodon degus
GTGTCCTCAAAGGGCGTGGCTTGAGGACTGCCCTGCTGCTACAATGATCTAGGTAGATGGAGATTCAGTTACTGAAATGGAGGTTTCCAGTAGAGTAGTGGATTAGACTTTATGCAAATTCCAGTTTAAACATATTGATTTGTTTCGTACAACTCAGTAAGTGCTACTGCTCTTAATATTAAGTACTATTAACATCACCTTTTTACAGAGGAGAATGAAGAGCTTCAGAGATCAAGAACTTGCCCAAGATCTTGCAGCAGTAGTGATGAGGTTTCAGTGCCAAATTCCAAAGTCTTTCCTCTCAGCCACTGCATGGTCCCCCTTCTGAAAGAGCAGAGCTGGGGGGAAGGCCAGAGCTCTTCCTGTGTCATTGCACCCCCATTCCTAAGATGACTTTAACATTGTTTCCCCAACTTGGAATCACCAATGATTTCCTTTCCTGTGCTTGTACCTGAGATGCTCACAACTGCAGCCCCCAGCCATTTGGCAGCTGGTGATCACAAAGCCCGTGGAGCTCTCCACAGCCACAGCCCACCCCCGTGACCCCTGCACCCTGAGTGCCTTCTCCAGCTGGGTTCTGTTCAAGTCCTCTGCTTCATCACTTACCCCTGAACAGCACAGAAAACCTTATATCACAGTGTGACAAGAAAATACAGGGCTGGGGAGATAGTGGAGTAAGTGCTTGCCTGGCAAGCATAAGGTACTGAGTTTGATCCCTACTACCACACACACACACACACAAAAGGCAATCACTCCATGTGTACTTCTTCATCTTTGACTCGACATCAAGCTATACTCCCACCCACAGCTTCTTTCATTCCTTAGTCAGTAGAAAGGTCTCCTATCCAAGGAAGGCAAATACGGCCCTCACGGGAGGGTCAGCATCCTTCTCACTCATTATCTTTTGTGGACTGTTCTCCCACCAAAGTTCCAACCACAGCCAACCCTGCTTAGCTCTTGAGATCAGAAGAGATCAGCAGGTACTTTCACGGACCCGTCTAACACTCTCCCAACCCTTCAGCTTCTCCAGCTTGGCTGCTACCTGCCCAACAGTTGAAGGTACTCAATGCTGTGTTCTGTATGTGGCTTTATTGAGATCTATTCATCAGGGGGACCCACTGTCTGACACCATCATATAAGGACAGTTTGAATTTGGCTCATGATGTTGAGGAATCCAGTCCATGGTTGGCTGGCTCTGAGGCAAAAGGGTCGTGGTAGAGCCGAGATGCTTAGTTCATGAGTGCAGAGAAGCAGAGCAAGGGAACAGTGCCAGAGAGGAAGAGCTGGGGGACTGCACGGCCATGCCTCCGTGGCCCGCCCAGAAATGCCCACAAGTGTGTTCTGCCACCCCTTGGGCAGATCCTATGTCCACTCATGTCCATAGTCCCCTTTAACCGTCACCTACACACAAGGGATTGTTCTCAACAGCGCCCTTGCTTAGCTGGCATCAAAGAAGAGAGTATTTTTCAGTGTACTGTGATTAATTTAAGCCCACAAATATTTTCACTCTTTGGGTACAAGACAGTTTTAAATTTTAGCTTTTGTCTTTAAGTACATTCATGCCATGATTAAAACTTAAGTTTTTTTCTAATACCAGAACAATCACTGAAGTAAAATCTTTTAGAAAATATCCAACTCTGTTTCTTTCTTCCTCAGAAAGAATAATTTTAACCTTATAAGGAGCAAGAAGCCACAAGGTCCCTGGTCTCTGAGTTCAGGTTTGCTCTGGGGTTTGTCTCCTTCCCCATCCTCAGGGTCTGATCAAACGTGCAGAAGGAAAAGCTGCGGGAGAAGGGAGGGATGACCAGGGAGGCGGGAGGCAAGCGCATATTTCCTATGGGACAAACACGCTTTCCCTCATGGACTAAGACACTGCAAAAGTTCCAGAGCTCCTCTCAGGAGACAGACACGAGAAAAGCAGATGCTCCACCTGCCTCTACAATCTGGATGTCTTCATAAGTCACTGGGAAGGACTGGTGGCCACAATTCCTCAGTACAAGGATTCTGTGTGTCAGAGCTCCTCAGAAGTTGGCAATGCATGTTCGATAACAAATCAGTGGACGGGTGGATTTGGAGCCATTCGTAGATTTTATTCCAATTGTTCAAATGTACATCTTGAAAAATAGTCATGCATGAAATTTATGGCATGCTGCCGCAGCCCCAAAGGGACATTAGGAGTGTGAAAACTGACTGCTGAAGGGCTTCTGGCTGTCAGAGTTCTCAGGCACGGATCCTGTGCCTGTTCAGAGAGGCTGGAGTGAGGGACTAAGTTCTCGTGGAACCATCAGTGCCACGGGGTTTGCTTTCTAGGCAGCGCCTCGCTCTGGCCCGAGGACATCCTGGTGTGGCAGGTGCCGTGAGGCCAGTGCAGATCAGGAACCTGGGCTCCCACTGGTGCAAACAGTGAACAGCAGGCAGGGGACGGGTAGGTGACCATCTCACCCCTGTTGATATGTGCGACACCGCCTAGGGGTGACTGAGAGCAGCTCTAGGTGTGAATGTGGCTGGATCTCACATGCTCCCCAAATGCTGTGTGTCGCAGGCCTAGGCCTGGCCCATGGTGCTGTTGGGCCTATGCAGAGCTCTTAAGAGGTGGGGACGAAGGGGAGACAGGTCATGGGGGGGCTTGAAGAAGGTGCTGGGCTGCCTACCTCCTCTCGCTCTCCTGCCATCCACAGGGGTGAGCAGCTTTCTTGGCCACGTGGCCCTCTGCTATCATGTTCTGACACTGTGCAAGGTCAAGGGTCACAGGCCCAGATGGCCATGAACTCAGATACCTGAAACCATCAACCAATAGAAACTTCCCTCCTTTAAGATGATTTATCACTGATGCTTTTCCACAGCGACAAAAGCTAGCACAGCCACTGACTCAGATTTTGCTACTTAAGCCAAGAATCCAGAGAGCCAGGTTTTTAGGAGTCAGAGATGGGGCAGGCGGAGGAGCCAGACATTTGTGCTGCTTTGAAGGTTCATGTCAAGAAGAGGC
>NW_004524633.1:6084397-6091327 GCF_000260255.1 Octodon degus
ATAAAAAATAAAAAAAATAGTACACTATATTAAAAAAAAGATTCCAAATTCAATCCCACATTTAAAAAATTTAAGTTGCGAAGTCAAGGCAGGTTATGGTATTTTTATGTGGGAGCCAGCGAGGGGAGCCTGGGGAGCGGCTCTGCTGGAAGACCCCAGGTGTTCTCGGCCAGGAGCGTTGGATGGCCAGGAGGTAGAGGCAGTTTCCAGCCCTGCTCCAGTCCTGGCCCTGAGAGGAGCTTTGATCTCCCTGGAGCCTAACAAGCGCCCCACAATGTGCCTGCTCCCCTGCCAGTCAGGGGGTGCCACTGCTAGTGGTGGTCCCGGGCCCCGGGGCAGTGATTGCCTAGGCACTTAGAGGTCGGTGCTCTGCACGCACCTGCAGTGGAAAATCCTGGGCTGTCCAGGTCCAGAGCTGACAGCAATGGAGCCTCCCTCCTCCTGCCACCTTGGGCCTTTTCTGTTCTCGCTCCTTCTATCTGGTAATAAATGCTCCTTCATTCAACAGCTGAGGGCCACCTGAGGCGCGTCGTGGTCAGCTTTGTCTTTGGCTCAAGGCCTTGCATGGACACCTTGCTCTCTTGGAGTTGAAGGTGGCTGAGACATGTGGCGGCAAAGGGACTCCACAGTGCACATGCCTGTGTCCAAGATTTCTTGGAAACATCATAAAACCATGAGAATCATACCATGCTCATTCACGACCTGGTCCCAGTAGGTTTGGTCTGGTCACAGCCAGTGCACCCAAACGCCCCTACAAGTGTTTAAAGACTATTACGATAAAAGACATACTGCCCTTAACCCCCCATCCCATGCTACAAACACACCTAGCCTGGGGTTCCCCCAACTCTCTGAAGCGGCTCTGGAGTCCTCTTTCCCAAGTGTCTTTGGAAGCTGTGATAAGTGATGTGGCTGCTGCTGCTGAGTGCCACCCGATGGAAAGGCAGCCCGGGAAGGGCTGTGCCCGTCTACCTTATTCACCCGATCTGGCCCTGTGAGACCTCCAGCTCTTCCCAAAGTCAGTATGACCAGGAAAGGACTTGAGGTAGCCAGAACAGTGCAGCCAAACACTCTTAGGAGAGAGGATTCCAGAGCTGCTGCAGGAAGTGGCTGGCAGTGGGATGGGTCCGTAAAGCCCCGAGGAGGATTCTGAGGGGAATTCACTGCAATGGGTCTTTCCCCAGGATGCATTTTTAAAGTTTAAGATTTCAATCATACTTGGTAGATAACCTGGTAGATTAAACAAAACAGGCAGTGGGCAGCCTAGAGCCCGGCACAGAGTAGGCGCTCAGTGACCGTCACTTGCTCTACTGCTCCTGCAGTACCCTCAGGCTTCCCTCTGTCCCCAGGAGGAGAGTGGCAGGGAAGCTGAGCAGCTCACAGGGACAGAGAACGACACTGCCCAGGGCAGGTGGCCACCTGCTCGGAGCTCTGAGGCCAGTGGTTTCTTGTGTTTCCTCATCCAAGATTTGAAGTTGATCCAGAGCAGAGAGAGACCAGTGTCCACGCTAAAGAGGGCTGCAAAACTCACAGAACGGAGAAGCTCTTTAAGAGGCAGAGTATGATTATCTCCTTATAAGGAAGGAAGTGGACACAAGATGGTGCCATGATGCTAAGTCCAATGACGTAATGTCCCACGACATCATGCCTGATGACATCACACCTAATGATGTCATGCCTAGTGATGTCAAGCCTTGTGGTGCAGTGGCTGATGACATCATGCCCTATGCTCCAGGGGCCTGCACATGGGTGATGGCTCTGCTTCTCTTGTTTCCTTTGTTCACCGCTGCTACAAGTCAAGGCAGGGTCAGAATAAAATCATTACAAACTTCAGTGACCTGTTTGTTTACTCTCTTGGAATCTTTGGTAATCACCCTTGTCTGCTTAGGTTTTTGTTAGACTTGAGGCAAGGAGAGAGGAACTGCTTTGTATCACATGGGTGAAAGAGCCTTTAAAACCTATCAGCGGGCCCTAAACCAGCTTCCAAAGGCCCAGTCACAGGCCTGACTCGCTGGCCGATTCGGTGCCAGCCCGGCCTGGCCCTGCATGCTGCCATACCCCACCCGCCCTGCCCTGCACAGCCTTCTCTGTGTCCTGCTCACATGATTGATAGACAGGCGAACCGAAGCACAGAACAGCTAGGCAAACTCTCCTAAGGTCCCAGAGCTAGCAAGTGCTGAGAAATGAATCCTGTCATTTTACGACAATGTGTTGCTTATGCCTTGTGGCTTGCTGTGATGTATGCCCTTGTCCCCTTTTAGGCTTCGAGGAAGGGAGACATTGATCTGCTTGAAGCATCAACACTGGGAAGCAAAGAGGGCAGGACTCGGGCCCTCCAGACCCTGAGAAAGGCCTTGATGAGGAGGAAACTGCCTGCAGTTGGGAGCCCTCCCTCAAGGGCCGGGCTGGCCTGGCTTAAAGCAGTCCCTGCCACTTCCTAGCTGTGTGCCTGAGGGGAGCTGGCTGCGCTGCGTAGCCTCTGTGCCTTTGGCTCCCTCTATACACATCAGTTCCGGGAGTAGCGCCTATCCTCCTGGACCCGGATGGATCATGTTCGTAGAGCACAAAGGACTTTGCAGAAATCATGGAAAGCAGCTACAGCCTGCCTGCAGAAAAGACCAAGGAGAGTTCATCATCCCCACCTCAAGCCTTCCCTAGGGAGCTTCGTCCTGGTTTAAAATGTCAGAGTTGGATTTGTGGGGTTAGCGTGGACTGTAATCTAAGCCACCCCTTCCTGCTCTTTACAAAATAAGGAAGCTAGGACCTTATTAAGGAATGAGGACACCAGGGAAGCAGCGAGGCAGGATCCTGTGGTCTCAGGGACACTGGGACTCTGTACGGAGTCTGTCTAAAAGACAGGACAGGCAGTGTCCCAAACCAGGAAACCAAGCATTGTTCGTGGTCGTAAGAAAAGCCTGCCAATCGCTCCAGAGTAGGAAATCCTAAAGTTGCTCACTCACTTTCTAATTTTATACTCTGTAAACAAAAATAGTCCAGGTAGCCACATTTGCTTTCTTTTATATTTCTTCCTCCAGACTTTGCTGCTGGTGTTTGTGAGGATTAAATCCGACGAATGACAGCTTATCAGGTGGAAGAAGCAGAAAAAGGATAAGCCTGAAGGTAACCAGGCACTCAGTAACGGTGATTTCATATTACGAAGCCCCCTAGCAATGAGGGGTCTCAGAAGGCGTCCTCTCCTCTCATGAAAGATCTGCTCCGAGTTCCCCTCCTTAGGGCCAGGTAGTGAAATGGATCATGCCGGTCCTCCTTTCCCTCCCACAACCTACGTGGTGACTTCTCACACCGCTGAACAAATCTGACTTCAAGAAAGAACCATTCTGAGAGCCAGCCAGATAGCTTAGCAGACTAAAGCGCCTGCATATGCAGACGCAGGGACCGGGGTTCAATCCCTGGCATGCCGTGCTGGCCCTGTCCCTGTCTGAGATGGCGATGGAGACTGGGAGTGGTGGCGTGTGCCTGTAATCCCAGTGCTTGAGAGGCTGAAAACAGGAGGATCATAGGAGGAGCGGATAGGAGTCCGATCTACATAGTGAAACCTTGTAGACCCCGTACTAAATACATTAAAAACAATTCTGATCTGACACTAATTCAAATCAAAATATTTGAAGCCCAGTTTGAAACTGCTGTCCTGTGTCACCCACATCATCCGAGGCTGGGTGCTTTTGGCTGGCTGAGAGTGCGCCGCCCACTGGCAGAACTTACGCCAGGGCTGTTAGAAATGTAAATTACTATAATTTCTCTACAAAGCAATTTGGAAATATGGGTCAGGAGGCTTAAAAATGCTTAAGCTCTTTCACTCAGTGACTTAGGTCTTAGGAATTGGGCCCCAGGAAACAGGGACAGGGCTAAGAACAGCGTGCGGCGATGCCGAGAAGCACCATTTGCAGCTGCAAAAAAGCAAAGTAGGAACCAAAGGAACGATCTGGGAACTCAGCAGTTGCTGACGTCACGTTTCAGTCCACGCACCATGCGATGGCTCTGTGCAGGGTCGATGGTCTGGGCCACCCGATGCCCACTGAGAGGACTGAGAGGGAGAAAACCCAGAGGCCCGAGCAGCAAGCGACTGGGCCAGTACCATCCACACCTCGTCTGTCCAGCCTTTGCTCAGCCCACCTGGTGGAAACAAGGCCAGAAAGAGGACAGAAAATAGCTCTCTGTGTTAACCATACTTTTGTCTTTTTGCTTCAGGAGTGGTTTGCATTTTACACTTTTCTGTATTTTCCACTCTTCCTACAGTGAGCACGTGGTACTTTCGATAAGGACGGTGTTATAAAGTTTTCCCTGCAGAAACAAAGCAGTGCTTGAATCCTTGAGGTTCAAACCCCTCCCGACCGCACCTCCTCCTCGCCTCCGTCGTCCCTCTCCTTCGGCATTTCTGTACTTGGCCTGCTCTGCCGCTTTCCCTGACACTACCTTATCCTTTCATTGCATCCTTCTTTTCCTTAAAAGCTTCTCTAGCTCCTCACTGCATACATAAGTAAGGGTGCAGTTCCTTAACTTAGCCTTCCAGGTCGTCAGCAGTATGGCTTCATCAGCTTTTTATCTCTGTGACAAAAAAATAGCTGACATACACAACTTAAAGGAGAGATAGTGTAGTTTTGGCTATGGTTTCATGGTTATGGGCTGTAAGGCCAGAAATGTCACAGTGGCAGGGTGTGACAGACAGAAGCTGCCCATACCATGACTGCCAGGAAGCAGAGAAAAAGGGACAGAGCCAGAGAAGAGGCCAGGGCCAGTCCAGTCCTCAGAATTACACCCAGTGGCCACCCGGCCACACCCAGGGGTGTCACTGCTGTTCCCCTGGGTGTCTCTTCAGTGCCTCGGACAGCCACGATGCACAGCCATGCTGTCTTTGTCTCTCTGCCTCTGATAGCCTCACCATGTGTGTTTGGGGGGCGCCCACTCTGCGGAGCTGGCCCCCTACTTCCTTCTGTGTCCCAGCCTGCAGGGGCCAGGCTCGCACATCCCCTCACATCTGGTGCCGCCTCTCAGCAAGCTCTTAACTGGGCACCGGCCTCCCAAGATGCCCACTGATCCCCCCTCGCCCCAAGTCTTACCCTTTACTGCTCCACATTGCCTCTGCTCAGTGAGAGTTGAGGCGATAACACGCACCCCGAATATTTGTGTCAGGATCGGAAGAGCTCATGTGTGCCCAGCCCAGGTCAGCTTCTGGCCCAGGCTTAAGGCACCCCTCACTTGTGTTTGATACCGTAAACTCCTCAAGCAGCATCCCAGTCTCCTTCTATCTGTGAACTCTGTGGGCCCTGACACCTAGCTTTGTCTCCAGCTGGGTACTCAGGGTTTTTTTTTTTTGTAGTACCCGGGATTGAACTCAGAGCCTTAGCGCTTGCCAGGCAAGTGCTTATTCTACTAGCTATCTCCCCGTCCGGCTCAGTGAATGTTTATGGAGTGAAAATGAGAGTGAGTGGCCATTGCAGTAGACTGGGTGTCTGTCTTCACACGGAAATCCGTGGCGATGGTGTGGGCGGCAACTCTTGAGGAGGTGATTAGGTCAGGTGAGGGAAGTCGCTGTGAGAGCAACCAGGAGAGGTCTACTGCGTGTGGACACAGCGACAGGACGGTCCTCTGTGCACCAGCGTGTGTTCCGACCACCTCCCTCTCTTGACCCAGCACTAGAAGCCATGCCCATGGCTCTTGAGGTGGGAACAGACACTATCAGCGCTGCCCAGCCTCGCTGCCCCCTGATGAGCTGCTGGGGAGGGTGCTCTGCAGCCCCACAGGTCTCCAGACATCCTCATTCTTTAGCGACAAGTGGCAGAACAGCTGTCAAACCACTCCCAACCTCATTTTCTTGGCTATAATCCCGAGGAAAATTGCATTAAGCTTCTCCTGTTAAGCCTACCCAATGTCCCAACCTAAATGAATGTCACCAATGGTGAGCAGCCTGCAGGGGGAATAGCCTTCTCAATGCATTTAAGAATTAAGGGGAAATAGCTGGGCATGGTGACACATGACTGTAATCCCAGCACGCAGGAGGCCGAAGCAGGAGGATCACCAAGAGTTCAAGCTCAGTCTGGGCTACACAGTGAGACCCTGTCTCAAAAAAACAACTAGGAGGAAATAAACAAATTGTAAAAATAACCAATTTATTTGAGCTACCTCATGTGCTAGGCACAGCAAGAACTCTTTTCATACACGTTATCATGTTGAAAACCTTGAGTACATTTTGAAGCAGTGTGCCTGCAGCCATCCCTCCTTGTCCCTCTGTGAGTCCCACTCTGTCCTATCTCCTGCCAGATGTCTCTCCTGCTCTCTGCCTAGCTGTCAGCTGCCTGTGCACACAGAGTTAACTACTTCCTGTCCCCGAGCTGTCTGCTTCCTGTGTCTCCACCCTCAGCTGTCCAGGTCAGGCCTGCGGGCTTTGCCTTCCTGTGCCCGTCGCCTTCCTGAGCCCGTCCCCTTCCTGCGCCCGTCCCCTCACACGGAACTCACTCAGGGCTCTGCCGACTCTCCCTGCTCTACCTGTGGCCTCCCCTCCTCTCCAGATCTTATCCTGTGACTTCGGGTCTCAGCAACACCCTCAGGTGGTGGCCAACCCCAAGCCTTTTGGTCTTTTTGTTTATTGTCTTCACTGTGGTCATGATCTTTACAAAGTGGCTGTGACCACACCAGACCCATCTTGGTCCCTGGGTCTCTCGAAGCCCCTTTCTTCACCCACCCATCCCCATGCACACGGACTTTGTGCAGGACGTGAGAGGTCTGCAGGGTGTGGGTAGGGGCCCCTGGAATCCCCAAGTGTTATGGACAGCTAAATTAGGTGGAAAGCATGTGGGCCATCAGAGCCGGGCCCTGGAAGAACTGTGCGAAGAGGAGGACGCACCACGGCTGGGGCTGCAGGCGCGCTCCTTGCAGGCCAGGCCTCAGGGAATGACAACGCCTTCACGCTCCCCA
>NW_004524633.1:6095781-6119736 GCF_000260255.1 Octodon degus
ACTTTCAGTATAGAAAATACTCAAATATTTCTACATACACAAGATCCTTTAGGGTCCCTCATCAATTTGTGGGTGATACTGGGGATCAAATAAGGAAGTAGGGAGCTAGATCCCCAGGTCTTTATTTTTTGAATTTTGAAACAGGGCCTCACTAAGTTACTCAGGCTGCCTTGAATTTGGAATCCTCCTGCCTCAGCCATCGGAATAGCAAGAATTATAGGAGTAATTTTTAACACCATAAAGAGGTCCTAAGGGCAAAACGTTTGGGGACCGCTGCTGCAGCCAGCGGAAGCCCCTTGAGGACACCGAAGTGTCATTTTCTCTCTCTTCTTCTGTTTGGGGTGCTTATCCTCCACCCTCACCCCTCTATGGGGGGTGGTGTGCACCCAGGGCCTCAGGCTTGCCCGCTGCGTGTGTGGCACTTCCCATGGCGTAACTGCCCCCAGGGTGGCTGGGATACTGCCAATGTGATGTTGTGGAGCTGAGACCCAGGAGCAGAGGCTTGAGTCAGGCAGCGTCTCCAACCTGCGGGCGGATCGACAGCAGAACCCAGGAGCACGGCTACCGGAAGGGCAGGAAAACGGACCACTACCACCGGTTCAGAGCGCTTTGGGTGCAACCGTGTTTGCCTTAGGCTTTCACGGTAATGGCTGCGGCCCGCAGTGAGTTCAGCAAGTTCCTGGATGTTTCTCAAGTGGATCTTGGACCCCTGCAGGAGTGACCGCTGCAGATGCACAAGGTCTCTGGGCCCTCTGCTTCCTATAAGCCGTTGCGTGACACAGACAGGATGCAGAGTTTGCTGTCTGTCTGCAGAAAGCACTATAGGACCCAAGACCTCGGCCTGCTTGTCCACAGATCCCATGCCCGGCCTGCTCCAGGCCCTGGCCTATACCTACTGGGACAGTCCCAGGCCCAGGGTAGGTGCCATCCACTTCCAGCGTATCCCACCGGTGTGGGAAGGTGACATGCTTCTCCTGTTCCCATGACATCACCCATGAAAAGGCCAGTTTCTTTGCAGCGAGGGGTAGCTGCCCTTCCAGGCACGGATTCTGCTCTTACTTTCCATCTCCGCACAAAATGCTGCTTGGGTTTAACCCTTCCTGTCCTTGGGGTCTGGGATGAGCTTGGGAGGAGGAGCCTGGGCAGTGCTCTGCATTCAGGGGGCTTGGAGGTCAGGGCTTTGGGGACCAGACAAGTCTAGGCTTGAACCCTTGTCTGTCTGATACTAAGTCTGGGCTCTGGGAAGATGCTCAGCCTTTCCGAGCCCTGCAAAATGTGGGTTCCTTCATGGACACGGCTTTCTTCAGCTGGGTGTGAGGGACACACTTGCGTGCAGAAAGCTCACACAGCCTCGTGAGCCTTGCACACTCATAACTGGAAAGTAGCTGCACTGACAGTGCTGCGAGGGTGAAGGACAGAGAGCGATGTGAGCCCACACGGAGGGGGCAGCCCGGGCTGCACGGTGGGGGAACCCTAACAGCCAGAGAGCTGAGCTGAATTAGGCATGAGGGGCTGGCCCGAGACGGAGGACAGCTGGGTCTTTCCCTGTGCAATGGCTGAGAAGTAAGGTGAGGCTCTGCTTCAGTGGGAGGGCTGGTGGGATGCCGTGCTGCTTCAGGAGGGCTGGGCAGGGGGATTGCAAGCTCCAGTCCAGCCTGGGTGACTTAGCAGGACCCTGATTCAAATTTTAACAATTAATAAAAGGGCTGGGATTAAGGTTTTTTCTTTCTTTTCTTTTCTTTCTTTCTTTCTTTTTTTTTTTTTTTAGGTTCAGCAATCATCAACTGATTTATTTGAAAGCAGAATTAAAAGAACATTGGATGTTTGTGAAATTTATGTTTCTTCTGATATTTATTAGTTATATCACAGATCCATGACAAACTACCAGGTGAATTTTACATTACTTTTTTTTTTTCTTTCTTTCTTTCTTTCTTTCTTTCTTTCTTTCTTTCTTTCTTTCTTTCTTTTTTTCTTTCTTTTGTGGAACTGGGGATTGAACTCAGGTACTTGAGCTTGCCAGGCCAAGTGCTTATTCCACTGAGCTATCTCACCGGCCCCGACATTACTTTTTCAAGCCTGAGGATTGTCAATGACTTCAAATGTAGCAGCTTCAAATTTGAAGCTAGGGAATGAGCCCATGTCTGCTGTACTACACACTTGCTTAAGCTTAAAAAGCTCTCTCCAGGTCTTGCTGATGTTCCAGGCTAGTGTCAACAGGTCCTCTACGTGCCTGTCACTTAGGCTTGCATTCTCCAGTCTTACCCATGAAGATTTTCTGCACAGGATCAAGTTCCTTAGCAAAGCCATGGCTGAAGCACCGATGTGCCCTTGGGAATGGACAGAGACTGCTGACTGAAAAACAGAGCAAAACCTGAACAGCCTCTGAAGAATCATGGTGACTCTACAGCACTTGCCTCAGTCCCAAGCTCCCAGGGCCGCTGCCACCACCTCCATTCTTCTTGGAATTAAGGGTTCTTGAAAGCAAGCGTTAATATTCAATTATTCGTCTAATCCTGCATAACTATATCTGTTAATCTGAACAACAGATTTGACGACAGAAACAGGTAGTATAACAACCATTGTTAGCTAGCTATTCTTGTTTTGCATACTGTAACATATGTAGTGTTGTATGTCACCCTTTATTTATTTATTTATTTTTTGGGGGGTAGTAGGGATCAAACTCAGGACCTGTGCTTGCCAGCAGGTGTTTATGCAGCTGAGCTATCTCTCCAGCCCATCTGGAGAGATAGTTCTACAGCAGCGCTTGCGAGTTCCCACTAGGAAAACCTAGAATAATCTCACCAGAGAAGTAGACGCTATAAAAAGAACCAAGTGGAAAGTACAGAACCGAAAGGCGCAATCAAGTGGAAACAGAGCTCTGTGACAGGGGAGGGGAGGGGGGCTTGCTGGGAGGGGAGGGGATGGGATGGGAGGAAAGAGGAATCGAGATTGGTGGGCACAGGTACAAATTCACTGACGTTCTAGACAGATGCACATGTAAAAAATGCTCAACATTATTTGGAAAAATACAAATTGAAGACACAATAAGATAGAACTACACAATTATTGGGGTCGCTAAAATAAAAAAAAATAGTTACAAGGCCACCTGCAGGGGATGGTGCGGAGGAACAGCATCGCGCACACAGGCTGGCAGGACGTGAAACGCCCCCCCGCGGCCCGGACGCCGCTCTACAGCGGCACAAGCACCTCCGCTGTGACCCGGGCCTGTATTCACAGGCACTGATCCAGGAAGATGGCAACCTCCGCTCCTACAAAAATAAGAGCAGTTCTACTGCTGATACCGCGGTCCAAACCTAGAAAGAGCGCGGGTGTCCCTCAGTGCAGGGAGGGCCGGGCCAACGCCAGCACAGCCGGTCCCGCGGAGCAGGCTGGGAGCACTCCACCCGTGCTCACGTCGCACGCGTGGCTGTATCTCAGGCGGGTTGCGCCGACTCAGCGAGCCTTGCCCTTGCCAGGGAGGTTCCCAGACCGCCAAGCATCTCCCCGGGGCCCGGGCAGCTTTGGTGAACGAAGCAAGTGGCGCTTCCTGTGTCCGGCATGGCGAGTAGCGCTGCTCTCAGCACTGAGCTGGCTTAACTTTCCTTCGCTTGCATTTTTCTTACAATCCGCAGTGTTTTCACCTCCGGCTCCATCCAGAGCCGGTGGATGAATTTGTACCTTTTCAGCCTCCCGTAAAAGCCGAGGGAAGGAGGCTTCGAAAAGTGATTCATTCGCAAAAGCCTGAAGCGGGGGCGGGGGGGGGGCAGGTTATAAACCGCAAATATTGCAGTCCCCAGTGGATGCTGCACATGGACCCTGAGGCTGGGTGTCAGTTCCTCAAGGCGTGGCGTAGCGCACCGCGTCGGCCTGGAGAGCAGGGCCTGCCCCGGCGTGGACCGAGCACAGCAGAGGCGGGGAGCAGAGAGCAGCGTGCGGGCCCAGGGTCCGGCCCGGCTCTGCCCTCGCGCTGGCGTGCACACTCGCGCTCCTCATCCTGACCCCAGCACGCGTTGACCCAGTAAACGTTGCTCTCCTCAGGTTCTCTAATTCCTCGCGTTTTTTGCAGTTGTGAAATTGTTGAAGCCAGGCCTTCACACTGAGCTGCGCTCTCCCTCAGCGCTTTAATTTTTATTTTGAGACAGTGTTTAGTGGCCCAAGCTGGGGCTGCAATTACCTGCCCTGGTCTCCTAGAGAGCTAAGATTGCAGGCTTTCACCCCCTCTTGCACTGAGCTTAGGAAGTGACATTTTTATTTTAGCTATTGCATCTTTTTTTGTGTGATTTTTTTAAAAAATTATTTTTTGGTACAACTGAGGTACATACAATGACCACATTGCTAATTATTGGGAATTTGTACCTGTGCCGACCCATCTGGATCCGCCTTTCCCCATCCCTTCCCCTCCCCTGTCATAGAGCTCTGTTTCCACTTGACTGCGCCTTTCGGTTCTGTACTTTCCATTTGGTTCTTTTTATAGCCTCTACTTCTCTGGTGAGGCTTTTCTGTTTTTCTAGTGAGAACTCACAAGCGCTGTTTTAGAATTGTCTCTCCAGAGGCCCAAGGTCCGGAGTTCAATCCCTGGTGCCACAGAAAAAAGAATTCTCTCCAGATAATTCCATGGGGTTGTCCTTGGCGTCTGTGTCTGGAGGTGTCTCATTCCAGCTGTGATTTCGGGCTGGTTGCTTGCTGGGTGATTTCCTGTTGTATCCTAGACCTTCACCATTTAATCTCTGCAGGAAGCACCCCACCCCTGACGACCCCCGGAGTGCATCTGAGGGCACATGGGCATGTGCACCCTCCTGTTGGCTCCATCAGTGCCCCCAGGGAGGCCAGGGCTGGCTGTCACGTCTTCGCAGAAGGGTCCATTGAGTCCGGCTCTGCAAGCCGCACAGGATCCAGGCAGGCATAGGATCAGCGCTCTGGGTCTCCTTGCACAGTATTTAGTAAGAATAATGAAGTCTTCCCTGTCTTGTTCCCAGGGTTGCCGGCAGTTTCTCCCTGATAAGTATCTTGTTAGGTGTGGAGTTTTGCACATGTTCCATGTCACACTGAAAATATATATGTATATATTTTTTGTGTTTTAGGGAAGAGTCTACAGGGTGTTCAGGGTCTCACTACTAGATTGGACTCGTACTGATCCACCTGTTTACAGCCTCCCAACAGCTGAGATTACAGGTGCGCACCACCACACCCAGTCTCCATTGCTGTCTCAGCGTGTCCTGGGGTGGGGCCGACACAGCAGGCCCAGGGATTGAACCCCAGGCCCCTGCGCCTGCTTGCAGGCGCTTTAATCCGTGGAGCTATTTGGCCAGCCCTGAATATTTTTTTCTTTAGTTGGCTGAGAGATTTTTTTTTGTGAATTACAAAAAAAATGGATTTTATCGCAAAGCTTCTGCTGAATCAGCTGCTGCTAATATGACTTCCTTCTCTGATCTCTTGCTGGGCCCATTCGGCTGTGAAATGGAACTCTTTTCCCCTAACCTTGGATGCATGCTGGTTTTTTCCAGGATGATTACTTCTCTGATTGAAAGTGATATCGGTTTGCTGTGCTCCTTTTATGCTATCTTTGCCTGGTCTTGGTATTAAAGTACTCCTTCTCAGCTGAGTTAGGAAGTGCCCCTCAGGTCTGTTTTTGGAAAGAGGTACCAGAAAGACTGTGTCTTTTCTTCCTTAAATGCTGGTACAATTCACTGGTGAAACCTGTTTCCTTGGAAATTTCTCTTTTAGATGATTATTAGTCATCGATTCAATTGCTTTTTCTTTTCTTTCTTTCTTTCTTTCTTTTTTTTTTTTTTTGATGGTACTAGGGATTGAACTCAGGACCTTGTGCTTGCCAGGCAAGTGCTTATTCTACTGCGCTATCTCTCTGGCCCGATTCAATCTCTTTAATAGGTATAGTGCTGCAGTGGTGCGTCACTTATCGCAGAGGTCATGTTCCAGACCCCCCTCTCCCACCATAAGTGAAAGTCAGTGAAGTACTGATGTTATGTTTATTTTAGTATTTATATATATTTTAGGGCTTTATAAACCTTTTCCAAGACTGGATGTGGTATCGCGTTCCTGTATCCCTGCTCTTGGGAGGCTGTAAACAGGCGGATCACTATGAGTCTGATCTAGTAGTAAGACCCTGAACATCCTGTAGACCCTTTCCTAAAATACAAAAAAAAACCAAACAAAAAAAAAACCCCTTTTCCACATTCTTACAAGTCTTTCCCACACTTTTTTTTTCTTTGCAGAACCGGGGATTGAACTCAGACCCTTGCACTTGCCAGGGAAGCGCTTATTCTATTGAGCCATCTCCATGGTCCCTCCCACACTTTTAAAAATACTTCTATACTCTGGTTTCTCTTCAGATGGTATAAATCTTTCACCTTTTGAAAACACTTTTAATGTTCTTAACCATTTTCTAAACTTGTAAACCTATGTAATTCTAACAATATACATATACTGTGCACTACTGCAGAATCCTGCAACAGAGAAAAATCCGCATTAAATAATTTAGATTAATATTTTTTTAAAACCTGCAAAACAGTGAGTCCGAGCATGTTGAACTGCAAAATAGCAAGGGACTCCTGTATTCAGATTATCTTTATGGAGAGTTTTGTTTTGTTTTGTTTTTTAAAAATGTGTTTGGTACAGGGCCTACAGGGTCTCACTACACAGATCGGACTTGTAGTGATCCTCCTGTTTTCAGACTCCCAAGCACTGGGATTACAGGTGCTCAATACCATGCCCAGTCTCAGTCGCCCTCTCAGCGTCCTCTGGGGGCAGGGCCAGCACAGGCATGCTGGGGATCAAACCCAGGTCCCTGCGCCCAGTCTCCTGAGCTATCTAGCTGGCCCTTGTACTGTGAGTTTTTGTAGTTTGTGTCTTTCAGGGAATTTATGTTTGAAATAGGACTTATGAGTATGACATTGTTCACTGTCATCTTTGCTGACCTTTCAAGGGCACCCGGTCAGCAGCAAGGCCCTCTGTTTTTCTCTCTCTCACTTTCTAAGACTGGAGATTAAATCTAGGACCTTCATGATGAGCTCATGCCTCGCCCCTTTTATGTTTTTTACTTTGAGCCGAATTTCTTAATTTCCCCGGGCTGGGCTTGAACTCACAGCTGTCCTGCTGCGGCCTCCTGAAACGCTGCGAGAGGCCGGAACACCTGGCGAGTGTGTCTTCTCTGCCTTTTTCCTGGCTAGCCAGGTTCAAGGTTTGTGAAGTCTAGTGGCCTTTCAGGGGCTCAGGTTTTTGTTTTGTTACTTTTCGTTTCTATTTGTTCTTTTTTAAATTTAGATTTGCTATAACTTTTAATATTTTCTTTCTTCTCTTGACTTTAGGATTATGTTTCTCTTCTTTCTTAGTTTTGTAGGGCAAAACCTTAGATTATTGATTGTATACTTCTCTTCTAATATAGGCGTTCAATGCTGTGAATTTCCAGCCACACAGTAATTTTGCTGTATGCAATACATCTTGATAAGTTCTATTTTTAGTTTTACTTAGTACAGTGTATTTTAATTTTCTCTTCAAATTTATTTGTTTCATATGTTATATAGAAGGGCTTTGTTAAACCTCTAAATGTTCAGAAATTTCCCATTACTCAGTTAGAGGTTCCTAGTTTAATTCCACTGTGGTCAAAGAACACACTTTGCATGACTTCTAGTCTTTTAAATTTGCTCAGAAGTGTTGTAAGTTGTAAGTGTTGTAAGTTGTAAAGCTAGAATACTGGCTTTCCTGATAAACATTCTATGTGAATGAGAGGAGAATTGTCTTCTGCTGTTACTGGACAGAGTATTTTGTAAATGTCAATAAATGAGCTTGATTAATGATTGCTGTTCAAATCAAGTGTATTTTCCTCTCTGCATCTGTCTCTGACTCTGTCTGTCTGTCTGTCTGTCTGTCTGTCTGTCTGTCTGTCAGTCACTCTCTCTCTCTCTCTGTCTCTCTCGGTCTCTCATTCTCTGGGTCTCAGTCTCTGTGTCTCTGTCTGTCTGTCTGTCTGTCTGTCTGTCTGTCTCATATGAAAACCAGGGCCTTGCATATGCTAAGCAAGCAGTCTGCTACCCCCCACCCTCAACTGTATTCTTACCAATTTTCTGTCTGCTGCAGCTGTCATACCTAAAGAGAGACGCTTAAGTCTGCGCAGTGATAGTGGCCCTGACCTCCTTGCAGCTCTCGCGGCTCCTCATGTCCTTTGACGCTCTGTTCCTAGGTGCACACCTGTTCAGGGTTGCCATGTGTCTTCGAGAACTGAACTCTTTCACTGGGTAAGGTCCTTTATAATTTATCCCTGATCATCTTACTTGTTCTGAAGTTTAATTGCTTAGGGTTGTTATTTCTTCATTGCTGGACTTTTAACCTTTTTTTTTTTTTTTTTTTTTTGATTTAGGGCAAGGTATACAGGGTGTACAGGGTCTCACTGCATAGATCAGACTCATAGTGATCCACCTGTTTACAGCCTCCTAAGTGCTGGGATTACAGGTTCATGTCACCATGCCCAGTCTCAATTGACCTCTAAGTGCCAGCATGGCAGGCCCTGGGGATTGAACCCCCGGCCGCTGCATCTGCCTAATCAGGTGCTTTAATCCTTTGAGCTATTTGGTCTGCCCTAACCTTTTTGTATAATTTAAAAAATGAGATTTTTGAGCAGGCCAGATAGCTCAGCGGACTAAAGCACCTGCTTAGGCAGAGCACAGGGACTGGGGTTCTATACCCAGCACCACAAGCCATGCCAGGTCCATCCCTGGGGTGCGTTGAGATTGTGATTGAGATTGGGCATGGTGGCATGCGTCTGTAATCCCAGCACTTTGGGAGGCTGAAAGCAGGCAGATCACTAGGAATCTGACCAATGTAGTGAGACCCTGTAGACCCTGTGCTAAATATATAAAAAATAAACAAAAATTAAAAATGAGATTATCATAGACAATATAAAGTCAGATCTTTATCTACCCTGAGAGTCTCTGTCTTTTAATGAATGCTCTTAGATTATTCATATTTAATATGATTTTTGGCAGAGTTGGTTCTATATTTACCATGTTTATAACTATTTTCTATTTATTGTGCTTTTTTAAAATTATATTTTGCCCTTTTTCTGACTTCTCTTATTTTATTTACATATATATATGTTTCCTTTTCTTTCTTTGAGATAAGGCCTTGAGGTGCAGTCCAGGTTGGCCTTGAGTTTACTCTGTAGCCCAGGCTGGCCTCAGATGCAGAGCTGCCCTCCTGTCTCAGCCTCCTGAGCACGAGGACTGCAGGAGCTCACCATCACATCACGCTTGCATTCTCTTCTTTCAAGCATTTTATATAATTCCATTTTCTGTCTTCTCTTAGAATATGAATTATACTTCAAGAACTTTTAAGCCTAGAATTTGCAACATGTATTCATTATGAAATATAATTTATAATTTAGGTCCACTTTCAAATAACGCAAAACCACTTCATGCACAGGGCTTAAAACACTGAGCGCCCAGTTCATTTCCTTTATTATTCATAATACAACTATTTCACTTACTTATTTGATATAATCACTTAATACAGTATTATTAGTTTGAGCAGTTTTAAGTCAGTAAAGACTGTAGAAATAGAAGATTTTATTTTATGTTTGTCCTACTTCCAACACCCTGCTTTTCCTTACTTAAATGTGGGTTGCGGCCTGTATTATTTTTCGTTCTTGTGGAGAATTTCTGATAATTCCTGAAGCACTAGTCTAATGAGCCAAGCTCATTGTTTGTCGGAGAAAGTTTTTATTTTTCTTTCATATTTGAAGGGCAACTTTATAGGATATAAAAATTTAGTTTGATGACTTCCCCCCAATACTGTAAATGTTTCACTTCTCTCTTTCTCCCTCCCCCTTCCCCTCTCCTGCCTCCCCCTCTGTCATTATCTCTGACATTAAGCTTAGCACAGGTCTTGTTCTTCGGCCAGCAAGGCATTTTCCCCAGCTTTGTTTAAAGCCCCGTCTGCGCGTTCATCTGCCGTTTGAACGGGCTGTATAGGCGCATGTTTTCTGCTATTCACCCTCAGGCTTTCTCTGACCTTTGTGGATCTGTGTCTGAAATTAATTTTGGAAATATCTCTGTCATCATCATTTCAAATATTTCATCTGCTGCATTTTCTTTTCTACTTCCGGTCTCCTAATTTGATACATGTCCTACATCCGTTACGTGCTGTGCGTGTGATGCTACTTCCTGTGATCGTCACATAGCTGGTACATCCTCTGTGCTGGTCATCACGGTCATCCTTCTCCTCTGCGTGTTTCAGCCCACGACATTTCTGTCACTGCACCTCCAAGCTCCCTGGTTCGCTCCTCAGATACGTCCACCTCCTTACAGACCTAGCAAAAGCATCCTTCGCTTCTGTCGCAGCATGCTCTGTTTCTAGGACTTCTTCACTCCTTCCTAGAGCCCGGCTCTCATTCTGTATTACCTGCCTATTCTTGAATGCTGTCTATATTTTTCCACTGGAGCCCTTTTTAAAAAATGTATTTGGCACAGGGTCTCACTACGCAGCTTGGACTCATAGCGACCCTGTTGCAGCCTCTTCAGCGCTGGGATTACCGGCGTGCGCCACCACGCCGGGCCTCAGTGGCTGGCTCAGCGCACCCGGCATGGGGCCAGCATGACAAGTGGCACCGGCGATTGAACCTGGATCCTTGCACTTGCCTGTGCAGTCAAGGCAGGAGCTATCTCCGGAGCCCCTGGAGCCCTTGACATATTAATCATATATGTTTTAAATTTCTTATGTCGTGATGCAAATATATCTGGATCACATTGGAGTCAAGATATGATTTTTCCTTTGCTTCTTCAGGTGGTGTTTTTTCCTGTTACTCTTGAAAGCCACATGTAACATGTTGAGCAACTGGAGAGAAGGCCATTAGCTGAGAAGGCGCCTCAGCGTTGGACTGGGACGTGCTTCATGCTTGCTGTGGCGGCAGGCGCTGGCACGCCTACTTTATTCTAATGTCCTTGTTCTTTGCCCCTCTGTTTCCCTGAGAAGCGCTTTTCAAATATTTCTGCAGCTCTTTCAGGTGTAATAGACCCTCATTAAATTGGCAGCCAGGTACAGGAAAGGGAACAGGTCTCAAATCTTGTGTTCAAGCTTTAGTTCTTTAGTGGCCTTGCACTCCTGAGTGTCAGAACTGTTTCTTGGGCTCCGTGTTTACTTTTTACCCTCCTAGTAAGCAGGAATACCATGGAGGCCGCCGCTGGCTCCCCGCCCTTTGCCTAGGTAGATACAGCTCTGGCGAAGTGGTTTTCCTTCCCTGGAGCCACAAATGCATACTTTCTGTCTCTTCAAAATTAGCTTTACTTTTCTCTTTCATAGTTATGTCATTAAATTGGTGTGTGACATGTACTGACCTAGTTTTAACTTTTGTGTGGTAAAGCATGCTTCCCATTGGCATCTACCAGGCGGAGAGAAAGGTGGAGGTGAGCAGCGGGGGTTGCTCCCAGGATGGTAGTGGTCTGAGGGGACGAGGAACAGCCTCCTGGAGACTGCACCGTGCTGGGAAGGAAGCAGAGGATGCTTGGAAGAGACTTCCAGATGGGTTAGCAGGGCCAGGGAGGCACGGAGCCAAGGAGGCAGCTATGAATGAGGCAGCGTTGGGCTGGAATCCGTCCTAGAAATCGTCGTGGTCTAATTACCTCATTTCCTAGGTGAGTAATGTGCCCAACGTTACACAGCTAGAAACTGCAGGGCTGGGACTCACAGCTGGCATGAGTCAGCGCTTGCTCTTGGGCTCCAGGAGGAAGCCAGGCTCTGCCCGAGATGGCCCGGCATTGAGACGCAGAGCTAGGGCGAGGCCTGGCTCCCAATTCTAGCCCCCACCTTCTGTCTGCCCACAGGCCCACACCCTAAACATAACTAACACCCAGGAACCTTGGGGGCATTTGACAGTCCCCCAGGATCAAGGTGAATTGGTTTTGTAGGAATCCAGAATGACACGCCTGGGATTGGGGTTAGTCACTCCAACTATGGCTTGGAGCGAGCTACCAGTATGGTCTTCTGAGAAAAATGAGCCAAATCTTTCTTGGAAACTTCTCTGAATGAGGAGGTCTGAGGAAGAGATGATGGGTGCCCTAGATTTAAGAGTGCACTTGAGGATTCTGCTTTCTCCTCGAGGAAGAGAGGGCTGCGGGTGAGGGTCTCCCGAGCTGGCGGTCACCGCATCGTACAGCAATTAGAAGTCACAATGCCATGGTCACAGTAATAGGATGGACAGTAGGCCTGAGAAACATGTTGCTGACTGAAAACAGTGATAAAACAGGAGGTGACACATGGTGTAGCAGGACTGGTGGACAGGACTCAGGGTTCTAGGAAGAACAGCATCTTCACAACGGAGTCGGGAAGCCCCAAAATGGAGGAGGCTTCTGAGGAAGGAGCCTCCAGGGACCACACATCCGCACATGTCCTGCAGCTGCCTGGGACCTGCCTGGGGGGATCAGATGGGCCATTGGCGCAACGGTGCAGGGCCCCGCGTGGGCTCTGTGAGAATGCTGCACAGTTTGGGCCCCTCAGAAACCTGTAGTCTTGCATAGAGATTGCTTACACAATGGCCCAAGTTCCCTTCTACGCTCATTGAAAACCGTAGGCAAAGCGCCATGCCCCTGGGATCCCACCGTTGAGTGAATGTCTTCCTCTAGAACATTCCTATCAAGGGAAGAAAGACCTGCCATTCACAGAGGTTTATTTTCGTTCATGCCTTCAGCCCTGGTCAGCTGGTTCCAGGGCAGACACAGCATGAAGAAGCATCTGCAGAGGGAAGCTGCTCAGCTCATGGTGGCCAGGAAGCAGAAGGGGAGGTGCTGGAGCAGAGCACCTCCCTCCAGGGGACTCCAGGGACCCCCTCCAGCCGGACCCCACCTTGCAGGGCGGGCAGCCTGCATAAAATACGTGATATGCAGGAAGGAAGAGGCTTGGCCTCCGCCCACTGTGAACTCGTCCAGTAACGGCTGAAACTTTCCTGAAAACTGTGAGCTAAATAAATTTGTCCTCCCTTAACTTGTGGGTGTTGGGGCATTTAGTCTCAGCCACAAGAAAAGTAGCTAATTGTCCTCGTCCCCAGCCATGCTGAGCTGGCCACTGAGGCCAGGCACGGTGGCACATGCCTGTAACCTCAGCTCTGGGGAGGTGAAAACAGGAGGATCACTGGGAGTCTGAGCTGTGTAGTGAGACTCTATGAAATACATTTAAAAAAATGGAAAGAAAAGTAGCTAAGACAGAATTTGGTATCAGAGAAGTGGGGTCTTTCTGTGACTGTACTGACCGTGTGGCTCAGGACCCTTTGGGAATGGCTCATTGGGAAGAGTTTGGAGAGGGTCAGAAATGCTGGCTGCCAGGGTAGCATAGGAATGCCTTCGGCTGCACTGTACGGGAGGTTCTGGTCAGAGCTCGGAAAACCAGCAAGCTGGTAAGGACCAGGCTCAGGAGGCTTCTGATGGAGTGAAAGACTGCCTTGGCTGCTGGACTCCCAGTGATGTGTGTTCTGCCCTGGCAGAAAGTTTGTCTGCATTTTGCTCATGTGCAGAGACTTTGCCTGAGAGTGAGATTCAGGGTGGTGGACTAATTGATCTGGAAGCAGGAATTTCAAGGCAGTCGACTGGTGAGGCAGTGGCACAGCTATTGTTGGGGACTTTTATCTAGATTTATGTTGAGAATCAAGAGCGAAGAGGCCAGCAGAATGATTTTAAATGTTTTGGGTTTGGCCAGAAAGGAAGCTGTAATAAAGCTGTGGACTGCAAAGATAGAGAGGAAGAGATCTTGATTGCTCAGAAAAAACAGGAGAGTAGAAAGGATGGCCTGAGGACAACACAAGAAGCAGCATGACTCCAACCTTTGCAGCCTCAAAATTGCAAAAGTGAAATACTTTTCTGTGAGAAGAGAGCCCCAGAGCACCTTGCTGTAGGACGGTGGCATCCTCGGGAAGTTGTTCCTGTGGATTTGGTCTAGAGGCACTCCACTTGTACAGCCAAGAAAGAAAAGCTGGTTACTGCTCCAGCTGAGCAGCCCTTGCCATCATTCGGTGGTGCTGATTTTAGGTACACACAGAATGCCAGAGCTGTGGAGTCAGAAAGGCTTCCACCCAGAGTTCAGGAGAAGTCCTGGGAGGCCAGGTGGCATGCCCCTGAGCAGACAGCATGTGAAGCTGAAGTGCAGTGGAGATCCCAGAAGTCTGGAGAAGCCAGGAACGTGGATCATCTAAGGAAAACCACAAGGCCAAGAGTAAAGCTGTGGGAGCTACAGCCACTGGAAATGCCGTAGGGGCACAGCCACCCACGCCTGGGGAGCTCACATTTGCCACAGATTGCCTCGGATGCTGCATGTGGAGCTGCAGCACTTAGTGATGCTGGCCCTGCTGCATTTTGGCCTTCTTTGTTCCCCTTCCTTGCTGTCCCCCTGTCTGTAACTTCTGGAGTGGAAAGGTTTATCTTGTGCCATCATGTGTTGGAAGTGTTTAACTTTCTTTTCATTTGTTCAGGGCTGCAGCTAAGCACTTGTCTTAAATCTCAGAGGAGACTTTGGGCTGAAACCTCCACAGACTGTGAGCTACATGAAACTTGGGCTGGGGATGCAGCTCAGCGGCATAAGCTCCTGCCTGGCAAGGTCCTGAGTTTGATCCTTGGTACCAGAAAAGAGTTAATAATAGTAGTAGTAGTAGTAGTAATAATAATAATAATAATAATAATAATAATAATAAACTGTGAATCGATCTCAGGACCTTGCGCTTGCCAGGCAGGTGCTGTGCCACTGACCTATATCACCAGTCCAGGAATTAAATATTAAAAACTGGAAACAATTATCTCTCTTCAAGCAAGAGATGAATTTCACTCTTCTTTTGAATAAAACCATTCAGTTTTCCAGAGTGTTCTCTCTTGCTTGTGTCCACGTCTAGGGTCCCACCACTGTAAATTTTCATTGTCATTGTGCCCTTTCACAAGTCTCTCAATACCGTTTTAGGACATAATATGCCGAGACCCTCATTTCACGGTTTCAGTGCAAATTCCTCCTAAACCATAAAGGCCTTCTTTTAAAAATAAAGTTCTTTAGAATGGAACCATTGGAAAGATGCCACAGGAGCGCAGACGCTTGGCCCTGGCCGCGCGGAGTAGGGGAGGCGCTGGTGCTTCCGAGAGTGCGTTCTCCTGACAGAAGGTGGAAGCGTGTGGCTCTGGCTTTGCGAGAGAACCAACACTGGCAACTGGGAAGGCGCAGAGGCCCGTTCTGCTGCAGCAAAATGCTTGACCAAACGGTTTCCTGCCTGAAGCCGTAGGGGAAACTGCCAGGGCTTGGCGTGCAGGGAGGCGCGACATCATGGGGGCGGGGCAGGGGGTGTCATGTGACAAGGAAGAGGGCGCTTGTTTAAAGCCGCGCAGCTGGGATAAATGAAACAGTGAAGTCCAGAGATGAAGAGAAATTGTTGGCATCTGGGTCCAGAGTAGGGCGAAAGAAGCTGGAGGAGGCCAGGAAAGCCCAGCGGGCGCGGCTTGGATGAAGATGAGGAAATACCCCAGCCTCGAGCGCGCCTGCGAGGCCAGGGCGTGATGATCCGCGGACAGAAGACTTCTGAGAACTGTCTAGGAAAGAAACTGTCCTGTCTCACACACAGGAAACTGGGTGGAAACAGATCAAAAGCCTGTTCAGTTTTGAAGAGGTTTTATTGCCTAGGAAACCGCAAGCCTGGTCTAGAAAAGTCTGTGTTGTTGCAAAATGACAGGAAACAGTAGGGAAGGAAGGAAGTTGTGCTGGGAGAAGGGACCGGTTAGTGCGCCAACACGCGCGGTGAATTTGCGCGAAAATGAAGATGCGGGGGCTGAGGGGGAGGACGCGGGCAAAGAATAGAGGGAGGGCTTGCCGGGGGGTGAGTGGGGAGGCGCCCCACACCGCAGGATGGTGGCCCCTGCCCAGGGTGAGGCAGAGGGAATTGCTGGCTGCTGACTGGAAGGGCAGTCAGCTGGGAGGACGGCGCAGTCCCCACCACGCCAGCCTCCCCTTCTGGCGCCCCTGGGGACCGCGCCTGAGGGCTCTGGGTAGCCGCGGGACGGCAGGGTTCTGGACGTGGAGAGGCAGCGGAATCATCTCTAAAGCCCTGCACACGGCTTGGAGTCTTGTCGGTCCGAGTGGCGATACTCTGGGGCCAGTTTGTGGCTTCAGGAGAGCCTGGCCTTCCTTGAAACGGTGATAGATTTTATGTCAGCTCTCTCGCCCTACAAAAACAACCCCAGGAGAGGTGAAGTCGCATCCCTGTCAGACACAGAGGATGCTGGAGTCCAGAGAAGCCTCAGGCGCATGTTACGCGCTGGAATGAGAGGTGAGGTTGGACCCACCCGCGCCGCCAGGGCAAGGGCTGCCTGGAAAGAAAGAAGTGGAAGTCCCGGTTGCGCTGTACTTGCAGCAGAAACAGCCCAAGAGTGGCTGTGGATCGAGCCCACCTCCCGCTCACCACTGTGCTGTCTTTCCTCCCAGACCCTTCAACCCACGAAATGCTCATTGCCTGGAATACAACTCATGATGGGCCTCACCCAGGCTGGCTGGAAACTCGGTCAATCCTCCTGCCTCAGCCTCGTGGGTGCCACTGGCTTGATTCTAATTTTCTTTTTGGAACCGGGGATTGAATTCAGGCCCTTGCGCTTGCCAGGCAAGCACTTGCTCTACTGAGCTGTCTTCCTAGCCCCCAAGATTCTAATTTTCAAAGGGACTCTGGCCCTCTGTGTGTTGGTGGCTGTGTCTTCTTTACATCTGCTGTGAGCTGGGCTCCGTGTCTGGGGCTGCACTCGCTGGGGGAGGCAAGCACAGAGCACCTAGCACTGGCTGATGCTGAGCTTAGTACCCCACCACATGTCCCTCTATGTTCTCGAAGGAGCCATTTTCAATCCTCCAGCCAGACAGTGGCCTTCCAGCCTCACTGAGACACTGGAAAGTGTGTCTCGCTCACCGTCCTGTCCCCAACAGGGCCCCAGAGCCCCCACCAGGTGGGAGCCAGCCCAGCCCCACCACAGCTGAGTTGCAAACTTGTAAGTTCTCACAAAGGGAGCAATCAGGGGAGACTGACGTGCACTCAAGGCCACAGGCTGGTGCCTGAGCCGGAGAGCCGGCGCTTAGGGGCTTGGGTGGCCCTCAGAGGGCACCCAGGCGTGCTCCTCCTGGCATCGCCTTGGCTAGGTTAGAGTGCAAACCCTCCTCTGTCCCGGGCTGAGCTCCGCTGCCCCAGTTGCTGCTTCCTCAGCATGGGTTTAGTGAGTCTCCCAGCAGAAAGGCTAGAGTAGCTTTTGGGTCCCGAAGCTGCGGTTTTTCTTAAAAGTACTGGTCTAAGATTTCCGTTTCCTTCGTCTCCTTTCTTCCTGTCTCCCTCCTCCACTCCTGTCTCCCTCCTCTCCTCCTGCCTCCCAGCTTCCTCTCTCCCCCGAGCGAGGTGCAGGCCTGGGGCAGGCTCTTGGGTCTGGGGACTCTCATGCTGTACTGTTCCAGAGTCCCTCAGCCTGGTGAGGTGCCTGCTGCAGCTTCCAGGGCGTAAGGGTGACTGCTTTTCAACATACCTAGAGCCAGAAGGCCGGATGTAGTGGCGCACACCTATAATTCCAGCACCCAGGAGACTGAGGCCCAAGCATCTCCAAGAGTAGTAGGGACAGCCTGGAGAATCCTGAATGGGATGTTTGAGTAGGAAGGGAGAGGCCAGGCTGGGCTCTGTGGCGCACACCTGTCAGCCCAGAGCTCTGGGAAACTGAGGCAGGAGGCTTGCAAATCCAAATCCCACCTGGGCAACTTATCAAGACTTTGTGTCAGAATAGGAAATAAGAGGGGGAGGCGATATGGCCAGGTATGCAGAGTCAGATATGGCCAGGTATGCAGAGTCCCTGAAGTGGCCCTGCGCTTGGTTCTCGTAGATGCCACCAGAGGTCACAGCAAGGTCCTGGATGGGCCTCATGTCCCATTAGGTGATATAACACGTGCCCTGCCAGCCTTGTCCAGGCCTTCAGTGTCCTTGCTTACCCGCACGGTGCAGAGAGGCTGTGGGACAGTGCCTGTGTCTCTGTCCTTTCCCTGGCCTGCCCCAGGCTCTGTCAGTCCCCTCTAGCTCTGCCTGTCCACATTTTGGACACTGGTGGTGTGGGGATGAGGCCCAGAGCTGCTCTCCCTTCCAGAGGCATTGCTGTGGGGCCCACGTCCAGGCTGTGCTCAGTGACAGTGGTCACCCTGGCTACCACTCGGGGACAAAGCCATCTTGCTGGGGAAATGGGGAAACCTGGAAATGTCCAAAATCCTGTTCCCTGTATTACTTTTTTCATGATATAGTACTAGGCTCTCTATCATCATGAATATTTGCCTCAGTTTATCATCTCTAATATTGTTAAAGTTACATCATAGCAATCTAGGATTTGGCAGTCTACATTTACAGGGAACGCAGGTCCAGGGTGCAGCAGGTTCTGGGGGCTTGTCACTGGGGACTTCAGGGGAGCAGGGCCCTCACACCCCACAAGTGACTACGTCACACTGACAGGGAGCTTCCCGAAGGCTCTGGCGGAGTGTGCGGTATTGTAGATGTCCTGCTGAGGTCCCTCCGAGCTGGGTGTCACTTCTGAGCTTACTTCTGAGGCGGAGGTCTCACAAGGTCCTCACCATTGTCCTGGACGTAGATGGGGAGGGGATTTGGGGTTGTCACTGCAAACACCTTAGAACTCCTCCTTTTATAAATACCAGAATTTTGAAAATACAAGATTAAAGTATACTTTCTCCTTACAAAGTTAACATTTTTTTGTATGCAGTTAAAAAAAAAAAAACAAAAAACAAACCTACATGATTTAAAAAAAAAAAAAAATTAACCCAGGAATCAAGGGCTTGTGACAAAGTCTAACCCCATCTCCAGCTAAGTCGCCGCCAGGCTCCCAGTCGCCAGCAGAGGGCGCGGGGAGCAGGTCTCTGCGCAGACCTAGGTGGCCCTGGATCCCTTTTTGGTTCACAAGTGAGGCCCGGGGTTCCCCTTTGTCGCCAGTCAGGTCCGCGATGGGCTTAGGCTCCAGAACCTTCCCTGGGCCTGGCAGAGAGGAGGGATGGACAGACAATCTTCTGAACCTCTCCTGAGAGGCCCGGGGCTGTGGGCAGCAGTCTGGCTTGTCTTGAGCTGGCCACAGCACAAGGCAGCCTTGGGCACTGCCGGGGCCACCCTGGAACTGTCAGAGGGCACGTCCTGGGAGCCTTGGTGGCAGGGATTGGACGGCTGAGTTCCATGAAGCTAGCCCGGGTGCTCCCGGCCACGCTGGCACCGCCTCTGTGGGGACATCCCATGGCCACCTTCCAGCTGTCCAGGTTCACCTACTGCCACAGCTCCCCAAAGCGCTTACTGCCTTGACCTCCCTCCGATTTATTAGCTAAAATACCACATGGGAATGACTATTTGGAAAAAGTATTTTGAGATTCTTACTGAAAAACAAAGTAATACGGAAAAAGCTGAAAAAGGAAATTTTAAAAACTCAGAAAGAATATCTAGCTATTCTTAGATTAATAGACACTGCCTTAATAGTTAAAATAAAGAAACTATAGAAGAAAACACTAACAATTCAGCTACATAAAGGTTTAAAAGTTTTATACCCCAGAAAACATCAAAAGCTACCGTAAAAAGCAAGACACACGAAGCAAACAGTCAGGTGACACACAGCGTAGCCAAAAGATGAATACCTTATGGTATCAGGGGTCAGCAGATGGCGAATCTGCACCTATGTGTGGGCCAGCTGTCCCATCTCTGGGACGCAGTACCGGACACCCACAACTGAAGGAGGAGAGGCTATTTGTACTCACGGTTCCCGAGGGGTCTGTCCATGGTCGGCTGCTCTGAGGCAGAAGCAGGGTGGTACAGGGTGTGGTGGGGGACAGCTACTCATTTCATAGGTGGGAGGCAGGGGAGGGGAGAGCACCCAGCGAGACCTGTGGCCTCCACGGCTGGGCCCAGGACCCGTCTCCAGCAGGACCCGCCTACATGTCCCAACAGCAGACTTGTGCATGAGCATGCGCAGCTTGGTCCTCCGTGGCTCCGTGACTCAGTAACCTGTCACAGAGCCCCTTCACCCAGTCGAGCTGACAATGAGATTAACTGACCCAGCGACCTCCCTGAAAACAGAAGCTCACGGGACCACGAGCATGTCCACCCTCGCTGAGGGTGAGGCAGGTGTGGAATTCTTTTTTTTTTTTTAAACTTAAACTACATGGTGCCAGTGAGGATGAAGAGGCACTGGCTGACAGGTGGTGGTGACGACCAGGCTTCCGCTAGTGGCCTTTAGTGATGTCAGCATATCGGCTCACTCCCTATCCCTAAACCCACCTGCCCAGCCAGGTTCATATGCCGCACCATGCTAGAGGCATTGATTGCTGATTCCTGAGCACTGAGCGTAGCACCTGACCGACAGTAAAACGCCCAGCGTAAGTGCGATGAGTGAGCCCCAGGAACTCTTAAGAATCGATCTTTTGCCAGGTGGGATATGCACCTCTGTAATCCCACTACTCAGAAGGCTGAGGCAGGAGGATTACCAGAGTTCAAGGCCAGCCTGAGTTATATAGGGAGTTCGAGGGCAGCCTGGACTACATAGCAAGCCCTTGTTATAAACCTCATTCTTTCTTGCAGTTCATTTTTTGTGACAGGGTCCATCTGTGGACTTGGGTCAGGCAGGCCTTGAGGCCTCAGACTCCTGGTGCTCCGTCTGACTCAGCCTCTCAGGGGGTGGGAATTCAGGCATGCACCACCACAGCCAGCTAGAAATTGATCTTAGGGAGACCTCCAGAGACGAATGATATTATTTCTCTCCAGAGAAGTTCGTTACATCATAAGTTGTAATAATCAACCTTGCCGGCCGCTGAACTGTCCAACAATATGGGGTTAGTAAATCACCGCGATACATCCTTCTGAGAGGCCGCAGGGATAAAGTCATTAAAATTCCGTCTCACGCAACATGAAGCCGCCTGCTGTGGAAAGGGCAGGAGCCGATTTCCTGATTGACGTCTCCTGTGAGCGCAGAGGGGCAGAACACTTGTGTCCCTGCGGATCTGCGTGGAAACCCCCGCGTGAGAACACGGCCTCCGCACAGGCCTCGCCGGGGCTGTGAGGATAAAGGCGACCGTGCTGCCTTCGCTCTCAGGCGTCTTTGTGGAGTTTGCACACTAGACTGCTTCCCTTTCAGAGCAGGAGGGCCACACCGCTGAGCCTGGTGTCCCCCAGCTGGCAGCCAGGGCATCCTCGCCCCCGAGGCCTCCCTCGCCTCTGTGCAGGGGCCTCAGCAGCACCAGACAAGGGCCCCTCTGCCCCCTCTTGTGGGCGCCGGGCGCCTTCGCCGGGTCCTGCGCTGTCCGTGCACACAGAGCACTCTGGTCCTGGTCTCCTGTGTCCCCAGAAGCCCAGGCTCCTCTGCGCACCTCGTTGCTCCTGTCCTTGCCCCGCGTGGTCGCTGGCAGAGGAGGCTGAGACAGGACGCCCCCACGGGTTGCTGACCCAGTCAGGTTGAGGCAAAGGACTCACTGCAGAAATTCAAAAGTGCAAAAGAGTCTGGGCCTGCAGTGAGAGGGCACAGCCTTTCCCCGCTTCTCTGAGGGGATGGGCCCCCGGAAATGTGGCCCGTCCCCTATAGGAGGCTGGGGTCCCCCACGGGTAGTTTGGGCATCCTCTGAATTCCCTCAGCCTGCTCCTTTATCTCAGGCTGAGGGGCCGCTCTTCACTCTCCCCACTTTTGTGTGCCTCAGAACTGGAAGGACAGACAGCAGCCTGGCCGACAGGATTGCCTTGCGTGGCCTCCCTGGGTCCTGGGGGCTGCAGTCCTCTTAAAAGGACAGTTCCCTGTCCTGCCCACCTGTCCGAGCCCTTCTCTCGCACCTCAGGGTTGCGCATTGTGGCAGGAGGCGCTCCACTTGACCCTGGGCCCCCCTGGGCACTCCATGTCCCCATAGTGATCGGGGGCCCGTGACCTGCCTCCGCATGAAGGAATTTCCAGGAGCCGGGGCAGAGCTCCGTGGGCAGGGACAGAAGTGCGGGTTCAGCCCGCCTGGGGCCGGCAGGGCAGCGAGGGACGTAAACCCCTAGCGGCCTCCGTGACCCTGGGGACCAGGGCTGTGAGGACTTTGGAAACCGCCCGGCTCGAGGGCTGGGGAGCAGCAGGTCTCCTGAGGTCTCTGTGCAGACAAGGCCCCTGGGGCGCCCTCTCCTCCTGGCCTGACGCACCTGGCTGCAAGCGGCAGCTGCAGAGCCTCTGGAGCCCCCGCTCCGCAGGTCTGGCTTCTGCCCCAACGGTTTGCTCCAGGATAGCTATCATTCTCGCTCAGGCCACAAGGGGGCAGACACCGGCCACGGCGGAGGCAGTGAGTGGCTCTGCTCCGCGGCAGTCTCTCTGCCTGTCTGTCTGTCTGTCTGTCTGTCTGTCTGTCTGTCTGTCTCTCTGTCTCTCTCTCTCTTTTTCCCCCCTCGATATTTGGGATTGAAGTCAGCGCCTTGCGCTTGCCAGGCAAGCTCTTATTCTACTGAACTATCCTAGGTTTTGACTGGCGCTGCATTCTCTGGGCCTCCTGCCTGAGGAGTGGGATCTGATCTGGCTTCGTGGGTGGCATAAAGGGGAAATGTGTAAATTATAGTCACCACCCTTGGGCACGCACACGTGCGCGCACACACACACTTTATTTCCTGGCTTCATACACTGTGTGTGTTTGTGCAGGAGAAAGTTGGACAGGAGAGCCCAGTTGTAGAGGGCTTCCCTTCTAAGTTCTCCAGTAATTGAAATTAGGCTTCGTCTCTTTTGGAGAGGAATGAACTATTTATGCTGCCATCGATACTTATTTTTAAGGCTAATGACATGCTTCGTGCATGGAATTTGGGTGAGAGAAGTGAAATCTGCCAGCAAGGCTGTGAAGGCTACGTCTAAGTTGAGAACCAATGTGGATCACAGAGGGATGCGCTGACAGGGTCCGCGTTGGAGTCGAAGGGCTTAGCGGTGCGTGGTCAGGACAGGCAGAAATGTGGGACGCCGCGAGTTTGAAGAATCCTGTGTGCTTTTCTCAGGTTGTTGGCTGTTACAGGAAGTAGTATTTCCATATGAATCTGGGCCAGCTGGAGCAATATTGTTTCCGGATATCACGGGTTGGGACAATGAGAAAGCCATTAACAGGCGAGCAGGAGCGAGAGAACCTTCTGGAAGCTGTGTCTGAAAGAGTAGATAGGAACTGAGATGATGAGTTGGAAGACGCTCTGAGGCAGACAGATAGGACGGACAGGAGGTCTCCCTCAGGACAGAAAGGCAGAGTCGTGAGGAAAGGCCTCACCTTGTGCCTTGTGGGTCGGAGGGTGGGAGGGACGCTCCTCACACCGATGTCTCAAGACAAGCCTGGAAGACTCGGGTAAGGCCCACAGAACAGGGCTGCATCATGCTCTGTCCCTTCCCGGCTCTTGCCTTGACACTCTGCCTCCTGTCTGCCCTGCCGTGAGGACCTTTCCTCTGCTAGGCCCTGTGTGACACGAACCTGCTTTGGAGCCAGGATGCAATGACAGTGGGCTAAAACCTGAGCTAACAGGAACTTTCCCTTCCTTAAGTTGTGGATGTCAGGTATTCTGTCCCAGCAAGGACAGAAGTGACCAAGACCGAGATCCTGCATGAGCCTCTGATTTCATTATTACTGTTGCCTTCTTCCCCTGTGGGAGACGGCGGAGTAGTGCAAGCTAATCAGCACAGACACCCCATGTGCTAACCAGCATAGAACTGACTTCTTATTCTAATGGAAGCAGTCACTGTATGTTACTTATTTTTGAATATATTAATGAATTTTCTTTTTTCTCAAAAAAGAGAATTAAAAAATTGTGTACTTTTCTAGAATATCCTTTTTTTTAAAAAAAATATGTATTTAGTACAGGGTCTCCAGGGTCTCACTACACAGATTGGACTTGCAGTGATTCTCCAGTTTTCAGTCTCCCAAGTGCTGGGATTACAGGCGTGTGCCACCACATCCAAT
>NW_004524633.1:6120358-6122409 GCF_000260255.1 Octodon degus
GCTCATTTCCTGTTTGTAGGGCGGTGTGGGCACTCCAGGACTGGGTTGCACCTCTCCCTTTCACCTCTGTTCTCAGCTTCCTGCTATGTGGCCTGCCTGCTGTTGTTCTCCTGAGGAGGCTGGCGTCCCTCCTCCCTCGAGGCTGGCTCTCCTCAGTGTCTGGGCCCTGGGCCTCTGGCTCTCCTGGGTCCTGTGTCCTCTTGTCTGCGTGTGCTTTGCGGGGAGGAGTCTAGCCCAGCCTTCATGTTGGTGAGCACAGCCCACACGCCTCCCATACTAGGAAACAAGCCTTGCTTTATGCTAGCCGCCCTCAGAGCAAGCATCCTGTTTCCCTCCGTCCCGATGTGACCGTCACCGACACTGCTGGCCCTCCCTGTCTCACCTGGGCCCTCGCCCTTGAGGAGGGCACACACATCCCAGTTACCCAGCTCGTAAGCTCGGCTCAGTCCTGCAGTGCGGCTGGGCCTCCGGGATGTCCAGCTGGGCCTCCGGGACATCCAGCATTGTAGTTTTTATGACTCAAGTTCTTTCTTGAGCTTCCACTCCCTGGCCAGTCTGAGTGGCACAGGGATGCCCCTAGGACACCCCCAGTTCTGAGGTAAGACACAGAGACTGGGCCTTGGCCTCTTCTGAAAGGATCCACTGCTGGGCAGAGGCCGGCTCCTGTTTGCCTGCATCCTGGACGTTCAGCTCTGCTGAAGACCAGCGAGCTGCCCAGGGAGCGGCTCCTGATGTCTGGGGTGCTCGAGTGCAGAATGTGCACATCTGGCCTCGGTTGTCTCCCCCTGTAACTCCACGGGGTTCTCCCCGCCTCCTCAGCGCTTCTATCTGTGGCCTCTCTGCTGACCTGGCCAGCCTCGCCATGCCCAGTGTAATTCAGACCATACTACTTCCTTGCTGAGCTGGAGGCACTCTATTACTCTTAGAACAAGATCGAAAGCCCTGTCCCTGCTCCCCAGAAAGTGAAAATAGCAATTCCAGGTGGTCCCTTCTAGGCGTCTCCCTGAAAGTGTTCAGGTCGTTGTGTTGCAGGGACCCACGCACACCGCGTTTAGGGCCGCTCGGCTCGCAACAGCTGAATCTTGAAAGCGGCCTGGGTCCATCAACAGATGAGTGGCTAAAGGAAACGTGGCATTTATGTGTCCTGGAGTACGACTGTGCCCTAAAGAAGGCTAAACTGGAGTCACCTATAGGAAGACGGCTGCACCTCGGGACCATGATGCTGAGTGAAATAAACCAGGCACACAAGCCTGAGTATCGCGTGGTTCCTCTTACATGAGAAACTCAACATAAAGGTAACTTTCGGAGCATAGGCGAGAAGTGGGGAATAGGGTATGTGGCAATGGGGAGGGGATCTATGGATGGAGAGAGGACAGAAGGGTGGGGAAGGGAAGGAAGAGGGACCCGGGGTGCCGTGTACACATCCCACTTCCCATGACCAAGGTGACTACTATGCATTGCAAATGTACCAACAATAAAAACAAAACAAAGCAAAACAAACTGAATTCTCCAAGGCTCAGCCTCTCTGGCTGACGGGTGTGTGGCTTGGCTCCACCCCCAATGCCTTGCCGGGCTCCACCCCACCGTCTCGCCCGGCATCTGAGGCCTGAGGCCTGTGCAGTTGGAGCCTTCTCATGCTTTACTTCCTCTGATTCTTTTCCTGTGGAACCAGGCGCCCTTTGGCCCTGGGAAGATCTTGCCTTCTCCCAACAGCTCTCAGGACAGAGACCTCCCCTTGTCCCTGACCCCAAGGTGGTGCCCAGCACAGCCCACTGGTGGGTGACGTGAACAGCACCGAGCTGCTCCTTGCATGGAAGAGTGGCGGAGAACAGCACAGCCTGGCATCTCCAGCCAGCCCTGACCTCCAGGCTCCCGCCAGCGCCAGGGACAAAGGGAGGGGTGCCAGCAGGCGAACACCCAGGTGGTGCCTCAGTACCGTGACTGTAGCTCTGCGCTTCTGAAATTGTGGTTTGACACCAGGAAGAGACACTCTTTGTGCAGATGACCAGTTACAAAGCATTTGCTCACACAAAGACACCTAGTGCTCACAC
>NW_004524633.1:6123559-6129124 GCF_000260255.1 Octodon degus
GTCCCTAGTCAACAGTGCCCACTGGACATGTGTCATGTCGGTTTTGTTATCTACACAGTGCACTAGTTAGTGGCCGCCGGAAGCCTCCGGAAGTTCCTCAGGCGGCAATCTGACCAAGGTCCACGATGCACGTCCAAGAAGCCCCCCTGGAGGCAGGAGGAGGAGCAGAGTGTCCCTCATGCTGTCCTACTCCTGGGCTTCCTTGCGGGTCAGCTTGTAGATCTCCGTGGGCCCATCCACGTGGGTGATGGTGGTGGTCAGCTGCAGCTCCTCCCCGCTGTGGACACCCAGGTCGCCTGAAATGGGGGGTAGTGGTGTTAGTAGTGTCGGAGGAGGAGAGAGTACGCTGGGCTCCTTTTGGGGTCCCCACCCTGGGTCTCTGGTCCCACTCCCCACCTTTGCCCTTGGCATTGGCATTGGCAGGATTTTCAATATCATTCTGGGCTCCCAGAAGAGTTGTGGATGACACACAAGTTAACACACTGCTGATGCCACATGCGGTAATCATGACCACTTCACGAGGGCTTACTCTGGGCCTGACACTGTTTGGAGGCTTTCCCCGCATTCTTATTTTGTCCCCAGCAGAGCCCTCTAGGGCACAGAGCTGCACAGAGGGAGAAACTGGGAGGTAGAAAGGTGGTGCCTGCAGCCCCCCGACAAAGCGAATGATGAGGCAGAAGCGCCTCCGGGTCCCTGCAGTGTGCCACTCACCTCCTGACCACTGGGAAGGGGGCACATTCACACTTGTTGGGGAGGAATTAGGCTGCAGCTGCACCCTGCCAGCAAGGCCAGAGGGCAGCTTGCCTGTGCCCACCAAGGCCCTGGGTCGGCTCCCCTCTTCTGAACAACCAGGGCTTTTCCTCCTCGGGAAAGGAACCCCCAAATGTGTCCAGAACTCTCTTCTGCACTCGGCACACACTGTCTTGAACTTGTCCTCCACAGACAGAGAGGTGCTGCGCTGGAAGGGCAGTGGTGGCTGTCCTCTGTTGGCCGGAAAAATTGCACGTCTCTGTAGCTTAAGCCCTTTTGTTTGCTACTCACCCTCAGACAAGTGTGCAAATGTAAATTTGCAAAAGGAAAATGGCAAACTGTTGGAATCACTCACCAGTGTGTGCGGGTGCCCGTGTGCATGAATATCTTCATACAGGAATGCTAATTAATTTAAGTGTCTGTCTCTAATTTTTATCTTGTGCACATAATAGTATTTGTTGGGACTGATATTTTTCCCTAGTTCACAATGTAGAATAGGTAGATGAGCAGATCAATGGATGGATGGATGGACAGATGGATGGACAGATGGATGGATGTGTAGGCAGGCAGGCAGGCAGAAAGCTGGGATTCCCACATCATTACCCAGAGGCAGCCCAGTCCCTACACTCAAGGCTTCTACCTGGCATCAATGGGTCCAATATTCTTAGAGCCCAGCGGTCGCATACACAGATCTGCAGGCTGCTTGGCATCGAGTTTCAGGGCAGACTCAGGGCAGAGCTGCAAGCTCTGTCCTATTAGCAGCCACCAGCCTGCAGCACTCCAACTTGGGCAGAGAAGGCACCAAAGGGGCACCACCAGCCTCACCTGCACCGGCTCAGGTGCTGAGCCACCACAGCGCAGAACCTCGCCTCTCTGTGGCAGGGTTATGGTGGCTGGCTAGGGTCCACCCCAACCAGGCTAGCACAGCAAGGCTGACCCCAGCTGGCCACACTTGTGGTGGCTTCCTCTAGTCTCCAGTCAGTTAGGAGAGTGAAGCACCAGCCTCCTCCTCAGGTGGAGGAGAGCCAGTCCTGGGTTTGCATGTCACACGCAGCCCTCAGCCCTTCCGAGTGCTCCTGAGCTACATGTCTGCGTGGGAGTCCTCAGAATTCCAAAGGTCCTGACGTCAGGCAAAGTGTTTACCCAAGCAGTCCCTCGGGAGCCTTCTTGGAGGCCAGCCTTGGGATGGCTTTTACCCTAAAGTGTAACTCCAATCAGTAGAACAGTGGAGAAACAACCAGCACTACTTTTTTAAAAAATAAAAATAAAAAGACATCTACGTTAGATTGCTTAGCACTGCACGAACGAGAAGGCACTGATCCTTGGATCTGTCATCAGACACAGCACTGTTAGCCCCATCTGTGGGAGGAGAAACTGAGGCACAGAGAGGCCAGAAACTTGCTGAGGCCAGACTTGATCATCAGCGATGTGAGATTCACACCAGGGCCTGGGACATCCAGGTTCTGAGTGCTTGACCTTCAGATGTGGGGGAAGGATGGTGGGGGAAGGGTGGTGGGGGAAGGAGTGGCCCTGTAACTCGCTGGAGGAACTCTGAGCCCGTTAATCCCTGGGAGTCTGTACTCTGTGATTCGTGTGTATTTGGTTGGATTTCTTCCTAAGGTGGGGAGACGCTGAGGCCTACTTCATCTCTTTAAAGTGCTGCTAAGGACTCGGATCAGCGGAGGTCCTAGGCAGCAGAACCCAGGAGTCCCGTGCAGGGGCATTCACTGTGTCCTGAAGGGTAACCTCTCCCTGTGGATAGACTGGGACAGGGCTTGGGATCCTTCTAGGGCAGAGAAGCTTTGGTGGAACCAGGTGTGTGAATCTGGGGCCCAGTCATGTCTTGGTCCCTGGCACCATGGGGACAGTTGATATGTGGCACTTGGCATCAGAATTCGCCCTATTTTTGATCACGCCTTGTGAAGACTCAGGGAGGCGGACTCCAGAGCTGCTGCACAAAGCGGCAGAGGCAGTGGGATACGTGTGTTCAAGGCAAGGGATGTTCTGAGGGAGGTTGATGGCACTGCGTCTCCGCTGTAATGAAGAGTTTTTAACTTTAATCTTTCACTGTGGTTTTGATCATGTTGCCTGTGTATGCAAAGTGCTGGGGCCCATGCCCAGCGCTCAGCAGCTCTAACACAGTGGTGCCATCACAGCGTCCTCCCGAGTGCCAGGCTCACCTGCCATGGCCTTCTCTGGAGACAGGAGCCCCACCCCTCACGTCAAGGGCAGGGCCAACAGGGTGACGGGAAACGAAATCAAGGCTCCTGTCTGCAAGCCTGGAATCCCTGAGCTGGCCCAACAGGGATCACTGTTGGAGAAGCCACCTGCCTCAGCCCCTCTTGCACAAAGTAACACTTCAAAGGAGGGCAGCAGGGAGGAAGCTGACTGCCATCTGTGTGACCAACAGCTGGCCTGGGGGAGGGAGACCCAGCTGTTGCTCTGACAAGCGCCTCATGGTGGCCATGGACCTGTGAGCAATGGCTCTGAGAGCACAGGTGATGAGATGTCCTGGCTCCTGGGTGCTCTCTTGGGACACGGCCATTAGAGAGTGAAGACAGGTGGTGACCAGGACCCGCCCTCCACCCAGACCTGGCATCCGTGCCCTCCTCTACGAAGGCTGATCTGCAGCTCCCACTCACCAATCTGTGTTCCTACAGTATCTAGGCGCTGTCCAGCCAGCTGTGGGGTATGTACTTGTGACCTCAGCACTCTGGGAGGCTAAGGCAGGAGAATTGCAAGTCCTAGCCCAGCCTGGGTAATTTAGGGACTTACAGAGTCTGTTTTAAAGCAAAAGTAATTTTTAAGAAAGGGGTTGGGATGTAGCTCAGTGTTAATCACATGCTCCTCACCCCCAGCAGCCCTTGGACAGTAAAAGAGCTCAGGAATGGACAAACACCTACCACGTCCACCCAGGGCAAAGCAGAATCATGACCTCTTCCCCAAGCCCTGTTCCATAGACAGTGGCCTTAAAAGGCCTGCTTTCTGGGAATAAGGCTCTGGGACAAATGATTTAATGATGTGGGGAGACACTATCACCTCAACCTCTTTCAATGACCTACAGTACAAGTTAACGTTCTCCAGCACACAGGTGACCCACAGTGGGAGCCTCATTCCTGCTCATCAGTGCAACTCAGCCTTGATCACTAAACCCCACCCCTGTCTCATGGAAACCTCAGTGTTGGCTTCCACCTAGGGCGACCAGGAGTGGGGTTCGTGGAGGAGCATGCCTGGCCCGCAAGGTCAGGAGGGAGTGCGGCCTCAGCTTTAATGCAGGCAGAGAAGTCACCCATTCACTCACCGCACTGCAGAGCACTTCCTGAAAGTGAGGCAGCCCCCGGTGCTGCTCGCCCTCACTTGGGAAACGCAGCTTGTGTTTGGGGGTGAGGCGGGTAGGCACAGGGACAGAAACGACGGGGGCTGCACTTAGGCCAGGACACTCAGGGCCCTCTGCCATGGCTAATGCAGGAAGCCCCAGCGAGCTCTTCCCATCTTGGATCGTCAACGCCTCCTCTCTAAAATGACAGATGGGCTAAGTTCTCTGAGGTCTCTGAAGCCCCGGCAGTTCAGGGTTCTGTGAGCTCGCAGCACACACCAGCACTAAGCCACAGGAAGGTTATGGAGACAGAAAGGGGGCTGCGGGGTGGCCCAGCGGGTGAGCCCTTGCTCAGCAGCTGTGGCCCCCAGCACACAAACCATCAAACAAGCAAGCGTAAGAACAAGGAAGACCTGTGCAGGAAAAGGAACAGAAACTAAACCCACTCTAGCTTTCGCTCTCAGGGCCCAGGCTGCCTCCACCCCTGACATCGCAGGATCTCCTCAAACTGGAAGATTAAAGATGCCATATACTTTTTAATGGTTGATTTGTTCAGAAAATTCAAGAGGGTATACTTGATTCTGTTTGTACTAAAACTAGGACATTTCTAAAAATAGCACGGAACGTCCTAAATGTATTTTAGAGATTGAACACAGGAAGCCTTCAAGAGCTACCTGGTTTGTGCTCGTTGTTGGTCTCATGGTGCCTGTGTCCCATGGCGCTCACTTGCGGTCTCCCAGCTAAGGGGACACTTAGAGGGAAGTCTGATGGGCGAGCCCAGAGCTCTCACCACTGAAGCCTGGCAGAGACAGGAACCCACTTCCTGAGCTGGGCTGAGCGAAAGAGGCCGACACTCACCATTGGACTGGTCCTCCCCGTAGTTCTTGTGGGAAGGCGCGTACAAGAACATCAGAGTGAACACATACAGGTTCCACATCCCGTAGATGCCGGTGAAAAAGGCGCTGTTCACTTGGACCGTGACGCCACCCCATTTCCAGTGGCCTTCAGTTACCTACAGGAAAAGAACAGCGATATTCAGCGGGAAGCGAGCAGGGACACGATACCAATATAGAAGCCAGCGCTCAAAGCCAGGTTCTCATCCTGGCCGCGCATTAGCCTCACAGGTAGTGTCTCTTCCTAAAGGCCCGGGGCCTTGTTATCCCTCAACTGTCACTCTCGGCCACAGTTACAATTCGTCCTCTGCTGTCCTCTCAGACAGATGTGGACTCCCTTCACTTGGAAAGCAGCTCTGTGTGGCTGGCTGTCCCGCCTTCAGAGTCTGCGCCCCGACTATGTCGGATCCCCTCTGTTTACTAAGCAAAACGGAGGACTCTGAACTTCAGCTTCCTAAGTACAAAATAAAAACAGGATTATGGAGAATTAATTAAAAATATTTCCAGAGGGGGCTGGTGAGATGGCTCAGTGGTCTAAAGCACCTACTTAGAACAAGCTTAGCAAAGCACAGGGACCGCAGTTCAATCCCCAGCACCACATGCCAG